>NW_016803492.1:240627-314203 GCF_001698545.2 Rhinopithecus bieti | reverse complement strand
ATGTGACCTTAGGAGAGTGACTCAGCTTTTCTACATCTCAGTATGTTCACTTCTTAAAATGAGAATAACTTAATAACTTATATTAAATATATTTATATAATATAATATATGCCTTGGAGAGTTTTGTCACGATTGATTCTGTTAATTCATATAAATGGCCCAGCACATAGTAATCATCTAGAAAATGATATTACTATTACTAGTAATGATATTACTAAATACTAACTACTAAAGGTTGGTGAAAAAGTAATTGTGGTTTTGCCATTTAAAAGTAAGAGTCAAAACTGTTATTACTTTTGCACCAATCTAATACTATTATTACAGTGATGTAATTAAGCCTAAGATGGATTTTTTTTAAGTTAATGCACAAAGTAAATAATTGTCACTTAGCAATCAAATGAGAGTATGCAGGTAGCACTTAACATATTCCTAGTACATTGTAAATACTCAAGAAATAGCCATTATCATTATTTTTATTAATCACAAATTAATTTGTCTCATGATCTTTTTATTATCATAGAGATTTCTAACATTCTCAATTATTTGTACTGGATAAACTCAAAATACTCACTATCCTATGATATTTCTTTTTTACAGGCTCATATTTAAAGACTGGTTATTCATACATTTTGCTCAATAAAGAGAATAAAACACAAAACTTTGCAGATATAGACTGTCAAAGCCTTATACATAACACTAACTTAGTTTGAGTACTGAGTTTTTAAATCTCAACTGAGTCTTAACAAAAAAAAAAAGCAGCTCCATCAAGGTTCACGTTTAAACATAGGCAGATAGGCAGTGCGCTTCAAATGATTACAGTTCATCCTCACTGTTCTATCAAGTGATCTGTAAAAGTTACTAACGTATACACTACAGAGACCCCGCAAGGTCAGAAATCTGCCCAAATGTCTTAACCAAATGCTGCTGACCATAATTCGTATACTTTTACTGGAACTTATGGTGAAATTTAGTAGATATGCTTCACCAGCAAAAGCTAAAATGTAAGTGTGTAAAACTTATAAATATTTGGCCAGCTTGTTTAGAAAGGAAAATTCCACCATCTGGGTTCATCTGCAATTCTAGTCATCTCCTATGTGGAATGGGTAAACTGAGATATTCACCCAAATAAAACATGTAAATATGCCCTGTGCTTTTCTCTGAAAGGATAGAAAAAATAATAATAACTAAACTTTTAAATCTGTTTGCAATCCCCTCTTCTTCTATTTCTTCCTTTTAGATTTTATTCAAATAAAACAATAAAATGCAGTCAATACTGTAATGAAATTGGTAGGATGGAGCTGGCAATACTAATAAACCTTAAACAGTTAAGATAAAGCATCTATATCATTTTTAAAAGCTCAATGTAATCAAACTAAATGAAATAGTTAAATGTTTTTAATGGGCCCAATACACCCAGTGAATGACTCTCCTATCACTGCGAGGTATAAAATTAGCTTATTTTAACATTAGATTGTTTGGGCACTATTATCATGTATGTGTTTGTAAAGAAAATGTCCATTTTCATATTATAGAAGTATTTCTATCCGGGTACTATAAATTCCTACATATCCATTAACTTTTTTCTCATTAAATTTTGAAAATATCATACATTGAAACTTGAATTGTCTTTACTTAGAACAACTCAACAACAACAACAAAAACCACAACAAGAGAATAAGAATAATCAATTATATATCTGTTCAGATATGTCTTGACAAATAATTTTATGGAGGAGTAACTTCCATTAAATTGGAAATTTTACAGGTTAACTTTAAGATGTTTTGTATGTGCAAAAAAGTCATTTATTTATATTTAAAGTAAAAGTATTTTCTGCTTTTAGTGCAAAACTTAAAAGTTTTTTATTTTATAAAATAAAATGACATTGGAATTGTGGAAACCCAATAAATTTCATGCGTTTTTTAAAACATTTTTCTGATGTTAAAAAAAAAATCTTTTTTAGACATTTCAAAACCAACTGTATAAGGGAGGAGGTGTTTCTAGTTCCCAAAAAATTGTAATGTAAATTCCAGTGTTTCTATAGTAGAACTCCTTAAAGTAGTGGTTCTCAAACTCTTTTGACTGTGATACACAGTAAGGAATTTGTGCACATATATATGGGAAAAAACGTTTCTGTCCAGGAATACTTCTCCTTACTACACATGTGAGACACTCTGACATTTACCCTCTTATTCTATGGTTTTCCTTTTTAACTTCACCATACATTAATGTGTTGTTACCACAAGATGTAAACCCTGCCTTACATCTTGATCTTTCAGTTCTTTTAACCCATTTTTCCATCTTACTGTAAAGTCAAACAACATGGTACATCTATTAGAGGTTAAAATAAATGTGAGTAGAGGTGGGATTCTAATAAACTTCCATTAAGCCTAAAACCAAATGACTAGAGATACAGATACAGGTGTTTTGATGGTTGGCTTTATTTAGATTTGACTGAAGATGCAATTAAACTCTCTCCCATGTTAGAGTTGTCCACAGCATTGCAGACACGCCCACATACATTAGGACATCAGGACTAAACAGCAATGTGCTAGTGTCATTCATATGAAAGCAGGCTTGTACGACCCTATGTTTAACCTCAGCATACTGTATTGCACACATACTCACGGCAACATAGCTTAGGACAGCTATACAGTGAAGCTGTCTTTTATACAAAAGGGATTGATTATTTCTCTTCATCCAATTTACTATTGTTCTTCAAGAAGAGAAAGGACTTGAAATTAAGATTCCTGTATTCTGGGTGTTTAATACTCAGACTGTTTAATATCCCGGTGTTTAATATCCACCCCTGACACATACTGGAGCCTTTACATGTAAGTCAGATACAGTACTTGGACAGGACCAGGACCCTGAACTTAAAAGTAAGATAGGTAAACACTAAATTGCACCACATTTGAAATATGTTATTGAAGTGGTGTCCATACTCACTAACATGCTTAAAAATTCTGATCAAACCCCAGGTTTATCATCTATAAAATAAGATGAACAATATCTTCCACAGTTTGTTCATTCATTTAACATTCATTGTTTTGGCATCAGGAACTGAAATAAGCACTGTGGATTCAAGTGAATAAAATATAGAAAATGCCCATGAGAAGTTTACAGGCTAGCAAAGAAGATCAAAAGACACTCCAAAGGGATGAAACAAGATGAAAAGTCCAGTTAAGGCAGCAATTTTCTGGGCCTCTGGCATGCATTTAATTTGCAACTGATGCAACTTCAGGTATTTGCTCCACTTTGGGTTTCACAATTTTACTTCCTGACATGACCTGGTTCCCATGATGGCTCTCTCCAGGTATGAGTCTTCTTTGAGCTGCCATTTCCAGGTCCCTGTTTCTTGGCTCCTGACTCCTTCTGTCACCAGCAGTATCATTCCTAATCCCCAGCTTAGCTTAACTCCACCTACTTAACGCAGTGCCCTCTCTGAGTCACCACCTCATCATGACTTTATGTTCAGTCCTCTGGTCAATATTGACATACACAGTGTGAATGGGTGTGTAGAGCCAAGGTACAAATCAAATACTTTAAAAACAGAGGAATGACTAACTCTGCCTGGGGAAGCTAAAGAGTGATCATTAAAGCTAGAAAGAAAAGGAAGGTATTCTAGAGAGAGGATAGCAAGTGAAAAGCACAGAGATGTGAATATGTGTCTCCTTCAGGGACCTGTCAGATGACTGGAGTGACAACCACTAGAAGGTTCTACCCAAAGTGATTGATTACCTCTCCTATCTTGAGGCAAACACTCACCTGAGAATTTTACCAGAGTTTATGATATGCTTTGGCTGTGTCCCCACCCAAATCTCATCTTGAATTGTAACTCCCACAATTTCCGTGTTTCATGGGAGGGCCCCAGTGGGAGGTAATTGAATCATGGGGGTGGATCTTTCTCCTACTGTTCTCATGATAGTGAGTAAGTCTCATGAGATCTGATGGTTTTAAAAAGGGGAGTTTCCCTGCACAAGCTCTCTCTCTTTGCCTGCAACCATCCATGTAAGACGTGACTTGCTCCTCCTTGCCTTCCACCATGATTGTGAAGCCTCCCCAGCCATGTGGGACTTTAAGTCCATTAAACCTCTTTCTTTTGTAAACTGTCCAGTCTTGGGTATGTCTTTATCAACAGTGTAAAAAGTGGACTAATACATTTTTCCATAGAAAGTCATATAAGAATGGAGTTATATAAGCAGAGTTATATAAGAATGAGGGGGAAAAGGGCATAAAAGAGGGGAAAATAGAAGTCTCAAAAATTATCCAAACAGCACCTACCACCTTCAGTGTTCTAGTTATCTCTCAGAAGCTAGAGTTATTTAGCTCTTAAAAGTATTCACAGATACATGTGCCCTACTGAAAGGTATTTACCCTCATTTAATTACACTTGAGTATTGCAAAACTTATAGGTTTACAATATTTTTTTCATAATTAGTTATAGCAGTATTCAATGATCTACTTTTTGCTGGAAGGAGTTTAGTTTTTTAATTAAACATACAATATATTTTGTTATTCTCCCAGGTCAACAAGAAACATTTGGATAGTCCAAGTCCACAGAAGTTTCTTTTTAAATTTCCGCCCCTATGTTTTCTTTCCTTGGTCACAATAAAAAGACTCCAAATACTCATTATCATTTTCTAGCCTGTTCAGAACCTTTTGATCTAGGATATCTCACATAGTTTATGTACATTAAACAAAATTTGGGGCCAAGTTTTCCATCTAAACTTCTCTGAGGGCTTTTATTCATATCTTATACCATCATTCCTTATCCTAAACTTACTGAGCTTACCCAGCAAAAGAAGAGGAAAACAGTGAGACAATTTTAAAGCCAGTAATCTAGAAGGTGAAAAGAGGAAATTGAAAAATAGTTTTTTCTCATTTTTTTGTCCATACCAGAAATTACCAGGTTCTTTTGTGTTTTGTCAGCCACTTTACTAGAAAAAAATAATTATTTAAATTAGATAAATTTAACCAGGAAAATGAAAAGTATGTGTTATAATAAATTCTCATTGTTATTAAGAATATTACCCCATATGATGCAATTTCCAGACACTGATAAATATATGAAACATGCCCCTTATAAATGCAAAGTTCACTTAATATTTTGGGTATTGATAAGATAACTCACACAAAATATTAGCATAAAATGCAATCTGTATTAGTAAAGTGTATATTTTATTAGGATTGTGTATAGTGCTAGCTTCTGTAACAAACTCCCAAAAGTCCATGTCTTGACCCTGTATATTTTTCTTGCTAATGTAAACTCAGTATGGGTATTCTTCATCTGCAGCAGGTTTCTTCCATACACGGCTCCTTCTGTCCTTTGGCTCTGCCATTCCCTAAGCCTTGACATCTGTATCTATTCTAGTGAAAGGAAAAAGTGTTTGGGGAAAATTGAGATTTGTGTTGCCTTCTTTATGGCATAAATCACTCTGCTGTCATTGGGTTGGCAAGAACTCATCATAACAAAATGCCTACTTCCAAAGGATGCTTGAAAATGTAGTTCGTGGCTCCACATCCATTTCCAGGAACTGCTCTGTTTTATCAAAGGGGGAACATGAATGTTAGTGGGTCACTACTTCTCACTACTGTATAATATGTGGTAAAAGTAAATACTACAAGCTAAAATGTAAATGATATTACACCACAGATAAAAGCGTGCAACAATAGCAATCAGGAAAACATTTTCCACTGAGATCAGCATAGGCCTTAACCACTGCTATATGGGCCATACAAATTGTCAATTTAGATTTTATATTCTTCTCTCATTTTCTTTGTTTTTTGAAATTGCCGACATCAAAAATTGTTACAATTCTTGCTAAAATCCCAAAGTAGGATGTGTTTGATGATATGGAATATTTTAAATATCACATTGATAAAACTGGGAAGTACTTTCATGATCATTTAATCTAAATCCTCACTTCATGGGTAGAGTAAGGTTACACAGTGGTAGGAGATAAATCAAATAAACTAAATAACTGTATCTGATTTTATTATGTCCTATATCTGAAATCAATATGTATTATTAAATAAAAAATAATTGGCTGGGCATGGTGACTCACGCCTGTAATCCCAGCACTTTGGGAGACCAAGGCACGCAGATCACCTGAGGTCGAGAGTTCAAGACCAGCCTGACCAACATGGAGAAACCCTATCTCTACTAAAAATACAAAAATACACTGGGCATGGTGGTGCATGTCTATAATCCCAGTTACTTGGGAGGCCAATGCAGGAGAATCGCTTGAACCCAGGGGGCAGAGGTTGTGGTGAGCCAAGATCGAGCCATTGCACTCCAGCCTGGGCAACAAGAGCGAAACTCCATCTCAAAAAAAAATCGTATATTCTTATATCTGAAGTCAATAATAAATGTGAATGTAACAGATGTACCTTTATATATTTTGCTATATCCTAATATTCTTAAGTCCATATCACAAGTGATGCCAAAATTAACCAGTAATATCAACTTTGACCATAATTGATTGATATTCTACTCTGTCAGTAAGAAAAGATGTGGGGATGGCTAGCAAGATAGCCGAATAGGAACATCTCCGGTCTGCAGCTCCCAGCAAGATCAACTCAGAAGGTGGGTGATTTCTGCATTTCCAACTGAGGTACCCAGGTCATCTCATTGAGACTGGTGACACAGTGGGTGCAGCCCACAGACGGCAAGCAGAAGCAGAGTGGGGCATCGCTTCACCCAGAAGCAGAAGGGTTCAAGGAACTCCCTCCCCTAGCCAAGGGAAGCTGTGAGGGTCTGTGCCGTGATGAACAATGCATTCTGGCCCAAATACTATGCTTTTCCCATGGTCTTTGCAACCTGCAGATGAGGAGATTCCCTCGGATGCCTACGCCACCAGAGCCCTGGGTCTCAAGCAAAAAACTGGGCGGCCGTTTGGGCAGACACCGAGCTAGCTGCAGGAGTTTTTTTCATACCCCAGTGATGCCTGGAATGCCAGCGAGACTGAACCGCTCACTCTCTTGGAAAGGGGCTGAAGTCAGGGAGCCAAGTGGTCTCGTTCAGCAGATGCCACTCCCATAGAACCGAGCAAGCTAAGATTCACTGGCTTGAAATTCTTCCTGCCAGCACAACAGTCTAAAGTCAACCTGAAATGATAGAGCTTGGTGGGACGAGGGGTGTCCACCATTACTGAGGCTTGAGTAGGCAGTTTTCCCCTCACAGTGTAAACAAAGCCACTGGGAAGTTCAAAGTGGGCAGACCCCACCACAGTTCAGAAAAGCCACTGTAGCCACATTGCCTCTCTAGATTCCTCCTCTCTGGGCAGGGCATCTCTGAAAGGAAGGCAACAGCCCCAGTTAGCGGAAAATAGATCAAACTCTCATCTCACTGGGACAGAGTACCTGGAGGAAGGGGCAGCTGTGGGCACAGTCTCAGCAGACTTAAACGTTCCTGCCTGCTGGTTTTCAAGACAGCAGCAGATCTCCCAACACAGCACTCAAGCTCTGCTAAGAGACAGACTGCCTCCTCAAGTGGGTCCCTGATCCCCATGCCTCCTGACCGGGAGACACCTCCCAGCAAGGGTCGACAGACACCTCATACTGGAGACCTCTGGCTGGCATCTGGAGGGTGCCCCTCTGGCATGAAGCATCCAGAAAATGAACAGGGAGCAATCTTTGCTGTTCTGCAGCCTCTGCTGGTGATACCCAGGCAAACAGGGTGNCGTATATTCTTATATCTGAAGTCAATAATAAATGTGAATGTAACAGATGTACCTTTATATATTTTGCTATATCCTAATATTCTTAAGTCCATATCACAAGTGATGCCAAAATTAACCAGTAATATCAACTTTGACCATAATTGATTGATATTCTACTCTGTCAGTAAGAAAAGATGTGGGGATGGCTAGCAAGATAGCCGAATAGGAACATCTCCGGTCTGCAGCTCCCAGCAAGATCAACTCAGAAGGTGGGTGATTTCTGCATTTCCAACTGAGGTACCCAGGTCATCTCATTGAGACTGGTGACACAGTGGGTGCAGCCCACAGACGGCAAGCAGAAGCAGAGTGGGGCATCGCTTCACCCAGAAGCAGAAGGGTTCAAGGAACTCCCTCCCCTAGCCAAGGGAAGCTGTGAGGGTCTGTGCCGTGATGAACAATGCATTCTGGCCCAAATACTATGCTTTTCCCATGGTCTTTGCAACCTGCAGATGAGGAGATTCCCTCGGATGCCTACGCCACCAGAGCCCTGGGTCTCAAGCAAAAAACTGGGCGGCCGTTTGGGCAGACACCGAGCTAGCTGCAGGAGTTTTTTTCATACCCCAGTGATGCCTGGAATGCCAGCGAGACTGAACCGCTCACTCTCTTGGAAAGGGGGCTGAAGTCAGGGAGCCAAGTGGTCTCGTTCAGCAGATGCCACTCCCATAGAACCGAGCAAGCTAAGATTCACTGGCTTGAAATTCTTCCTGCCAGCACAACAGTCTAAAGTCAACCTGAAATGATAGAGCTTGGTGGGACGAGGGGTGTCCACCATTACTGAGGCTTGAGTAGGCAGTTTTCCCCTCACAGTGTAAACAAAGCCACTGGGAAGTTCAAAGTGGGCAGACCCCACCACAGTTCAGAAAAGCCACTGTAGCCACATTGCCTCTCTAGATTCCTCCTCTCTGGGCAGGGCATCTCTGAAAGGAAGGCAACAGCCCCAGTTAGCGGAAAATAGATCAAACTCTCATCTCACTGGGACAGAGTACCTGGAGGAAGGGGCAGCTGTGGGCACAGTCTCAGCAGACTTAAACGTTCCTGCCTGCTGGTTTTCAAGACAGCAGCAGATCTCCCAACACAGCACTCAAGCTCTGCTAAGAGACAGACTGCCTCCTCAAGTGGGTCCCTGATCCCCATGCCTCCTGACCGGGAGACACCTCCCAGCAAGGGTCGACAGACACCTCATACTGGAGACCTCTGGCTGGCATCTGGAGGGTGCCCCTCTGGCATGAAGCATCCAGAAAAATGAACAGGGAGCAATCTTTGCTGTTCTGCAGCCTCTGCTGGTGATACCCAGGCAAACAGGGTGTGGAGAGGACCTCCAGCAAACTCCAGCAGATCTGCAGCAGAGGGTCCTGACTGTTAGAAGGAAAACTAACAGAAAGGAATAGCATCAACATCAATAAAAAAGACATCCACACAAAAACCCCATACAAAGGTCACCAGCATTAAATACCAAAGGTAA
This sequence comes from Rhinopithecus bieti, assembly GCF_001698545.2. Classification (NCBI taxonomy): domain Eukaryota; kingdom Metazoa; phylum Chordata; class Mammalia; order Primates; family Cercopithecidae; genus Rhinopithecus; species Rhinopithecus bieti. The sequence continues at coordinate 305,020 of NW_016803492.1, read as the reverse complement.
ATAAATCCATGAAGATGAGGAAAAACCAGCGCAAAAAGGCTGAAAATTCCAAAAACCAGAATGCCTCTACTCCTCCTCCAAAGGATCACAACTCCTCACCAGCAAGGGAACAAAACTGGACGGAGGATGAGTTTGATGAATTGACAGAAGTAGGCTTCAGAAGGTGAGTAATGTGGCCGGGCGCGGTGGCTCAAGCCTGTAATCCCAGCACTTTGGGAGGCTGAGACGGGCGGATCACGAGGTCAGGAGATCGAGACCATCCTGGCTAATACGGTGAAACCCTGTCTCTACTAAAAAATACAAAAAACTAGCCGGGCAACGAGGCGGGCGCCTGTAGTCCCAGCTACTCGGGAGGCTGAGGCAGGAGAATGGCGTAAACCCGGGAGGCAGAGCTTGCAGTGAGCTGAGATCTGGCCACTGCACTCCAGCCTGGGTGACAGAGCAAGACTCCGTTTCAAAAAAAAAAAAAAAAAAAAAAAAAAAAAAAAAAAAAGAAGGTGAGTAGGTGAGTAATGACAAACTCCTCTGAGCTAAAGGAGCGTGTTCTAACCCAATGCAAGGAAGCTAAGAACCTTGAAAAAGGTTAGAGGACTTGCTAACCAGAATAACCAGTTTAGAGAAGAACATAAATGACATGATAGAACTGAAAAACACAGCAGGAGAACTTCGTGAAGCATACACAAGTATCAGTCAAGCAGAAGAAAAGATATCGAAGATTGAACATATCAGAGATTGAAGATCAACTTAATGAAATAAAGCTTGAAGACAAGATTAGAGAAAAAAGAATAAAAAGGAATGAAAAAAGACTCCAAGAAATATGGGACTATGTGAAAAGACCAAACCTACAATTGATTGGTGTACCTGAAAGTGACGGGGAGTATTGAACCAAGTTGGAAAACACACTTCAGGATATTATCCAGGAGAACTTCCCCAACCTAGCAAGGCAGGCCAACATTCAAATTCAGGAAATGCAGAGAACACCACAAAGATACTTCTCGAGAAGGGCAACCCCAAGACACCGTAATCATCAGATTCACCAAAGTTGAAATGAAGGAAAAAACGTTAAGGGCAGCCAGAGGGAAAGAACAGGTTACCTACAAAGGGAAGCCCACCAGACTAACAGCAGATGTCTCTGCAGAAACACTACAAGCCAGGAGAAAGTGGGGGCCAATATTCAACACTCCTAAAGAAAAGAATGTTCACCCCAGAATTTCATATCCAGCCAAATTAAGCTTCATAAGCAAAGGAGAAATAAAATCCTTTACAAACAAGCAAATGCTTAGGGATTTTGACACTACTAGGCCTGCCTTACAAGAGCTCCTGAAGAAAGCATTAAATATGGAAAGGAAAAACTGGTACCAGCCACTGCAAAAACATACCAAAATATAAAGACCAACAACACTATGAAGAAACTGCATTAACTAATGTGCAAAATAACCAGCTGGCATCATGACAGGATCAAATTCACACATAACAATATTATCCTTAAATGTAAAAGGGCTAAATGCCTCAATTAAAAGACATAGACTGGCACATTAGATAGAGTCAAGACCCATCAGTGTGCTGTATTCAGGAGACCCATTTCACAAGAAAAGACACAGACAGGCTCAAAATAGAGGGATACAGGAATATTTACCAAGCAAATGGAAAGCAAAAAACAGCAGGGGTTGCAATCCTAATCTCTGATAAAACAGACTTTAAACCAACAAAGATCAAAAAAGACAAAGAAGGGCATTACATAATAACAGAGGGATCAATGCAACAAGAAGAGCTAAATATGCTAAATATATATGAACCCAATACAGGAGCACCCAGATTCATAAAGCAATTTCTTAGAGACCTACAAAGAGACTTAGACTCCCACACAATAATAATGAGAGACTTTAGCACCTCACTGTCATAGTAGACAGATCAACAAGACAGAAAATTAACAAGGATAGTCAGGACTTGAACTCAACTCTGGACCAAGTGGACTTAACAGACATCAACAGAACTCTCCACCCCACATCAACAGAATATACATTCTTCTCAGCACCACATGGCCCTTATTATAAAATCAACCACATAACTGGAAGTAAAACACTCCTCAGCAAAGGCAAAAGAACAGAAGTCATAACAAACAGTCTCTCAGACCACAGTGCAATGAAATTAGAACTCAGGATTAAGAAACTCACTCGAAACCACACAACTACATGGAAACTGAACAACTTCTCCTGAATGGATTACTGAGTAAGTAATGAAATTAAGACAGAAATAAATAAGTTCTTTGAAATCACTGAGAACAAAAACACAGCATACCAGAATTTCTGGGACACAGCTAAAGCAGTGTTTAGAGGGAAATGTATAGCACTAAACGCCCATATCAGATAGTGGGAAAGATCTAAAATCAACACCCTAACATCACAAGTAAAAGAACTAGAGAAGCAAGAGCAAACAAATCCAAAAGCTAACAGAAGACAATAAATAACTAAGATCAGAGCAGAACTGAAGGAGATAGACACGAAAAACCCTTCAAAGAATCAATGAATCCAGGAGCTGGTTTTTTGAAGAGATTAACAAAATAGATAGACTTCTAGCCAGAATAATAAACATGAAAAGAGAGAAGAATCAAATAGACACAATGAAAAATGATAAAGGGGATATCATCACTGATACCACAGAAATACAAACCATCATCAGAGAATACCATAAACATCTCTGTGCAAATAAACTAAAAAACCTAGAAGAAATGGATAAATTCCTGGACACATACACCCTCCCAAGACTAAACCAGGAAGAAGTTTAATCCCTGAAAATACCAATAACAAATTCTGAAATTGAGGCAGTAATTAATAGCCTGCCTACTAAGCAAAAAATGCCCAGGACCAGACGGATTCAAAGCCGAATTCTACCAGAGGTAAAAAGAGGAGCTGGTACCATTCCTTCTGAAACTATTCCAAACAATCAAAAAAGAGGGACTCCTCCCTAACTAATTTTATGAGGCTAGCATCATCCTGCTACCAAAACCTGGCAGAGACACAACGAGAAAAGAAAATTTCAGGCTAATATCACTGATGAACATTGATGCAAAAATCCTCAATAAACCACAAAACCAAATCCAGCAGTACATCAAAAAGCTTATCTACCATGATCAAGTCGGTTTCATCCCTGGAATGCAAGACTGATTCAACAAACACATTATCAATAAACATAATCCATCACATAAACAGAACCAATGACAAAAACCACATAATTATCTCAATACATGCAGTGAAGGCCTTTGATAAAATTCAACACCCTTCATGCTAAAAACACTCAATAAATTATGTATTGATGGAACCTATCTCAAAATAATAAGAGCTATTTATGACAAACCCATGGCCAATATCACACTGAATGGGAAAAAGCTGGAAGCATTCCCTTTGAAAACTGGCACAAGACAAGGATGCCCTCTCTCATCACTCCTATTCAACACAGTGTTGGAAGTTCTGGCCAGGGCAATTAGGCAAGAGAAAGAAATAAAGCATATTAAAATAGGAAGAGAGAAAGTCAAATTGCCTCTTTTTGCAGATGACATGATTGTATATTTAGAAAATCCCATCGTCTCAGCCCAAAATCTCCTTAAGCTGATAAGCAACTTCACCAAAGTCTCAGGATACAAAATCCATGAGCAAAAATCACAAGCATTCCTATACACTAATAATAGACAAACAGAGAGCCAAATCACGAGTAAACTCCCATTTGCAATTGCTACAAAGAGAATAAAATACCTAGGAATCCAACTTACAAGGGACATGAAGGACCTCTTCAAGGAGAACTACAAACCACTGCCCAAGGAAATAAGAGAGGACACAAACAAATGGAAAAGTATTCCATGCTCATGGATACAAAGAATCCATATTGTGAAAATAGCTATACTGCCCAAAGGAATTTATAGATTCAATGCTATCCCCATCAAGCTACCATTGACTTTCTTCACAGAATTAGAGAAAACTACTTTAAATTTCATATGGAACCAAAAAAGAGCCCGTATAGCCAAGACAATCACAAGCAAAAAGAACAAACCTGGACGCATCACGCTACCTGACTTCAAACTATACTACAAGGCTACAGTAAAAAAAATAGCATGGTACTGCTACCAAAACAGATATCTAGACCAATGGAACAGAACAAAGGTCTCAGGAATAATGCCACACATCTACAACTGTCTGATTTTTGCAACCTGACAAAAGCAATGAGGAAATGATTCCCTATCTAATAAATGGTGTTGGGAAAACTGGCTAGCCATATGCAGAAAGCTGAAACTGGACCCCTTTCTTACACCTTATACAAAAATTAATACAAGATAGATTAAAGACTTAAACGTAAGACCTAAAACCACAAAAACCCTAGAGGAAAACCTAGGCAATACCGTTCAGGACATAGGCATGGGCAAAAACTTTATGATGAAAACACCCAAAGCAATGGCATCAAAGGCCAAAATTGACAAATGGGATCTAATTAAATTAAAGAGCTTCTGCACAGCAAAAGAAACTATCATCAGAGTGAACAGGAAACCCACAGAATGGGAGAAAATGTTTGCAGTCTATCTGTTTGACAAAGGGTTAATATCCAGAGTCTACAAGAAACTTAAATTTACAAGAAAAACACAAACAACCCCATCAAAAAGTGGGCAAAGGATATGAAACAGACACTTCTCAAAATAAGACATTCACATGGCCAACAAACATGGAAAAAAAAAGCTCATCATCACTGTTCATTAGAGAAATGCAATCAAAACCACAATGAGATACCATCTCACTCTAGTTAGAATGGCAATCATTAAAAAGTCAGGAAACAACAGATGCTGGAGAGGATGTGGAGAAATAGGAATGCTTTTACACTGTTGGTGGGAGTGTAAATTAGTTCAACCATTGTGGAAGACAGTATGGTGATTCCTTAAGGATCTAGAACCAGAAACACCATTTGACCCAGCAATCCCATTACTGGGTATATACCCAAAGGATTATATATCATTCTACTAAAAAGACACATGCACGCGTGTGTTTATTGCAGCACTGTTCACAATAGCAAAGACTTGGAGCCAGTCCAAATGTCCATCAATGATAGACTGGATAAAGAAAATGTGGCACATATATACCATGGAATACTATGTAGCCACAAAAAAGGATGAGTTTGTGTCCTTTGCAGGGCCATGGATGAAGCTGGAAATCATCATTCTCAGCAAACTAACACAGGAACAGAAAGCCAAACACTGCATGTTCTCACTCGTAAGTGGGGGTTGAACAATGAGTACACATGGACACAGGGAGGGGCCTGTTGGCGGGTGGGGGGCTAGGGGAGGGATAGCACATCACACACTGGGGCCTGTTGGCGGGTGGGGGGCTAGGGGAGGGATAGCATTAGGAGAGATACTTAATGTAGATGACAGGTTGATGGGTGCAGCAAACCACCATGGAACTTGTATACCTATGTAACAAACCTGTATGTTCTGCACATGTATCCCAGAACTTAAAGTATAATAATAATTTTAAAAAGATGTATGTACCACCAAATTCTTCATTCATAAAATAAGCAACTTGGGTTTGGTAATATCTAATTCCTACTGCAGAAGATGTACCATGATTTTTTAAAAATTCCTTAAAGTCCCCTTCCAGTTCTGTGATTCTAGGTCTTTCAGTAGAAGTTAATAGATTAGTGTTCAGCTATTTAGCATCCATATTATTTGCTTTGCTAGCAAAGTATTCAACTGTGGTTTGGAATAGATTCATATCCATATAATATTGTTCCTTAGTATACTCTTTAGTGTAATGTCAACATGTAAAGTCAGTATTGTGACTTCAGTTATAAATAAAATGGGCATAGTTGTAGTAACTGCAAAATATAAAGTGGATTTTACTCAAGACATAAAGATGTAAGCCGGTGCAGCTACACAATGATACACAAGAATGGCATTTCATTGGCAACAGAGATCAACTTCTTCCAGTGTTGCTTAGTGCTTTTTTAATGAAGTTATATTGAATTTTTGTAGTGAAACCTGAAACCAAATGAAACCTTCTTGATGTGGGGTTTATTTCTAGAGGTTTGAGGTTTCTCTATAAACTCGAAATCCATGTGTGGTTCATAGAAAATGTTGGTAAGACTCAATCAACTTTTGGAAAACCTGGACAGAATTTTGAGCAATTAGAAACAAGAGAATGAATGTGTTTTGTTTACTTTAGGCCAAATTTTGTGGGTTTTAAATTTAGAGTTGAACAATTGGGGTTTGAGTTCCATTTACAGGGAAAACATGACTTCCTAGTGGAAAGAAAAGACCTGGAGAAAACAATTTTACTTTGAAAATATAAAATTGTTCATGCATGGGCTCTGGAAACAAAACAGTGGTTGAAAAGAGGTTGCCTGAGAAGAATTTTTAAAAATTGTATAATACAGTTTGTTACTGCCAGTTGTTATTTCCCCCATTGAAGTGAATTACCAGGAGCTACAAGAGGTGTGAATACACACAATCTTCTCAGGGAAGAAAGTGTTGACTTACATTATATATTAATAGACTAAATTCAATAAATTGTTTTTAAAATAAACAACAGAATGTTTTAAAAAGCAAGCAGTTATCAGTGCATTGTCTGAATTCAGCTGATTGTATTCCAAATAAGAAGCTCCCATGAGGTAAATAATAAAATCATCATTCTCATCATTTCAGAGGCAGGAAATCTGCACCTTGGAGTTAAGGGTTGACTTCATGTGCGTTATATGACAACATGAGACTTAAACAACCTTACTTCTTAGACACCTACAACCACCAAGATGCAGGGCTGATTCACAGGTTGGAAAAAATATCTGTTATATTTGTGAGTGTATGCATTTCCTTTCTGGCATTTCATAGATTTTGATTGGAAGGCTTCATGGAAGAAGTGAATCGGGAAGAGGTGCAGCTAAAAACCAAACCTGATAAACTGGCAAGCTAAGAGAAAAATAACTTCTTCCAACCATATGGAGAGAGTGTGGAAAAGAGGTATAGCTCATTAATGTCACAGGATGTAGATAAAGAAGCGATTAAGCCTCTGACTGGAGGAAGATGAAAAGAAAGATTTGGAAATGAGATTTCTGTCAAAGCTTATATATAGTGTTGGATTCTCTTTCGCTAGAGAAACACATTTTTTAATTAAGGATGGAAATATTTGTAGAAATTGAAAAACAGATTATTAAATCTAAAACTTTTGAAATCAGTTCTACTACTCAAAATGCAGCCAGATCCTTCTCTCTCAAGAGAAGAAATGGGATTTCTAGAGGTGAGCTTTTAACTAACCTGGGATACAATTTCAGTGGAATGCATCTGGAACAAGTCCAGGTCAATTTAAAGCCAATACCATCTGGTTTTTAAATAAACCTGAACTGAGTTAAATGTTGAGCTGAAAGCCATCAGAAACCTGCAAACAGGTGAAATTTTGCAAAGCAAGCTAATTTGAATTGAGTTTAAGATTTCTCCCAAACCCAATTTTGGAAGGGCTAACTAAGGTACTGAAAAGTCAATCTGGATTTGGATGTGCTTAAATAAGTTTGTATGCAAACACCCAGGGAAACAAAATGTCATGTTTCGTGGAACTTTGGTTAACCTGAATGTTATATCTTGAAAAGACCCAGACTTAACCCAGGTCTATAAAAAGTGTTGGAAAGTTTTACAAACATTTCATAAGCTGATGGATTTGTAAGCAAATTGAGGAAGAAGTTTGTTGTGTTTGGTATTTAGGCTTAAATTGTATTCAAATGCCATGAATTCTAAAATTTTAATTTAACAAATAAGAGTAAAAAGCTTAGAACTCCTGACAGGAAGAGATTCCAAACAGAGAGTAATTTAAATAAAAGATAAGATAGACAAAATTAGTAATCCAAAAATTATCCACCTGAATAGTTCAAAATTCCAAGCTGATACATACTCAAGGGGGAAAAAAGTGAAATTCTGTAAAGAAAAAAAGTTGTTACAATCTCATCCGGATTATAGATGAGAACAAAAGCTCTATCCTTCCATTTGTTTTTCATTAATTATTTGTCTAGATATTATTTTAAGATCCAAGTCATGTATTCGGTATAATCATTTAACACAGATAAAGAGAATTTAGAAGTAGTATTTGCCGATGAAAAAAAGGATGATAAATTCAGGAATTAATTCAAAGCATGTTCCTCAATATTTTTTTGTTATTAGGCAAAATCAGTAAACTATAATTAAACTAGTATATGATGATCAGTAACGGCGATCAGTGATAGCATTTTCTATATTCTTTTTTAATACCCATGTTATCTAACAATATGATAGCTAGAGAATAGAATCTTATTATGACTTCATGCTTGTAAATATTTAGAACATACCAAGTTGGAGCCACTGAAAAGATCTAGAAAAAAAAAAAAACACCCAATAGCAATGAGGAAACCTCCTATAATTTCCCACTAACAGGAACTAGGGCTCTTTAGAAAAACAGCTGATTCCAAGTCTGGGGCAAAAAAGGTAAAACATGAGCTTGAAGTACCTTATCATACCAGAAATCAAGGAAGCTATCAAATTATATTATAAGCACAAGAATAGAACTCAGGAGCCAACTTGAATAGCTTAGAGTGGCCAAAGATAGGACAATCTGCGCATCCATAAAATAATAAAGGCAACATATTGAAATATGTGAAATAAGTTTAAATCGTAATAGTACCAAGAAAACCCTCGTTGGTCATCTTTGAAGGATACTAGGGAATCAACCCACTATTCTGAAAACTAGAAAATAGTAGGAAAAAAACAAAGTTTTAGTTGGTAATCTACCCCAGCATAGTGGCCAATATTAGAGGAAATGAAGGAGAAAGCAGAGGACTGACCTCCCAAAGATTAACCAACTACTGATATAAAACATGGAATACAAAGTAAAAAGTTTAAGACCTCCCTCACACATATCCCTGCACAATTCCAATTGCCTCTCCAGAATCAACCACTATCGGGAGTTTCAGTGTTAAATGTTTTCATATGTACTTACTTCTTTTTCTTTAATTTGAGATGTGTTCTCACTCTGTCACCCAGGCTGGAGTACAGTGGTGTGATCTCAGCTCACTGCAACCTCCACCTCCCGGGTTCAAGCGATTCTCCTGCCTCAGCCTCCTGAGTCGCTGGGATTACAGGCACCTGGCATCACGTCCAACTAATTTTTGTACTTTTAGTAGAGGCACAGTTTCAACATGTTGGCCAGGCTGGTCTTGAACTCCTGGCCCCAGGTGATCTACCCACCTTGGCCTTCCCAAGTGCTGGGATTACAGGTGTGAGCCACCACGCCTGGCCCTACTTACTTTTTTTACATAAATAAAATCACACATAATAATATACATATCTATGAATCTTCAGTTTGCTTGTGGTGATCTTTCCACTCACTCTTAATAGCTGCATAATATTATGGATGTACCATAACTTGTTTAATACTTTTCTTATTGATAAACAAGATTGTTTCCAGTTTTTTTGTTACAAAGTCTGCTACCATGAACATCTTTATTCATATATCTCTGTACATGTATGTAATTAATTAAAAAGTCTTTAAACTCAAATTATTGAGTCAGATAATATAAACAGCTTTATTGAGGTATTATTGACATAAATAATTTGATAAATTTTGACTGTGAATACACTTATTTATCATCACCATGCACACACACACTCAAATAACATTCCTCACTCCCACATTTCTTCATCCACCTTTGCAATCCCTTTCTCCCTCACCTACTCCAATCCCCAGGCAATCACTGATATGCTTTCTGTCACTTGTCAAGGAAAATTGCACTGGACAGAGTTAAACAGGATTAGGAATACTTTATTTAAGACTACCAATAGGGAAGAGATTGAATTTAACTCCACTAAAATAAAAGGCAGGAGCATTTTTAAATACTGGGGTGAGCTGGTGGAAAAGTCCCAGAGAAAAATCATGGTTCGTATTTTACGTTGATTAGATGAAATTATACACCTGGGCCTTAACTGCAATATTGTCTGTTCCATAGACTTAAACTTGAAGATGGTTAAAGAAAAATTATTTTTATCTTTTAAATGGGGCCCAAAGTCTTTAAACTTACATGCCTAAACTACCAGAAAAAACTCACAGAATGATTATTTTATTTTACAAAGCATTCTAAATATTTTACCCTTAGAATTGCTTTTAAATCTCTCTCTAAATATAAATTTATTTTGTATATATAAAGGAATTTTAAAGTGGAGAAATACACTGAACATGCCCCTTTGGTGGGAAAAAAAAAAAGAAAAAAAGACTCTGTAGGGTGACCTATGTCTTTAAATGTACAAGCATAAATTTTTAAAAATCATTCTAGGCAAATTTTGCTGCACAGTGTTATCAAGGATTTAGGAGACTTGAGTTCTAGAATCATCCATCAATTAGAAAAGCCTGTGTTTGGGGGCAAGTTACTTTTCCTGTATCTCAGATTACTCATCTGTAAACTAAGAATAGAATATTAGATGAAAGACTAGTCACTAATCATGTCAATGCAATATTTTTATACCGTGAATCTCACACAATATTCATTCTAATTGCTAGTGTATTTGTGGGCTTTGTTTCTGATGACTAAAACTTCTTTGTTAAAGATGAAAAATATTTTCACCTCACAAGCATCATCAGTTGGCTTCATAAAGCCCATGAAGCAAAGCCATTTATACCACAGCCTGATCCTGTTACAGATCCACCTCTTGCTCTGACCCCACTCAAAACTGCGGTCAATCCACAAGTGAATCACAGCAGTACTCCAAGTCCAGTATATTCTGCTTTCAAAATTCAAAACTGGCCACCCAAGTGTTGTGCCTCTTTCTTAGGAATAGAGGGTTTAAAGCATAACTGGCTTTTTATGTTGGGGGTGAAGTCCCTGCATGCATATAGATCACTTAACCCCTAAAATCTTTACCATTGAGGCAGGTCTCTGCTCCTGTTTAGGATGTTTTGCTCCTCTGACACATGTCATTCTTGGGCAAGTAGAGTACTTCCTACCAACCTCTATTCAAGTCCAATTAACCTGTCACCACAAAAGAGGACCAGCTTGACATTCAACAGAATGTTGAACTGATCCAGATCCCTGCTATGTTAAGATGCAGAGCAAGAACATTAACACAGCCCTGGAGCGTGACAGGAAAGGCATACTTTTGTCTTTCCCACATAAAACACACTGCTTTCTATCATTTTCACATATGGGAATTGCAACTTAAGAGCTGCATTTCAAATGCCAGAAGAAGTTTTCATATGTCTCAATAAAGATACCACAGCTGGCATAGCTGCTACAAGCAGGGCTCCTATGTAATAATAAAATCATCCACCATGAACCATTGGGTTTTGGAAGGTCAAAACAGGTGATGTGAACAGGGAACCACTATCCTTTAAGTCTTTGATGCCAACACTCATCTCTGAAATTCCTCTGAGGATGTAAGATGGTTTCTAGTTTGCCATTTTGATTTGCGGTGTTGCGGGACACTTTTACAACATTGTTGGCCTCTACTTGGCCCTTCCTACACAGTGGCTCTTACTCCACATGCCAGGAAATTAATATGAGGGTTCCATATGAATTTGAAACCCCTCCCTTTCCTCATGTACACTATCACCCTGAAAGTCGGACAAACATGACCCTTGCCTTGGATCTCTCTGTGACTCACATTTAATGAAAGACTGCTCCAGCCTCCAACCAAAACCCTCCCTGTAAGAGTACATAGAGCCAACAGGACATGCCCTCCCAAGGCTCACACTCATACTCCAAGGACCAGGGACTATGAAATTTCCTGCCCAATTAGCCCTGAGTCCACTTCTATAACCTACATGCAACTCTTCCCTAAGTCTTTCCTGTCAAGGGTACATCATGCTGCTAGTATGCATTCCTCTAGACCCAAGAGTGGCCCAGAGGAAGTGGGTTGTGTGGTTGTTCAGTATGAAATGTGCATATTGGAATATATACATATGTGTGAGTGAGGCCCCCAGGTGGAAAGAGAAATGAGATAGCTATGTATGGGCCAAGGGCTCCCATTTGTATACTTGCCTGAGATCCTCCTCATTTTGGTAATTATGTACAACTTTCCTCTGTGAGTTATGTGCTGCCGCCTGGCCTCTGTTGGTTCAGAATCCTTTGGCAGTGATACTAAGTTGAGGATAATTGATGCTAGTTTAATGGCAGTATCTTCTACTGTCAATCCTTGTCAATAAAGGGTAGCCCACTGAACCAATCAAACATTCCTCTCTCAGTACCATCCTTAGACTCAAGAAGTGTGGGTTCCACACCCCAGGGAGGCCACCACTTTAGAGTGTTTCCCAATATTTTCTCAATCCACCTCTGGTGTGTGGGACTGGCTGGGGCCAGCAACGTCATCCAGGTAAAGAACGCTGAGCTCAGACCAGGAGTTGCATGGACTCTGGCCCCCTTTCTCCCATTTTGGATGCTCTCCATCTAACCTTCATGTGGAGTCACCAGATGCCCTGAGGAACACTAAAATGTGCTCCTAGGAGAGTGTCTTGGAGTCCCACAGTCAGGTCCAGTTCCAGGAGAGTGGCCTGGTAGGCAAATCACTCCCACTGACCAACACAGCTTTTCTTTCACATAATCACATGAGATTCGTTTGCCAAAATGGCACTGATACACTGATTTTGGGAGACCCTCACTCATGTCAGACATAGGACAAGTTCAGCGCTCTGGGCCACTGATGGTCATCCTTGGGTTTCAGTAAGATGTGTGAGCCCATGACCTCCTCACATAGCATGTCTTTTGAAATTTATCTATATTAGTGTACATATTAATGGTTTGTTCTCTTTTTATCTATGAATTGTATTCCACTGTATGAATAGAGCGATTTGTTCATTCATCCACAATGTACCTTTGGAAAAGTTTCCAGTTATTGGCTATTAGTAATAAAGCAGCTATAAACAGTGAAGTGAAAGCCTGCATAAACATGTGGTTATTGGTTGTCATTTCTTTGGGATAAATACCTAAGAGGGAGATTGTTAGGTCATATATTAACTGAACTTTTAATTTGTAAGAAACTGCCGAACTGTTTTCCAAAGCAGATGTGAATTTTATCTTCTTTGAGTAATTTATAAAAGTTCCAGTTGCTCTATATCCTTGTCAACAAATAGTATTTTCAGCCTTTTTAATTTTACCCAGTCTAGCAGAGATAAAGTAGTACCTTATTGTGGTTTTAATTTGGATTTGGCTTAGACTGTATATTAATAGTTTCTATGTTAGTATAATGATTGGCATATTTGATTTTTCAACTGAATCCAATTGTTACATGAGATTTGATGAATAACAATGTTGAGCATCTTTGTGTATGCTTACTGACCATTCACATATCCTCTTTGTGAAGCATCTATTCAAGCATTTGCCCATTTTTATTGAGCTGTTTGTTGTGTTATTATTGTATATTTTGACTATACATCTTTTGTTAGGCATGTATATTGTGAATATTCTCATAGATTCTGTGGTTTGGCTTTTCATTTTCTTAATGGTGTCTTTTAGAAAACAGGTAGTTGTAACTTTCATAACATCTAATTTATGATTTTTTATGGTGAATACTTTTCTGTGTCCTTTCTAGTAATCTTTTCAGTCCCAAAATAGAAAAGTTTTTTTTATTTTCTTGTGGAAGTTTTATAGTTTTAGCTTTTCTGTTTAGGTCCATGACAGATTTCAAAGTAATTTTGTGTACAGTTTATTTTGAGGTATATGTTTTTAATGTGGATATCTACTTATTCCAGTGTCATTTTTTGAAAAGACTCTCTTTTCCCAATAAAACAAAATTGACTCCTATGCTTTAAAAGAAAAAAAGTTGACCACATATGGAAGGGTCTATTCTGAATTCTCTATTCTGTGCGATTGATCTGTATGTCAACTCTTTATGCCCAATACCATACTAGGTTGGAGATGTCTATAGATTTTTTTTTTTTTTTCTTTTTTTTTTTTTTTTTAAGACCTAGTCAAGTAAAAGCAGACTAGTCAAGTAAAGCAGTGGAAGTGGAGAAGAAACAAACAAAAAAATCTGTAACTGGTTTTGATCAATTAGTTGTAAACACCACTGCACTCAGAGCCAGCCTATTGGGAGTCTTAAGATAATGAAAGTCCCTCTGGCCGGGTGCGGTGGCTCACGCCTGTAATCCCAGCACTTTGGGAGGCTGAGGCAGGCAGATTACGAGGTCAGGAGATCGAGACCATGCTGGCTAATACAGTGAAACCCCGTCTCTACTAAAAATTACAAAACATGGCGGGCATCTGCAGTCCCAGCTACTCAGGAGGCTGAATGGCGTGAACCCGGGAGGCGGAGCTTACAGTGAGCTGAGATTGCGCCACTGCACTGCAGCCTGGGTGACGGAATGAGACTCTGTCTAAAAAAAAAAAAAAGTCCCTCTAACTCCGGTGTGTCTCAAAATAGTTTTAGCTATCTATTAATATGTCCTTCGCATTTTCACATAAATTTTAGAATAAAGTTGTCGATTTAATTTTAAAAGAAGGGGGACTGCTGTAATGGTGACTGGCACGTCATTCAATCTATGGACACATTTGCGGAGAATGGACTTCTTAACAATATTTAATTTTCCAAACCATGCATATGGTATATCTATTTATTTCAGTCTTCTTTAATTTCTCTTATCAATTATTTGAAGATTTCAATGTGGCTGTATTATACATGTGTTAGATTCTAAGTGTTTAGTGTTTTACCTTTTTTGGTGTACTACGAAAGGAATTTTTTACTTCATTCTTCAACTGTATGTTGTTAGTGCAAATAAAACAATTGAGTTTTATATGGTGATCTTGCATTCTGAGAATCTGCTAACTTCATTTAATATTTCTAAGTGTTTTTTAGAAGATTCCTTAGGAATAATCATATCAATTAAAAATAGGAAAAAAAAACTCTTATTCCTTTAAAATTTTACACCTTTTATTTCTTTTAGTTGCCTTATTGCACTGGCTACTACTCCATGGGATAACAAGTAGAAGTGATGACAGTAGATAACCTTTGCCTTATTCCTGATCTATAAAAGGAAAACTTCAGTCTTTCACCATTAAGCATAATATTAACTTTGGATTTTTCATGGATGTCTTTATCAGGGTGAGGAAGTTTCCTTCTATTTCTAGTATCCTGAATGTCTTTACCTTGAATAGGTGCTGAATTTTATCAAATCTTTTTCTGCGTTTACTGAGATGGTTATATGATGTTTCATCTTTATTTGGTTAATGTGGTTAATAACACTGTGTAATTTTCAAACATTAAGCCAAGTTTGCAACCATTAAATGAACTCTACTAACTCTACTGGCTATAATGTATGATGTATACTTTTTAAATATATTAATATATATAAAATGTATTAATGAATTAATGAATATATTGATTTGCCAATACTTTATTGAGGAGTTTTGAATCTACAGTCATGAGGAATAGTTGATCTCTGATTTTTATTTTTATTTTTTTGAGACAGAGTCTTGCTCTGTGGCCCAGGCTGTAATGCAGTGGCACGATCTCACTGCAACCTCCGCCTCCTGGGTTCAAGAGATTCTCTTGCCTCAGCTTCCCAAGTAGCTCGGATTACAGGCACACACCACCATGCATGGCTAATTTTTGTATTTTTAGTAGAGATAGGGTTTCACCATGTCGGCCAGGCTGGTCTCGAACTCCTAACCTCAAGTGACATCCACCTGGGCATCCCAAAGTTCTGGGATTACAGGTGTGAGCCACCACACCTGGCCCAGTTTTTTTCTTATTTAAGTCAGATGTTGGTATCAGGGTTATATTAGTCTCATAAGATAATTTTGTTAAGCACTCCCTTATCTATGTTCTAAAAAAGCTTATGTATAGTTGGCATTATTTCTCATTTCGTACATGATAGAATTTACTAATAAAACCATTTGGGCCTTGAGTCTTCTTTGTAGAATGGTTTTTTATTACAAATTCAATTTGTTTAGTGGACATATGGCTATTCCAAATGTCCATTTCTTATTGAGTCACTTTCGAGAAGTTGTATTTTTCAAGAAATTTGTCAATTTTATCTAGTTGCTAAATCAGCAACATTTGTTCCTAATATTTTTAATTTTCTTATTAAACTCTGCGGGATATGTAGTGACATCCCTTCTATTTGTATTACGTGATATTGGTAATTTATATTTCTCTGTGTATTTCTTGATTCATCTTTTTGGGGTTTATCAATTTTATTAATCTTTCCAATAATGAATTTTGAGCTTTGTTAATTTTTGTTTCTATATCATAGGTTTCTGCACTGATTTTTTTTTCCTTCTACTTATTTTGGGTTTAAACTTGTTTTGGGTTTAATTTACTCCTCTTTCTGTAGCTCTTTAAGTGGAAATTTACATGAAAAATTGTAAACTTTCCTTCTCTTCTAAAACAGGCATTTAAAGCTACAAATTTCTCTCTACGCCCTGCCTTTGCTGTATCTCACAAATTCTGAAGTGTATTTTTATTATCATTCAACTCAAATTTTTTTTTTTTTTTTTTTTTTTTGAAAGGGGTCTCGCTCTTCCCCCCAGGGAGGCGGCGCGGGGCGGATTCTGGCCTGCCTCAGCCTCCCGAGTAGCTGGGACTACAGGCTCCCGCCACCTCGCCCGGCTAGTTTTTTTTTTGTATTTTTTTAGTAGAGACGGGGTTTCACTGTGTTAGCCAGGATGGTCTCGATCTCCTGACCTCGTGATCCACCCGTCTCGGCCTCCCAAAGTGCTGGGATTACAGGCTTGAGCCACCGCGCCCGGCCTCAAAATATTTTCTTATTCCCTTATGATTTCTTCTTTCAGCCATGGGTTACACAGGTGCTACTTATTTCCAAATATCTGAAAATGTTTAAAATATTTTAGTTGTTGATTTTTCATTTAATTCCACTATGGCCATAGAATATACTTTGCAACATAAAAATCTTTGAATCTTTAGTGAGATTTGTTTTATGGCCTAGAATATGTCTACTTTGATGAGCATTCCATACATACATGAAAAGAACGTTTATTCCACAGTTGTTGAGTATGTCTAGTAAATGTGAATGAGCTCAACCTGGCTGACAAGATTTTCCATATCCCAATTGAATTTTTGCCTACTTGATCTATTCATTACTGAGAGAACAGTGACAAAATCTCCAACTTTTTCCATTGGTTGTCAGATTTTGCCACATAAATTTTGAAGCTCTTAGATGAATATGTATGTGATTACGTCTTCCTAATTCTTTTGTGATTCATAAATGTCCCACTGTCTCTTGTAAAACTCTGTCTTAAACTCCACTTTTTCTGAAATTAATATAGCCATACCACCTTTCTTGCTATACACCTGGCATATCACTTTCCATACTTTTATGTTCAGTTTATATATGTTTAAAGTACATCTCATAGATAGTGCATACTTGTGTCTTGCATACTTATCTAATCTGATCTCTGACCTTCAATTGGAACATTTTACATTTAATGCTATTTACATTCACATATCATGCAATTACTGCCTTGGTGTGTTTAAGTCTACCACCTTGCTATGTGTTTTCCATTTGTCCCTTCTGTTTATTTGTTTTGTTGCTTATTTCATTGGCATTTTATTTCTAAGTGTTTCTTAGGGATTTTTAAAATTTGTTTTTAGTGTTCCTCCAGAGCTAACAATGTGTTCTTATCAGTTTACTCAGTGTCAAAATTGCACTACTTCACCCTTGACACTACTTCCTTCCTCACACTTCCCACCTGATACTTTTCATTTGGCACAACTGTCCTCACACTTCATTCTTTACATATCACTAACCTAATAGCTTTACAATAGTATAATTCCATTAATCCACTTCCCTCAACCTTTCTTTTTTTCGTATATTTACTTCTACATATATTGTAGAGCCCAGAAATTTACATTTTACATAATAATGCTATTATTCTTGTTCTAAACAGTTACCTTTTAAGGAAATTACGAGGCAATAAAAGTCTTTATATATACCCATTATTCGCCATTGCTGGCGCTCCTTTTCTTTCCCCTCTCTGCGGATTTGGTTTCCATTTTGTATCATTCTCCATTAGCCTGAAAAAGGCCTTTAGCATTGTTTTGGTTTTGCAGGGGTCTGCTGGATCCAACTTCTCTCGGCTTCAATTTATATGAAATCAAGTATCTTAAAAACCCAAGTTTTTAAGGGGCATTTTCTCTGGATATAAAATTTTGAATTGGCAGGATTCCCTCACCACACCTTCCCACCCCATCAGCACTTTGAAAGACATTTTCATTGTTGTCTGCATTCCATGATTTCTGGTAAGTCAGCACACATTCTTATCATCATTCTCTTGTGTATATCTTTTTTCCCCCCCGACTGCTTTCAAGGTTTTTTGTTTTCCGCGGTCCGACAATGATATGCCTAGGCGAGACTTTCTTGGTATTTATCTTTCACTGAGTTCAATGATTTTCTTGGATGAGTAAGTAAATGTTTTTTCATCAAATTTGGGAAAATATGGGATTATATTTATACACACATGCACATATTTCCTGCTCCATTCTTTATTCTTTTTAGAACTCCCATAATACATATATTAGACCAGTTGATATTTTCCACATGTTCCTGAGGTTCTGTTTATCTTTCTTTTGCCATCTTCCATCTGCTGTGAAGCCCATCCAGTGAATTTTTCACTTACATAATTTTCTAAAATTTCCATTTGGTTTCTTTTAATGGTTTTAATTTCTCTCCCATGATTTTCTATCTGTCAATTCAATCAGACATTTTCTTTTAATTATATAAACATATATTGTCTGTTAGCTGCTTTAAAGTATTTGCTAAATCCAACATTTAGGTCATATCTATTGATTATTTTTTTCAACTATAGTCCTGTAACTTTGCTTATCTAGTAAAATTCTACTGTGTCCTGGACATTGTTAGTGATACCTTATAGAGACTCTGGATTCTGTTATCTTCTCTCTGAAGCATGTTGATTCTTGTTCTAGTAGGCAGTCCAGTTACTGGCTAGTCACCTTTAAATTGTGTACGTCTTGTCCTGTGCTTTGTTATGGAGGGCACGTAGAAGCCCAAGATGTTTCCCACACACCTCTGACTAGGCCTCTGACTTGGCAGAAATCAACCCCCAGAATATGTCTCCCTTGCAGATCTTGTCATGACTTGGTTTCAGGCTTTTTTAGGATGGGTACAGAGCTGTGGTCTTCAACTGGAGATGATTTTCCTTCCCTGGTGACATCTGGCAATATCTGAAGACATTTTGAGTTGCCACAAGTGGGGTGGGGGGCACTACAGGCATTTAGGAGGTAAAGGCCAAGGAAGCTGGTAAATATCCTACAACACACAGGATACCTCCACACAACAAAGAATTATCTGGTTTACGGTATCAATAGGGCCAAGACTGAAAAATGATGGTAAGCCTTACTCCAGGCCATGGTCCTTACTCCTGACTAGGGGATTAACAAGGTGCTAATGAGGCCCTCCTTTCTACCTGAAAGGAACCTCCAGTGATTTTCAGCACTGCTTGATGTCTAACATCTCTTGTAAACTGCTCTCTGATAGGCCTCGTGTAGTCTTGCTCTGTAGATGCTATTTCTTGATGGGAAAGTTTATAACATCACGTTGCAAGGGAATGAGCAGTGCAATAAGAATTTTTACAATGTAGCCACTTCTGCTTTTAGAGCTAATAATTTTAATTCATATCATTTTCATCATGCAAACCTTCATTTTCTTTTGGGTACTGAATTTAATGTAGGCTCTTGAAAACCTGTCCTCATTATATTTTTATGACACGTATTTGGCAATGTTTACAAGTAATTTTGTTGAGTATCAGATTCTTAAATTCAAAAGGTAGTTTAATCTGAAGATACCAAAAGCTATACTTAACACATGCTGGCCATACATCTGAAATTTTACTTTGTTAAAAATTAACTTACATATATGGATGTGAATATTGTTTCTGGCATGGAAACCTGACCCTTTCATTATGTTTCACTAAGATCTTTATATTTTTACCCATACTACTGGCTCTCCTACTAAGGGATTTTAATGACAGCACTTTGTAAATAAGGAATCAATGCATAAGGAATAAAGTAAAAGACTGAAGACAAAAACTTGTAACTTTCCCAAAGCAGTTTTATGACAAGGTAATGTGAATGAAATAGATACACGACTCTACTTGAATCAAAGAGTGTATCAAGGCCCACCGCAGGCATGTTTTGTCTTAAGTGCTACAGAGCTGCTCTACCCCACTGCCTTCTCACCAATGCCAATCTCTCCTCCCTCCTAACAGTCAGGCCCCAACTTAGGTGCAATCAATAAAGGATACTGCTGTCATCCATCCACTGTCTTTCTAATCCATAAACTGAGTTCTTTCATTCCCTCTCTTCATTTTCATAATGTACTACATAATTAAAACGACTATCCTCACACTAGAAATTACACTTCCTCACTTTGTTTGGAATCTACTACCCCACCTAGTAAAACAACTGTTCTGGAGTATTAAAAAATCAAGACATTCTGATATGGGTAAGCAGAGATCAAGTAAATGGACCAATAGTTGGCATAAACAATATGATGGTTATATCTGAATACTAATTTATTTATTGCATTAATTTGACCTTCATGTCTTTACCATATTGTTTTCTTTTCTGAGCAGACTACGAAGTTAGATAATCATTCGGGCGACTTTCCACAAGTATTCAGTATTGTTTCCCTTTGGTCTTGTTTGTAAATTCAAGGAAAACAATGCCAATTAGACTTGCATTTACTTTGCTTTGTTCAGTGTAAAATGAAAGTACTCAATTTCTACTTGATTAGAATGGCTAAGCCTACCAAGCTAGAAATGTGGAAGGTAATTTGAATATTCATAATCCATACTCAATAAAATTAGCTATGTCAAAAATATACATAAATATGAGTAATACTTGAAACCCAGTAAACATGTAAGAAAACTATTTTGCAAAGATAAATACTCAGTGTTCATCATTTTCATGCTCTCTCATGGTAGGTGGCTGCCTGTGAAAGAGCTGTATTAATGAGCAGGATCAATTTTTTTTCGTTTTTGTTTTTGTTTTTTGAGAGATCAATGTTATTCTTTAGGCTGCCATTCATTTTAAGTGTGCATATTTAAATGAAGCAAGAGTCAGCAATTTTGTTATAAGGAAAATATGGCATCCTATAGCTAAGTATCTTGAATACCTAACCTCTGCTTGTTTTACCCTTTTAATTACCACATGATGCTTTGATTTTAAATGAAACAAAATATCTGTTTTCCAAAAAAGATTACAAAATGAGTACTTTGTTTTAGGGTTCATATTTATTTTCCAAATACTTGTATTGATCTTACAGAATAGTGTCTTGGTCTCTCTATTGCATTCAACAACACCAAAAATCTACAACGCTGGTGTCAACAGCAATAATTACTGAAAACTGAGCAAGCAATTTACAACTATCTGCAATTATGGAAAATGGATTCAAAAGGCATCTGTTGCAATAACAATAGTATTTATGTGTGTTAAGACACAAACAGCCAACATAACTTTAGTACCTCAGGCATTTTTCTAATTGTGATATGTATACAAATTCTGGAAATTGAGGAGTACATTGACCAGTCACCAATAATTATGAAAAAGAAAATACATATAAGTGCCTATTTAGCTAATAGTGTGTTTAGCTTGACATTGTGTGATACTGTAATCCCTTACAAAGCATTAGAAATCAGTCACATTTGCTCAAGCTTTTTTTTAAACAGAAGAATAATCTGATGAAGATGCCCTTATTCCAGAAACTGAGGTCATTACTATCTTTGCTCGAAACATTTTAGAAGAGTTGCTGAACAAAAAGAACACCCAATCTTAGTCTACTGGATGAACAGCGACATCTAGTGGTTATTGTATCCCTAAACAAACGCCTTAAAAGCATAAACTCAAGTATCCATGAAATACGTGAAATTGCCACTATCTTTAATGTATTTCCAAAGAAACTGTACAAGGAAATTATAAACACATTCTATAAAGATTCCCTATGATTCAGGAATAATATAAATTGAAGGAAAAGTTAACCATGGACTTCTAATTTTATTTTATTTTATTTTTTTTTTTTTGAGACGGAGTCTCGCTCTCGCCCAGGCTGGAGTGCAGTGGCTGGATCTCAGCTCACTGCAAGCTCCGCCTCCCAGGTTTACGCCATTCTCCTGCCTCAGCCTCCCAAGTAGCTGGGACTACAGGCGCCCGCCACCTCGCCCGGCTAGTTTTTTGTATTTTTTAGTAGAGACGGGGTTTCACCATGTTAGCCAGAATGGTCTCGATCTCCTGACCCCGTGATCCGCCCGTCTCAGCCTCCCAAAGTGCTGGGATTACAGGCTTGAGCCACTGCGCCTGGCCCTAATTTTTATTCTTAACAACCTTTTCACAGGTAAACATCCTTCAGAGATTTTTATAAAAATCCAATTTTTATTTCTTCACGACTCAGTTCTTGTTTCTAACAGAGTGACATAAAGAACTCAAACACTATGAACTAATGAATAATAAGTTCTATGGCCCTTATGAGTACATGGATTGGTATGTACCAGCAACAGATTCACACTCCATATGATGACGCACTAATGTGGAAATTTAAAATGTTACTACTTAAAAAGCTGCTACTCAATTATTGTCTGATTGAGTTTACTCTAGAGGTCTTAGTAATCTTTTGTAAATCGGGAACATATAGTTCATCAAGGTTTTCTAATATAACTAGGTCACGAAATGGAATTACAGCCCATCAAAATAGAATTAAAGAATCATTTTACCATCAAAAAGTCATTGCTTCCTAGGTATGCCTTTCCTATTAATGATGAAGTTAGTACATTCTTTGGCTACTGTTGTTCACAGGGACCTCGGCACATCATATCTATGCCTGCTACCCACCAGACACCACAAATGGCTCCTAAGGCCTTCACGGCCAGCTCCATGGTGCCTTCTTGTGACCATGAAAGACTTTTTCTGAGCACAAACCATTTGCTGCAGTTCCGTGGTTATTCATGGGACACACTGGGACTGTCCCTTCCAGATGAACTGAGGTATCCTCCCCAAATCCCTTAAACATACATGAATGAATACAGGTATGCATCACTATCTATCCTTTTAATTCATCTTCCCTAGATTAACTGCCAAGTGCTAAGACTAGACCTTTCTAACAAGTTTTTGTTAATATCATAAACAGATGAAAGATCTGGACAACAATTTCTGTGTTAACACACCAGCCTCCCCAAATGAAGAATGAACATATTTGGTGCTACCAGGTCATCAAAATACCCACTACCCAGCCATATGACATGCTAGTGATTAGCTGGGACATTCACATAAATGCCACTTATGTGCACGAAGAGGGCTACAGAGGCCACCCTTTCTACCTCCCACTGGACATGACCATCCAGAGGAATGGTATCACAGGCACCATCTAAAACATAAAACAGTAAGGAACCATTACCACTTGGTAATTCAAACTGTGGACCATCTGAAATGGTAAGGAATCATCTTAATATCACTTAAGACTTTTACATAAATGCTAGGCGGATGTGTTCCAATGAGCATCACATTTACAAGTATATAAGGAATATATACTTAATCTCACTAAAGCAATGTGTGTGATTCATAAGCATTTAAAATTAACACTGATGTCAAATGAGATGCTATACATATAAAGCCTGGGGTTCTCTCCAGCCCACTATCCCCAGTGATTCCCTAGTCCTCTCCTAAGAGTTCTCAATTACAGGAGTGTATGTGTGGGCAGTGGCCACAAGTAACTAAATGTGAGGTTTACCAATGGGACAGTCATGAATGTTGGAGGCACCCAAAGCTTACTTTCTATTGCTCTACCCTATACAGACTTCATTCTCTCATTTTTCCTTATCTCTTTGCCTTCCGATCTCTGCCTGGAGCTGGCAGTTGTAGAATGAAGCAATTTTGTGTCCTATTGCTATCTGAACCCCTGTAATGTGTAACAAAGATGACTTTTGAATTTTAGGAAAAAATACTGCTAACTACTCAATAAGACAGACTCAGAGAGCTATCGGCAATCATAAGGTCTAGCTAAATGCTTGGATGAGCTGCCACCATAAGATCCCAACAAACCTAGAAATAATTTGGTCTGGGTCTAAATGCTAATATCATGTTGCCAAGCCTCTTTCTGAAAAGCATAAAAGCAAAATATCCCACTCCTGCAAGCAAACCAACCACAAGGGTTGTGCCAAGAACTTTTGGGGCCCTTTTCTTGGCCACCCGGAATGCTGTTGGCAGCACTGCAGAGATTAATATATTGTTGACATGTCCTAAAACCTTGTTAAATGTTTTTCTCTTCAAGACACGCTCGTAATAGGTTTCCAAGTTTGGTCGCTTTCCGTTTCCCCAGTTTCTCCTTGCAAACCCCAGGAACTTCAGTCGATGCAATGTGACAGCAAGTGAGACGTCTGCCAGAGTGAAGGATTCACCGCAGAGCCAAGGTTGCTGGCCCTCTTCTAATTAGAGAAAGGGACATAGAGAATTAGAGGCAAGCACTCTACAGACAGACTCCAGCTGGTATCAGTGGTCTCAGCCTTAAGAGTGAGTGTGAGTATACCAAAAGATGAAGGCTATTATATATTTATTTTCTTGACAGCCACACTCAGAGAGTAATTTCATGCTTTAAAAAAAAAAAAAAAAAGTCCATGCAAATGTATCCTAGGCCAAAGGAGACTTGCTTGACGTCTGCCAGCCATCCAGGTCCCTATGTAAGACTGCAGCCACTTGAGCTTATCACTTTGTAAAGGACACTAAGGGGTTGAGAGCCTCCAAGTTGGTTAAAAGATACTTCCTTCTTGTTTATAAAAAAATAGTTCTGCTTTAGAAAAATCCATAAAGCTGAGTCTGAAACATCACTCAGTGGCTACTGCTCTTAGTCACTTAAAGCAGAAGAGCTTTTGTGACAGGAACATAGTCTTCAACTCTAGTCAGAGCAGCATAAATGGCCCACGTGTATACACCTATGTCTTAACCCTGAAGCCAGTTCACTGGCACGTGCATGCTTACCAGCCAGTTTACCACACGCCCATGTGCTGGCCCCCTTATTACACTTTAGATTGGAGGCTGTTTCCCTGCCTAAGGAAAAAACTAGAGGGAACATTCAAGCAATTACTCAAGTTATTCAACCAAACTAATTACTATAATTACAAATCTGTAAAACAGTTAGGTAAAAATCTCCCAAGCATAATTGAAATTATGCAGAAAAATCCTTCATGTAGATGCAGACTGAGTTACAATTAGACACCTGGGTTTTTCCGGGTGCAATATCATTGTTGTTATCATAATTAAAACTGCCCATGAATAACAATAATGAAAAGCAGATTACAGAACGTTTTTGGTGAGACCTAAGAATGTTCCCATGAATGATACTGATGTTGAAAAGAGAAAAAGAATACAAATGAGAACCTACCTGGGGTTTCTTCATTTCTTCTTTGCAATTCAGTTTCAACCTGATCCAAGACTTTCTCCAACTCATCAAGAATTTTCTTCAAATACTTGACATTGTCATGATCGAGCAGCTTTGACTAATCAACCACCAAAAAAAATAAAACAAAACAAAACAGATTATTTACACCTTTAAAAAAAATAAATCTAGGTAAAGCAAAGCAGATACAAACTCTTACAGAGTTCAGCCTGTTTATTTTAGACAACGGGAAGAAATAGAAAAACTCAGGGAAAAAAAAAAGAGCTAAGTTGAAGGGAAATATCCCATCTGTGAAAATGCTGCAGAAGCAGACCCACCACCCACTGGCAGCTCCTATGAGGCCAGGTGACCAGAGAAGGCAAAGAATGGGAGGGGCATGAAGAGCTGTCTGCCAAGCCCAACTCAGAAAAGAATTGCAGCAGCTGGAATTGAGAGTAGCTGAAAGGTCAAGGATGAGAAAGAAGTCCAAGTAAAGGAGTTGAAGGGTGAGTGGAGAGTCAGTCAAGTGACTGTGAGTGCAGGTGTTTCTTCTGAGGAGCTCGTTTAGCTAAGATAGGATACAGGAAGGTGGGAAGTTGGGGAGGGTTGGGAGTACAGCTGTTTTCTACACTTTTAATATGAGAGAAGCTTGCATGTGTTGCTGGGCCCAGGGAAGGAATCAACAGAAGGAGAAAAGCTGACCATAAAGCACGCTCCTCAGAGGGCAAAGCGAGTCAGTGTGACACATGGAGGGATGTAGGTCTAGTGAGGACTTCCAGTGGTGGAATACCTGAAATGACAGATTCTAGAATATGTTATGAACTTCCTTTGCATTTCATAACTTTTTTGGCAACTAGCATGCTCAACATCTGTTTGTTAAGCACTTGTCACCAAGTTTGAATATCAAGTCTAATAAAAAATTCTTTCTAAAAGGAGAACATAAGCCAAAGGTAACGTGTACTGGTGAATTGCAATATTTAAAAGAAGATATTCTAGAAATAGCGGTACTTTACAAAAAGTAGAACATTTACTCCATGCAGTGTGTGTCAACTGAGGACAGCTGATTGACTTACTTTAAGTCGTTTCTGTTTTGCAATGTATGCTTCTTGTAAATCTGGGTTTTCTTCAGCAAGTTTCTTCAGCTCAGACTCCGTGTTTCCAATTTGGCCTGATAATAAAAACATTTTGGAAACAGAAAATTAGTTTCTCCCTTCCACACCAGAAACAAGAAGCAGAGAAACTCAATGGCAAGAGCATGAGCTCTGGAGCTCATGCCCTGCTTCTCTGCCTTGGGCTTACCCTGTCTGTGCCTCAGTTTCCTCATCTTTCAAATGGAACCATAAGAGTATCTGCCATGCAGGGTGAAGACTAAATGAGAAGCTTCATGGGAAGCACGTAGCGCAAGGCCCAGCACTTTAGAATGCTAGTGCAGGCTTGCTGCTCTGCCTTCCTCTACCTTTCAAGCTTTCTATAATGAACTCCTATATGAAGGGAGGAAAAAGGCTTATTTTTAAAAAATATTAACTGTAGGTCATAGAATTATACTCAAAACTCTTGTTTCACATCATATAAAGGGTACTTACAAAGAGGAGGAGGAGGAATAGGAGGAAAGAGAAGCAGGAAGAGAGGGCAGTGGAGAAGAAAAGAAAAGAAAAGAGAAAAAGGAAGTGGTGACAAGGAAGGAAGGGAGAGAAGAGGAGAGGAAAAGGAGGGGTATCAAAAAGGAAAAAAAGAATAATAATAATAAAGGTGAGTATCACATAATGGGGAAAAATGGTTTCTGGATTTAGAAGATCTGAGTTTGAGTGTTTCTGATCAACATTCCCAAAGTGTGACCACTGCCACCATCCTTTCCCTTCTTATCCCCAATTATCTGTGCTATAAAGCACACCTCCTGCTCCACAGATCATGCACTGACTCTATCCTCATGACAGGAGGAAGGCAGAAAGCTGAATGTCACAACTCAATCCCAATAAATCTCCTATCACTAAACATAGAGACAGAGTAATAGTTACACACTCTCTAGTCCAGTTTGCTCACATAATGAAACAACAATTAAGGACCAGAAACATGAACTCAACTGCCCATAATCCTAGGCAGATCCCAGCTTTTCAGATTCTTAGTCTATCTGTTCATGAGAACATGTTATATTCTTTACTTTTCCATAATCCACTCTTCTGAGTTTTACCCAAGCTTGGTCCTCAAAGCCAAGAGCTGATAAATCAGGTCCTATACACAATAAATGTCCAACTGAGCAAGTGAAGCACAGATTAATACGACTGGTTCATGGATCGATCCATAACATGCACATCCATGAAGCAAACTCAACAACGCTATTCCCAATCTTCTTTTAGTGACCATGAGACATGCTAGGTCTCAGAATGAATTAAAAGAAAGTGTCAGACAGAATTCTAGGTCTTTAAAATGTTTACATACTACGAATCCTTGTAGTTGCATAAGCCGGGATCATGGAGTCCACAGTTAACTCAGGATGTAAAATGCAGCCATGTGTATAGGCATCCATTGGCAAGGAGTCAAGCAGCTCTCGGTAATGTTGTACCCGTGGGTAATACATGCTTCCTTTATCAGGCATTAATCTGGGTGTTCTTTCTAAAATACACGCACACAAATATTGAAGAAAAAGTTACAAATGAGTTGTTACCCTCAAAAGCAAAACAAAAACACTAACCACTCATCATTAACATTTTCAACATATCTGTATATTCAAAGAATG
This sequence comes from Rhinopithecus bieti, assembly GCF_001698545.2. Lineage (NCBI taxonomy): Eukaryota > Metazoa > Chordata > Mammalia > Primates > Cercopithecidae > Rhinopithecus > Rhinopithecus bieti. The sequence continues at coordinate 276,913 of NW_016803492.1, read as the reverse complement.
TTGTCTCCTCGCCGCAGACATTCAAAGTTTGAAATAGCCTGATGCACCAGACAAGATCCCAAACCATAATCACACTGGTATTCTCTCATTTCTCTACCTTGCAAACTGCACTCAGCCTTCAAAGCCCAGTTATTTCTGCCATTTATTCCATGAAGCATTCCCTAATCTCCTACAACTGCCAACATCTGACTTGCTCACATGTGCCTTCTATACATCCATAACACATTACACACACTCTGTTACAGCCCTTATCACACTGTAATTCATTGCATCTTTTTACCCCATGACTGTCTTCAGGGAAAGGAACCTGGATTCCAGAGTCTAGCACAGTTCTCCACACACTTAAGGCCCTCAAAGTTTGGTTAATTGAATGAGGACTCATTATGGGAAGATAATCATGGGTTACTCCTTTCTAGGTGCCAACCAACATCAAGAGTGACCCTACTGACACATGTGAACGTGAAATGACAATCTATATGGAACAGGAAAGGCCATTGCTTAAATATCACAGGTGCACTTTCCCCAGGAATTTCTAACAATTATCTCTAGAAAGTGGCTTCTACATACATCCTTATTTGCTAGTTAAAATCCAGACTGTAGAGTCCTTGAGGGCAGGGACCATGTACTGGTTTCTGTTAAATCCCCAGTGCCTAGTATAATGTTTGACATGTAGTAGGTGTTTAATAAATTATAATGAATACATTCCAAAATTTCCAGTTATTATATAGATTACGTGAGCTGGAGAAGCGCTGCAGTAGTTAACACGTACACTGAGAAACAAGGACTGAAAATTTCTCACAAGATCCCACAGCTAATTAGAGGCAGAGCTAGAACTAAAGTCATCTGATTCCTAATGTAATGCTCTCTTTGATTATACCATCATAACATCTTCAAAGGATTTTAATTTCAGAGACTATCCAAAAAGAATAAAGTGAAGGATACAACCCAAAGGTCGGGACTATGTCCCTTCAGAATCTCTTCCTACCTCTGGCTCTCAAACTGTCCCTAAAAAATGTCAGGTCTATTAACTATCACAATTTCAAAGTATTAAGATATCTGCAATAACTTAACCATGAACATATCTGTGATTTCCATCGGTTATCAAAGTCACAGGCACTCCTGATATTGCCATGGATTGTGCCTACATTGCTAATGGAAGGAAATAATTGCTTTAAATATTAGAGCTACAATTATTCCCCATCCAAGATCTCAAATATCCTGAATTCTATTCATAAACCCCTAAGGGCAACAGTTCTCATACTATGGTCTGAGGATCCCTGGGTTTTCCTAAAACATGTTTGGGGATTTACAAAGTCAAGATGTTTTATAGAAATACTAAGACATTAATTACTTTTTCACTCTTATTGTCTCTCTCAAGCATACAGTAGAAATTTCCAGAGGCTACAGGAAGCATGACTCTATCACTCTAACAGCCAGTGGGATTGTGCTTATGTAGGCTAATAGTTTAAGTTTTCTCAGTTTTGCTTTCTAAATGGTAAATATTGATAGCCATGATCCACATTTAAAAAATGCTCTCTGGTGTCCTCAAAGACAAAGGGGTGTAGAGACCAAGAAGTTTAAGAACTAATGCTTTAGGGGTCCAAGAACCTCAGGCTAATAACCATAAATAGTACATTTTCAAATGCTTCCCAAAAGGTCCAAGTAATGGCTAGTGGCTCTGGCTGCTTTCTGGTGCCGGGCCCTGGGGCTTCTCTCCAGAACAGCATACCATTTCCTTCCTAGAAAAGTGAATGAGAGCAGGAAAAACAATGCCTAATCGCTTTCTGGGGAAGATCCATCAGGCCAAGCCCAAATTCTTCAAGGAGGACAAATGTTTAAATCCATGAAAATAATTTTCTTGTACTCAGTGTGCCGTTACTATCTAACCATTTCCTGAAGCACTCTGTCAGAGCACCCACTGAACCCAAGTTACCTTCCCATCTCTCTTTCTTTGTGCGCGTCAACCATGCCCTGTCCAGTATCACAGGGGCACTGTGCTGCCATCCTCCTCCTCAAATCGAAGCACAGCAGTATCTGCTGCTTCTGATAAAAGAATTTTTCAAAGGACAACTGGGAATTTCCTTTGAATTATAGAGGAGATCTTCCCTCTCAATCCCATCGTATTTTATTTTCCAGTCCTTCCATAAAGCACCTTTATCAAAATACTAAAAGCAAGAATTTTTTTCTCAGTAATCTACCTCAACTAGGAGTGGGAAAGCAACATAAGGCATACTGGGGCAGGATAGAGAATTAGGGAGTTTTAAGAAGCAGGCAATGAGAGGAGGTGCCAGCATTGGGGAGTGGGATTGCAATAGTGGAAATCAGGCTTGGTATTAAGCTGGAAGAACAAATAAGTTGGCACAAGACCGGACTTTCTGAAAGAACTGAGTAGGGGACAAGTTTTATATTACACATAAATTTAGGCAGCAAATTATAAACCAGCAGATAGACATAAAGCAGAAAGATCTGATAAACAGCAGAAGAAACCAAAAGAAGCAAAAAATAAAATTAGAAAGAAACAATAAAAGCATTATGCAGCCATGTAATGGAGATAAACGGGTCTGTACATTCTCAAGTCCCTGTAATGCTGAGTAAAATAACAATGGCTCTGAGGCATTTTTTAAAAATTACATTTGGTTTTCCCAAGAGTAAAAAATAAAAAGAAATTAGGGGCTTAAAGGCATAAGTTTTCATTATTTTACTAAATTCACTACTCTGGTTACCCATGTTTCCTAGTAAAGGCAGATAAAGGAGGCATTATTATGCCTTGTTTTCAAGAAAGACTCCTCTAGGTCTATTTGTATAACTTTCAAGTCTCCCTTACTAGCTCAATGGAAACAGATTATATTTCATTCCTCACTCTAGCCCTTTGCTGTTTATTTTACTTAGACTGTATAGTGATTGCATCAGTATATAATATGCATAACACAGCTGAACAATATTGTACCCTTCAACTAGTCACACACTAGGCTATTAAAAATATATAATAATGGGCTGGGTGTGGTGGCTCATGCCTGCAATCCCAGCACTTTGGGAGGCCGAGGCAGGCAGATCACGAGGTCAGGAGATCAAGAGACCATCCTGGCCAACATGGTGAAACCCCATCTCTACTAAAATACAAAAAATTAGCCAGGTGTGGTGGTGCACGCCTGTAGTCCCAGCTACTCGGGAGGCTGAGGCAGGGGAATCGCTTGAACCTGCAAGGCAGATGTTGCAGTGAGCCGAGATCATGCCACTGCACTCCAGCCTGGAGACACAGCGAGACTGTCTCAAATATATAGAGGTATATAAATATATATATATATAAATATATATCTACATACACACACACACACAATAGTGTTAAACAATTAAGTTATGACCTGAGGCAAAAGATATGGCTGCAAACTAATTACAATTCAATACTGTCACAACTCTGGAACTAGAAAGAGCAAATCTAAATATAGATGAGGGGAAAAAAAAAAAAAAAAAGACCTGGTGTCAAATTATATCAGTTCACTGTATGCATCCAGGATGTTGAGACAAATTTATAGCATTATTGTCAATAAATGTTATGTACTATACATTAAATGTTTGCTTTTAACTGGTATTATAGTTAAGACTTTTAACAGAAACATTTGTAATAATGGAAGCAAAAACTCCTTTATCAGACAGTTCCAATTGTTAGATACACATAATATAGAAAGAGGGCCTCTGAATTTTAATACCCCCTACTTGTCTGCTAAAATTGGACAAATCACAAAGAGAAAAAAAGTTACTCTTTAAAGCAACTTTTACTGACACAATAAAGACTGATATTCTTTTCTATGCCATATGGTATATTTTCTCCATACTTTGTGCTAATCTGCAATTTCAGTCTATGTGCTAAAAGGCCTATATTCAACTATACACAAGAGCCTTTTCTTGATGAACACAAAGATAAATATTAATTGGTAATTCCTTAAATAACTATTTTTAATATAACAGTGACACCAGAATTAACATTCTTTTTTAAATGTTACATTTGATGAAATTCAAATGTAATATTTAAATATATTTTATAGATAACATTTTATCTATAAATTTAGATATCCTAATAAGATTTATGTGATTTTAACATCATACTAGAATAGTTTATTTCCAAACTAAATTATATTTCCTAAGAATAAATTATATACCTAGACATAAGACATGAATGTGATGTTCAGAGAACTGTTATATTAAGTTACAAAAATCCATTATTCTTGATTCCATGTTACCAGAGTCACTTGGTAGTAATACATATCATATGTTCTAGTATTTTATAGTTATTTCATATATTTTTGATTAGTAGCCAAGTTAAATTTTATTTAAAGAGGTTATGAGTACAATAGCTAGATTGAAGAATCCATATTTGTGTGTACATTCACCTTGTCCCATCCATTCTTCCTCAGTTTACCTAGTTTGCTTGCTTTCATACCTCATCTAGCTTTATCAGTTGCTTGCTGTAAAATAACTATTCTTCACCACATGCCCAGACTGAAAGACGTATCATGTACATGAAAGAGTCTATAAAACTGGACAGTAAAAGCACATGTATATGTTAAGAACAGATTTGGAATTATCACCAAATGTATAGAAAGAAATTATCTTTGAAGACTAGCAAGCTTCTAATGATTTCGGATCTTTAAAATATCTCTGAAGTATCCCGGGACCCTACACCCAATTAATACCCAATAAATGGTTACTGAAAGAATAAATGAAGAGACAGCTCTTGGCCAGCTCTTAGTTTGGCAGCCATAACTGAATACTTCTGAATTTCTCGTTTGACCCAAGTTTTGCCCTCAGGAACATCATTCATATCTATACCATTCTTCCGTATGACTGCTTTCCAATAAAAAAAAAATCAAACATAGCCATTATCCAACAGATACTCACTATTTCAGACTATGACTTGAAAAGGATTGCCTCAGCTATCAAACTACCAATTATTTAATGAACTATCCCAAAAGTACAAGGATATAAATATTTAATTATAAACACAAAAAAGTTGAGAAATGTCTCCAGATCAGCAAGTCATCATTTTTGGCATAATCCCCACTGGATCGATAACAGGGGACAGCAAATAACAGTGAAGGACATACCAGTTCGTTACATTCTGTTCTTTAGAGGAATGGTTACACTTACAGTCTCCTGTCATGACCATGGGCGACTGTACACCTCATGAAATCCATCCACTTATTCTATCTCACCAACATTCCTCAAAGTTACATCCATAATTGGACAAAATGCCAACTATTCCAAACAGCTCAGAATGCAGAGAGTTACAACTCACCCTGTTCTCAACAAAATCTATAATTTTCAAAGAACCTGAAATCACACTAGCCATTTAACATTGGTAACTATCTATTAACCAGGTGCGCTATTCTTTTGGAATGCAGCGGGTTTTTTAAAACAAAAGCCTGATACCCATTTTCCTCATACTCATTTTACATTTAGTCTTGTTAAACTTTATCTTATTTTTCCATTTTGTTGTATTTCCATAATAAATATTTTATAAGCTAGTCATCACTTTGACTATTTATCTTTTCTGTCATTCACAAATGTAATCTTATTTCTTCTATGTCTTTATTCGAATCATTGACTTGTTAGGCTCAAGTCAAAACAGAAGCCTACAAGAACATTGCAAGGGATTCTTGTCCAGGCTAACATCTGTTTCAATAATTTACTCATTTTAATCATTCAAAATATTTATTAAGCACCCATTAAGAAACATTCACTGTATAAGGCATTGGGGATAGTTTTTAATAAGATACACTGAAGATACACTGTTCCCAACCTCATAGTACTTACAGTGGTGTACAATTCAAACATTTAAAATAAAGTATAAAAACAATTATAAGTAAAATGAGAGTCTACAGTTGAAGAGGTAATCTGGTATGAGAAATCTATAAATTAATATTCTTTAATATGGTAGTTTATTCATCTACAAATGTGCATTACAATCCTCTAGCTATATTTGCTCCTTTATTCCACAAGGGTATATGTAATGTAATCTCAAATGTTCTACTTAAATCAAGATATACTATATCTAGAACCATGCCTGGCACATAATAGACAGTTTTTTAAAAGTGTTAGGGACATTCTCCTTTCACTGAGATACACAAAAATTTTAAACATATTTAAATAACTTTTCAGAATCTATTCTATATTTCTGCCAGATTTAAAGACAGTAATTTACACCAGTGCTTACTTAACTAAACACTAACTTATAGCAGTACTCGCAAACTTTAATATACATATGAATCATTTGGGGCTTTTGTTAAAACAAAGATTCTAATTTGATAGATCTGCAGAGAGGTCTAAGGTTCTGCAGTTCTAACAAGCTCCCAGGTGATGCCAGTGCTGCTGGTGAATGGGAACATACAGTAAGTAGCAAGGATTGGTAGAATTCACTTTTTCCTGTCTTTGACAATAGGATGTTTGTCTATGTTGTCTGACTTTCATTCCCCATGAGTTCTTAAAGTATCTTAATTGTGATAACACTTTTTAAAACTTCAGTACTCTGAGATAAACTTCTTCTTGACCTTGATTTATATAACTTAGCCTTGATTTATAAAAACTATTGTTCTCTTGCTGTCTTCCTATCTACCGTAAGTTTTGGGTCCTTCAATCGTTTTTTCGTCCTTCCCAATTGATTGAAAGATATTCAACAAGTTAGTGGCAGCGTCAGACTAAAAGCTAGGACTCTTGATTGCTGAGTTACAATAATATTTCAACCAGAATTAAAGTCTGCGGTTTCCGCATTTCCATCCTGTCACAGCCTACAGTGCCTTCTCTTCTAATACAATAAATAGTAATCAAAAGAATTTAGCATTTCCTTTGTTTGGTTATTTAAATACAACTTAGCAGGACACAGAACGTATTTCTGCTTTGTTATCATTCTGTACTAAAAGCAAAAGAGAAAGAATAAGGAAAATTGTAAGAAAACCTAATAATTGGTAACATTACTATGTTGTAAATATAATTTATATCACTGAATTTCTTAGAGGAAAAACAGTGTAAGGAGGGGAGGGAGGAGGGAAATGATAGTAGAAGCAGTTCAAGCAATGGTACCAAAAAACTTAAATGGGATTTTCCATTTAGAATATCTTTTAAAGTTTTGATCATTTAAAATAGAATTATTAACACAATTATTTTGTTTTGTTCAATTATAATTACATCTCCCAAGAAATACAAATTATTAACAGACTTATCCATTTCCAAAAAGCTCAAGATTAAGAAACATTGTCTTAAATGAACTAGTCATTTTCAGTACAGTCCCCAGCATATTAATTTACAAGGAATAGCAAATAAAGATGAAAAGAAAGTACCTCATTAAATGTTTTGGTTTAGGCCAAAACTACCTTTAATTAAAACCTCCAATCACAGTCCTAGGGGACCAGCACTTAGATTAAGAACAGGAGTAGCCCATTGCTAATCTAATTCCCTGGGCTTCCCCGGCCCCACTGCCCACCATCTAGGCCTCATACTCATTTTCCTTCTAAGTACCTGAGGCTGTTTTTTTTTTTTTTGTCCTGGTAATTTCCTTTGTCAGCTTCCTGTAGTTTGGGGCTGGGCTCTGCTTTCACCCTACCCTATTAACATGAACATAATTGCTAGCAGATGAAAAGTAACAATCTCACACAGCCTTTTTGAAGAGCATTCAGCTGGAAGCTCTGAGCCCCCCCTGTTTTGCTCGCAACAATGTCCATTGTGATCAGCTGTGTAATCTTGGGTAAATCCTTGAAGCTACAGTTCACCTCAAAGGATTATTATTAGGAACAAGCAAGATAATGTGTAAGTGGCAAGGACTATGGGAGACAGTCAGTGTAGTATGAAGGCTTTGGAGACCAAAGACTCTACCATATAATAGCTATATTACTTTGGGCAACCCTGTTGCTTTCTCCTCATGTACATAATGGGAATAATTTAGACAGATTCTTCTGAAGACAACATAGTATAGAAATTATAAAATGTCTGACACATAACAAACTGTCAATAAATGATTTACCTAAATTCACTATACAAATTTAAGCCCTATAATTCCTTAGTAAATATATAAAATTCAAACAATTCAGAAGTGACTGGAGCAAAGAACTCAGCTATACTAACATTCTACTCTCCTTTAAGATTTGTTGCTCTTTTTCCCCCCTTGTTTTTAAGATGAAACCATTTGGTTTATTCGATGAAATTATCATAGTGCACATTTAGAATATTATGAATTTAAGGCTAAGAAATCTCCAACACAAACCACACATCTGCAGTTTTTTGCAAGTGAATTTTTTTAAGTTTCAACATTAACATTTGTACTTTGCATGAAATTCTTTTAAGTAGCATTATACTAGTTTATACAAAATTTGTTACCGACCTATTTGATATTTGTGTGCTTATGGAAATGGAAAAGGTTTTTAATCCCAAACCACCATCATGACACAAGAGAAAGAGAGGAGAGAGAGAAAAAGAGAAAGGGAACACATAGTTGTGTTGAAAGTAAATCCAAGAAATCACAAGTAGCCTTAACATTACCATCCAGGAAAGTCTGTTCAAGATAATCAATGATCTGAGTGGCCTCACAAATTATGTTTTCCCCGTGGATAAGGACAGGCACTTCTCCAGTTGAGTTCAAACGCATAAACCAAGGCTCATTGTGCTCACTCAAGGGCAGACTTACATCATGTTCCTCGCACTTCAATGCCTTTTCAGCAATTACCAAGCGCACCTGGAAGAGTTCACACTGGTTACTACAACACGTGTAAGCTTTCAATTAAATGACTTCCCTGGACACCGCTAAGCAGCCTTTCTGGGCTTCCCTGTGTTACTGACATTTTCAACAGTCGTTTTAACAATTCCTACTCCTGGAATTAACAAGTACAGAACAATATTCAACAAATTAAGAGAAGAACACAAAATAAGTAATGAAATGATTCTGACTGTATTCATTAAACAGTCACCCTCCTCATCACCACCATTTTCTTGGTGTCCTAAACCTGATTATGGGCCCTCCCCAGACAAGAACCTGAACTGTAGGTACATCAGCTCTTGCTGAAGAAAGTGAACGCGAGAGAGCAGAAGAGATCGCAGATGATAAGGGTGCACGAAGGCACCTCCCTCTGCCTCTCGCCCAAGCCCAGCAGGCAAGGCCTCCAGGCCAAATACTGAAAATGATGCTTTTTTTGTCGCATTTCGCGAGAGGCAGAGCCTGGGTCATAGCCACATAAGATTATCTCAGACCGCTTCTCCCCGCTCCCCACCGGGGCGCATCCTGGAGGGAGCACCTGCCCCTCCAGGGTCAGGACGCTGGAGGCGGGTTTCTAGGTGGAACGGATTCTCTGGGCGGGACCCAGCAGGAGCTGTCCCAGTGCTGAAGCCCGATCTGCGCCACCCTCCGCCGCCAAGGCCTGTACCTTTTGAGAGCTGAAGGAATGCGTCCAGTGGTACAGAATGAGCTTAACCTCCGCGTCGGCCTTGCCTTCCGCCCTCAAGGGCGGGCTCCCTCTCTGCTCTTCCTGCCTCCCAGCCATCTCGGGGTAGGCGAGCGCGGGTAGGCCCGGCCTGTCCGACCTGGGCTTCTCCCTCCCACACTGCCCCGCAAGGCGTTTCCGGGTTTTGAGCCGTCCGTGCCGGAAGGAGGGCGCGCAACCCGCTGGGAAATGTAGTTCCGCCGGCGGCCGAGTCTGCGAAAACGCATGGTCTGCGCCCGGAAAGCCCCTGGCAAGCCTGCGAGTGCACCTGGGACGTGCAATTGAACGGTTGTTTTTTGTTTTTTGTTTAGAAGAAAAAAATCAAAAATATGAGACACTGGTTATGAAGGGCGGTAAGGAAAAATGGTGATAGCAAATTACTCTTCGGTTTGGAGGTTGCTCAGGTATAAAAGCAGCAATTTCCCAAGATACCTAGGGTTGGTCTTAGAGCCTGTTCCTTTTTTGGAAAGGAAGTTCCAGTCGACAAAGCAACAGGAAAAGGATCTATGAGTTTTCATTATAAGATGCTACTATGACATTAATGGACTAATTCCTCAAATTTGACTAACTGCTGTAGATTATAATCTTGTATAAACCGTTAAGTACTTGATTTTGATAATTAAACTGTGCTTTGTAAAAGAAAAAAAAAGATGCCACTATGGAGTCATGCAAAAAAACTGTTTTTGTCAAACAGCTAATAAACAATGGCGATATAAAATAGCCTAGTTGTTAAATACAAAAATTCTAGAACAGTACTGCCTAAGTTCATGTCCTGGTTTTCCATTTTCTAAGAATAATAATTTTATTGTTTCTCTCATAAGATTTTGTGAAAATTAATAATAAAATGTTAAACACTCAGAACACCCTGTCACGTTGTAGGCACTCAGTCTTAGTCACAGGTTCGGTCGCCTTATAAACATTCTGTTTATAACCATAGTCAGAATCATAATTTTATATTAGTCTAGTTATTGTCTCTGAAAACTTGGCATCATATAGTAAGTTGAATTAAAAAATCTCTTTCAGTAATATGTATAAATATGACCATGGAATAAACGCCTGTACAATGTATTTGGCAAATATTTTTTGAGTACCTACAATGTTCCAGACATTGTGCTGGCTCCTGGTAATATAAAGATGTGTAAGATCTAATATCTAACACTCAAGATATAATCTGGCAGTAGAGACGACCAAGGAAATAGACAATCACAATAAAGATAAGAACTGTCTTAGGGTGAACGCAGAGAACAATGAGAAAGGAGGGCCAGGCAGCCAACCCAGGTCAGAGAAAGGCCCCTGGAAAAGACAAAATCTCATGAGGTTCTTCCTTGCCTTTACAGTACTTCATTTGTTACTCTCTGTAATTCTTTCATAATTTTTAAAGATTTGATAATGTCTTTTTATATCCTTCAGTTAATTCAAGTGGTATGGAAAAAGTGAACTCCTTGCCAAAATTGTTTTTATCAGTTCACACTTAAGAGTAAAAGGGGAAAGAGGAAAACATTGAAATCAGACAGAGTGGGGTTTAAATTCTAGCTCTACCCTAACTTGAGCTTTCTTGAGCTTTGACATCATTGTGTGTAAAAAATGGATACATAAAAATTATATGCCTACCCAGATGGCTGTGGGAATTCAAGAAAGGCTGTACATAAAGCACCTAGGGTATTGCCTGGAATGTAGCCATTGATAATAACATATGTGTAAAAGCCCCTTCACTGTCACTAGGAGGATATCATATTACATTTCATCCTCTCTCTTTAGGTCTCAAAATTTTTAAAACTACCCATATAATCCCCCTCTCCCATTCCTCTTCAGAACTTCATTTTTTAATTATCCACCTTCAGATTCCTAGTTTTCTATTCCATTACTTTCAGTAGCAAACACCGCACTTACTTTTGCACCGTTAATACTAAATCATTCTAAATATTTGAATAAATTCCAATACTCATGATAAGCCATTTGTCACCTGCAGCTGAAAAAGTCCTGACAATAAAGCCCTGGTCCCTCAAACACTGAACACTTTCTCCATCACATCCTGCCCACAGCAAAGCCATAGAAGAAACACTGAATGGCTTGATTACTTGGTGTTTAGTACAAAGTAATCATAGATCTCATTGGGAGTGTAAACATGCACAGAACTTCTGCAGGCAAATATATCAATATGCTTCAAGAATCTTGAAAATGGGCATAACTTCTAACCTAGCAATTCCTCTATTTGCAATTTAAGGAAATAATTGTGACAAATTCTGACAGTTGATCCTACCTATTTTCCCCTTCTTCCATGGTAATAGAAATTTTAGCTGAGCACATGACTGCTGAGAATAAAGACTGTATTTCCCAGGCTCTATTGCAGCAAAACATGGTCTCCTGGCTATCTTCTAACAAGGGGAAGGTCATGGATGTGCCACAGGGCAAGTTCTGGGAATCTTTCTTAAAGAGACAATCAGCCCTGTGCCTCTTGTTCATCCCATCCTCCATGCTACTTCAGAGAGAATGGATTCTGACCTGGACCATGAAGAATGGAGCCACGCCCTAGGAACAGCTGGGCCATGAGCTTGGGGAAAATTGACCTTCTGAAGACCCTGAGGAGCAGAACCCACACCAACTTTAGTCTGCAAACCTCCAAACTTTTACTTGAAAAGGGAACAAAGGATCTTGTGCAAGGCACCATTATTTGGTGCTTTCTGGATGCTACTGTCTTAACCTATCCTCACTAATACATCAACTTTGTAAAATATAGGTGGCTTTTATTTCTTTATGCTTCTGCATAGTCTAATTGTTCTATAATGAATGTGTGTTGCCTTTAACTGTTAAAGGTGTGAACACTAAAATAGTATCATTAAATAGATGACATAAGGAAAAATGTGTTTGTTTGTTGTCTCACAATAGAAGAACTGCTACATCTACTTCCAATGATCTATAATCATTTTTTTTCCCATCCCAATAAAAGCCACTGTTGGTAATATAAAAACCTTATTATCCATTCACATGTTTATTCAGAGCTTCTACTACACTGTGTATTCTGTATCTATGAGATTTTGTAGATCATAGATATGATTATTGTAGGTTGCTTGAGGACAGGAGCCAGGTCCAGGTAAATTTTTTTTCAATATACACTTGTTGAGCCCTAAGTGCTAGATAGAGAAGATACAGAGTTCAAAGTCAGTCACAGTCACTAGCCTTAAGGAAATCAAGTGTGAAGGCAGAGAAATGAGATCCCAACATGGGATGGTACTTGCTGTGAAATCTAGAAAGTTATAGTAGGAATATAGAGAAAGGCACCTAACACAGATAAGCTTCCCAGAAGCGGTGATAATCTTTACCATAACTAGTACCATACTAATGCAATTACCAATATATCCAGGGGGGTGTCCCCACTGGCTCATGATAGCTGATTGTTAAATTTTCAGGAATTTGCAAAGTGGATGTTCAACTCAGCTATTTGTCAAAATTAAATCAAACTGAGTTGCATTTAAATGAATTATTTTTGCCAGGCGCGGTGGCTCACACCTGTAATCCCAGCACTTTGGGAGGCCGAGGCAGGCGAATCATAGGTCAGGAGATCGAGACCATCCTGGCTAACATGGTGAATAATTAATTAATTAATTTTTAAAATAAAGCTAACAAATACTTAAAACTCATCACATCCTAATTATGTGTATTATTATCTATACTCCTGAGTTTGTGTCTATCATATCCATACAAAGGAAATAGTATATAAGGATGTGCTACTTGCATATCTCTTCCTCTCTGTTCAGTGATGTCATGTTAGTGACTTGAAATTGGCCATGGTAGAACTTTTTACAGAAATCAGAAAATGCTATCATGTTTAACTTTTTCCCAGAAAGTTGGTTGTCAAATATTTACTAGTATACCATTTAATGTATCTTATTTAGTATTTAATAAATTGTTTTGATGAGGAGAAAGAGAACCCTGCGTAAATTTGTGAATGAGTAAATTTGCATACTAATTTGTTTTCAGTACCTTTTCCTTTCCTAATCAGCTTTTGCTTCCTTCTCCATTTCCGAGACACCCACTATGCTTATTATCTTTTCATCCTCTTCACTATCCTTAGGAAGAACATGGATATGCACAGGTCAATCTGCCCACTATCAAACACTGAGCACTTCCTCTAGCACATCTTCCCAGCAGCAAAATCATGAACTAGTAAACACTGAATGAACTGATGACTGCACTGATGTTCAATATTAAGACTTTATAAACAAAAGGTATAAAGTAGAACGTCTGCATCTAAAGATCACAAACAGTTTTCTTATAATCTCATTTGATCTTCATGATAGCCTGTGAGGTAGCTACTATCCCTAAGTTAGAAGAGCTTCCACTATAGTTATAGCTGAAGAAATGAGGTTTAGTAAGTGAAAGACTAGTCCAAAATCCTGGAGCCAGTGACAGAACTACATCTCAGACACACATTTTCTGATTACTAGTCAAGTATTAGCTTCTACTACACTATGCTAGCCTTAAACCAAAGAGAGAAAATTGTGGACTTGCAAGTTTTAACCAGCCTGAGGTGGACTTTGGAGAAAAATACAGCCACCTTATTGAAAATGAGTCCATGCAGACGGATACTGTTCCGTTAGAGTCCTTGTCAAACTGCTGTATTATTAAACTACTGTCTATGTGTCTTTCTGGTGCATCAGACTCTGAGCCTCTGAAGGGCAAAGATCCAATATTATTCATTTTAGTGTCACCAGGAACCCAGAAAGTGCTTGGTACATAAAAGATGAACCCAAACTGCTTATTAATTAATGGAGAAAAATAGCAGGTAACCACTACCAACAACAAATAACAAATACAATAATAATAAATTGTGACCTAATAGTCTACTGCTCTAGAAATTATATGTGTAAAAGTAACTTCATTTGATAAATTTTCATATTTATAAATCTAGATTATAGATCATGGCTCTGTAAACTGACTTTTATGTTAACATTTATTTCAAGTTCTTTCTTCATTTTGCCTATTTCTGAGTGAAGGAAGTTCACATGAATTTGATTGATGTTATAAAACAATGAATCACATAACTTCAGAGCCTGAGTCATCTTACCTATAAAACTATGATTAAAAATCTACCAGATATGCTGGCTATACAGAAATATCCAGTTTAGGAAAATTCTTCAAGCTAGACACTTATGTTTTGTGCAATTTATTCTATGTTTTTGCTTTATGCTTCAATAAAGTTTTACTTTATCCTATAGTACTGTTACGGCTGAGGTGTGTATACATTTATGTAAGTTACTGTTATGTAAAAATCCTATTACTGACTTATCATATATATTTTGACAGGTATTAGGTAATTCCTATATTAAAAAAAAAGAAGAAGAAGAATGACAACTAAGCTAGAGAAACCTGACAAATTAGAATACTCTGGATTTGTTTTTTTCAGGTACTTTTATGAATGGCCACAAGAGGTCTCTCTGTTTTTAAGAATAACCAATCGCCTGCTATTTTTCTTTCTTGACAAGTTAGAAACCAGAAATGGTGATACTCTCCAGAGAATATATTTATCTAATTAAGCTAGTTCAAAACCAAATTTTCCAACATTAAAAAAGATTTTTTTTTTTTTTTTTTTGAGATAGAGTCTTGCTCTGTCGCCCAGAGCTGGAGTGCAACGGTGTGATCTCGGCTCACTGCAACCTGCGCCTCCTGGGTTCAAGCAATTCTCCTGCCTCAGCCTCCCGACTAGCTGGGATTACAGGTGTGTCCCACTCGGCCCGGCTAATTTTTGTAATTTTAGTAGAGACGGGGTTTACCATGTTGGCCAGGCTAGTCTTGAACTCCTGACCTCATGATCCACCCACCTCCGTCTCCCAAAGTGCTGGGATTACAGGCGGGAGCCACCACGCTCAGTCATTAAAAAAAGATCTTTTATACCTGTAGAAAAAAATAGAATTGTCTTCACTTTCTCCTGACAGTAGCAATGTTAATACTATTAATAAACACCCAGAAACTACTGTCTGCTCAGCCTTGACCTATGCCAGTAATCTGATCCATGTGAATTACATAAGATTTTTAATTGGAATACACATAAGAATAAAGGGTGGGGGAGGGGTGTTCACCCACATAGACACAGGCTTAAGAAAGCAAGCATACTGTGTGTGGCCAAGACATACTAGAACCACAGCACACTGTGGTCAGGTGCTCAGTGATAAAGGTTCAGTGCCATGACAAAGGTATACTGTGTCAAAGGGGCTCTGTGATCAATATGCTGGGAACAATGCATTGGGGACCAAGAAGCACTGTGGCCCCCCCTTCCAAAAAAAGGGGAGTGCTTATTTTAAAATTTTTTTCTTGAGAATTTTTATCTTGAATGTGAACAATTCGTGTTAGCTGATATTTCAAGTGTCTATAAAATTCTAAATATTATCTAATTAAATAAGATAAAAGATGATTCATCAAGTACATGGATTTGATAAATAACTGTGATGGTTCTGGCTAGTTTACTAGAGTTCCAATCAACTTGACTCCAGTACTGTATTTGATTTATTGCAGTGGCTCACAAAGTATGGGCCCCTGACAAGCAGTGCAACATTACCTAACTTCTTAGAAATGCATATTCTACTGAATCAGAAACTCTGGGGGTGGAGCCTAGAAATCTGTTTTAACAAGCCCTCCAGGTTTTTCTCATGCAGATAAAATTTACAAACTATCAATTTAGTGTATCATTGATGAACTGTCCCAATTCTCAATCCCTAGTTTTCCCTCATCTGTAAAATTTTCAGAGCAGAATAGTGAGAGTCTAAAAGAAAAGGTTAAATAACTTGAAACAACCTCCACAAAATGGTCTGTAAAACCTCATGGTGTCAAGCCACCAGTTAGAGTGCCCAGGTTCAAGGTGCTAAGATTCCACCACCTTCCCCTCAAAAACCATAGATTACCCTCTGAGGGCTTCTAAGCAAAAGCCTCAACAACCTCAGAACAGCCTAGACTTGATTTTGAAACTCTAAAATGTTTTCTCTGGTCTTTCAATGCATCCCAGAACAAATAATCATATTTAATAACAAGTGCAACTCATTAAGTCAGGACATCTTTGCTATGAGGTTACTATGGACTTATAATAGTTTAATATTCTAGTTTCCCAAAGAATGGCTAATAATGTTAATGATGCACTAAATTCTTTTAGTAGGAAATTCACTTTAAGTGAAAATTCACTTTTCTTGTGAAAAAGATTTGACATTATCTATGCTCTTTCATCCACCTCTTCTGTGATGAACGGTGTACATATTCAGAATAAGTACACGAATATAGACCAAAGATGCATTTGCACCACTTGGTTGCTAATACTTCTTGGAGTGTTTTCTGTGTGCCAGGAAATGTCTTAAGGGCTTTATATGTATATTGTACTTAACACTTGCAAATCCCTCAAAGCAGGGAGAAATATCATCCCTGTTTTACTGATGAGGATACTGAGGAACAAAAATTTTCCTGAACTCACACTGTTCATATCAAAATGAGGAATTAAACCCATCAGTCTGGTCCAGGGATTGTGTTCTTACCACTACATGATCTGGCCTTACTATATGAGGCACAACCACAGTCATCAGCTCGATTTCACTAGTCCTACATACAAATATCACCTATTCCTTAAGTCACTAATTGTTCTCCCTTAGGAAATTTTTGCCCAAGATTGTTTTGAGTTCATAGAAAAAAAACTGGGAGAAATAGTGTAGAGAGAATATCCTGCTAAAAGTAAACCGACTTTTAATAATAATATAATTATTATTATATATGCTCTAATAATATCTAATTTCCTTCTAAAAGCTTACAAAGTGCCTTTGTAAACAGTATTCATTTGATTTTTCCAACAGCCCTTCCAGTAGAAATAAGACATTAGCACTGAGGTGTGAAGTTCACTACCTCACTAATAACCAGTAGAGCTGGAACTAAAACCCAATTCTTCTAGCTGCAAACTCACTGTACACTCTAACCCTGTCCCACAGCCTCGGTGTGGCCTACCACTTGCCTCAGCTTGTATGCAGGACCAACTCTAGAGCCCTCTCTTTGCCTACTGGCAACACAGCCTGACTTCAGTTCAGTTTCTTGGCTTTTGGACACATTGGTTGGGTCATGGAATCTTCCCAGTGCATGACGAAATTTTATTCAAATATTAGATGACAGTGGGAAGTACCTCCTTTTTTTCTCCTAGATTTCTAGGAGAAATGCAATTTCTCCACTGTAACATAGCATTACCCTTCACTCCAGAATATGGAGTTGTTGTTAAGAGCTCAAATTCTAAAGCCAGAACTGGATTCAAATCCTGGCTTCACTGCTCACCAGCTATGTGATCATGGGCACAGCTTCCTCATCTACAATCCAGGTAAAGTAATTATACCACCATTATTGGGATATTTTGAGGATTCATTGTAATTTTTAACATGTTAACTATTTAACACAATTTTAGCACATGGCACATAAGAAGTATAATAGATAATAATGACAGAATGGTAAAAATAACTGGTTTTTTAATACTCTGGGTAAATGTCAGCTAATAATATGTTCTCCAGTGTATCCTGCTAGATTGACTGCACTTTGTAACTTCATTTTTGGCAATTCTCTCTAATGGTTTACAATGAATTTTAGGTACTTACACTTCAAAAATACATGTGAAATAATCACTACTAGCTGGAAATTACAGTTTATCAAGAAGGAAATAACAAATAATAAAAATCCTTAGATACTACACATATATCCACAGATTCATTTCTTGACTTCATGCTATGCCTGCTGAAAATCATTAAAAGAACATTTCAATGGTTATATTAATATTCTGCAAAAATCACTTATAATATGAAGGTAAGAAAAATCTAGGAGAAAAAAAGGAGGCACTTCCCACTGTCTAATATTTGAATAAAACTAATAATATCACAAACATTTGTCTTATTAAGAATAATTAAGAGGTATATTTATAAATGCAACTATAAAAGCCTGTAGGATATGTTAGACACAATCTTAGAAACGCACATTGCAAAGAGGATACTTAATGCTTAGGTTGAAATTGCAGCTTTTATATATTTCCTAAAGTTAAGTGCTTTCTTATTAATTTAAAATATGTTTGTGTACATTTTAACTATCCTCTCAGTGGAGAGTGCCTTTTTCTTGCTATTTCCCAATAAATGATCCAAGTAGTCTTCCTGGACATCTTATTTTATCATTCTCTTTTCACATTTAAAGGAATCTTTCCAGAGATTTAAGATCATTTGAAACATAGCTTTGCCATTCAAATTAAGAGCATTTGAGAATACATTGGTATTTATTTTCAAACGTCCTTGCTGTTGTGTTCTTTTGTCACTAAATAACATATAGAAAAGTTAATTTATGTCTGCATAGTCTCTGGCTACATGAGAAACACAGCATAAAAACTCAGAGACATAAGCTTTAAAGAAAGAAAATGCTAATGTTGCAAAGGTTTCTCTAAGTAAGGTTTTGCTTTCTGATGGTATCAATAGGGCAAGTTAAAGTTCTGGGCAGCAGCAGACCCTAAGCAGCAATAATCATTTATGCTCCTTTGGCACCAGCTTCAACACACTGGCATGATTTTTTTTTTTTTCTTAACCACTCATTACCAAGGACAGTGAGAGCACAAACATGAGAGTGATTACAGTACTATAAAAACATACTTCATTTTATCTTGTTTGTCTTAATAAGATCCTAAAGAAGCATAAGATATCAGTGATAATAGAATATAGTGCTGAATTTTACAGAGACACCAAAGTGTAAAACAACATTGGCTTTCATTTCTTAAGTACTATATTTTTCAAATAAAAGTAATATTGCAATCCACAGAGAAAAGATCAATTTAAATCCTCAGTATGTAACTGAAACAAATGAAAGCATGGAGTTGAGTCTGTGGTTACTAAAGCTCTATGAGAGAAAGGGGTGGTATGGCCAAAGTGAACCTGCTTCCAGGGACTCCCTGTGGGGACAGGTTGGAGAAGTCAGTGAACCGCAAAGATTGCAGAGAGGAAAAGCTTGGCTTTATGAAATTGCATCATTTTAGAGCAAGGAAGTTTAACAAAAAAAGGGAAACTGGTCAAATCCAGGTGATGCTTTGGTTTCCAAAGCACACGGGAAGAACCAGCTACATATGTTAGCTTGAAAACAATTCGGCCTGAGAGACTCCTGCTGTATGCAACTTATGAAAATGCATAAGCCCCATCCTGCCAGTTTCAAGTGGCAAAAGACGATGGTAAAACCACAACTCCCCAGAGATATGGCCATATAGTATATGAAATTGGAATATATATGAAAATAGAGAGATGAAGATGAGGCATCTAGAGTCTGAAATGGCTAGAACCCAGCTGCTTGGTCTGGAAGGGAAGCCTTGATGAGTTTTGAGGTAAGGGAGATGTTCCTTCCTGTTAGACTTCCCAGAGCAAAAGTGCTGATTCTGTGCAAAGAAGTCACTGAAATCTGATGGACCCTCTTTAAATAACTGATGACCAATGAGAGCCCTCTTTTTTACCTTCCTGATTACGCCTGTGCCTTGATGGCTGTGGCAGCTGCAGACAACAGCAAGTTCTCAGGCAGACATGCAGAGAAGTTCTCAGCTCTGCTCTCAAGAGCCCTGAGCCAGCTGTCCTGAAAGCTGATTTAGAATGTCCTCCCCTGTGGCCAAGAGGGTGCCAAGTCCCTTCTAGCTCTGAGTTGGGGTCTAGACCCTATGCCCTGTTTCTTTCTGTGCTAAGTCACAGCTCTGAAATCAGCACCAACTTTTGTACACATTCCTTCCAAAGCCCTGAGCCACCCCTTGTAGCCAGTGGGCCTGCTGGGTGCCATAAATGTGATCCTGTCTGTCGTTTTAGCCTCAGCAGAAGAGCGACATGACCATATTTATTGCTGTTGCTATTCTGGGGGGTGGATGACGTTTTTCTCCCCTTGTGGCTGAGCCCTGCCTGTTCATCTTTCACCACTCCCTCCAAGTCTACAAGACTAAAACCAGTGATACAAATAGATTCTATCAAGAGGAAAGTTAAAATGAGAAGTTCTTAGGCATTTCCAAATCTATCTGCGGTATGTCATCAAAAGCTTCAAAATCTGTTGACCTACATTTTAAATGTGTACTGTTAGCATCCCACTAGTACCATAAACAGCTATTGGTGGTAACCTTGTTAAGCAAAGAAAAGATGGATAAGGGCGCCCCGGGGTGGCGGGGGGGGGGAGTGGAAAAAAACAACTTACCTGATAAGCACAGCTTAAAATTTGGCAAAATGTTGGCTTTTTTCACCAACACAAGTGTTAAGGTTGGGAGTGGTCCAAGATTTTCTACTTGGCCCATGGTGTGAGCTCAGTCTCTCCACTCTTCCTAAGACACTCCTCTTTTGTGACATGAAATAAACTAAATGACAAGACACCAAAACTCCAATTAAGGAGTAAAAGATGCTGGGTCTCGGCGCGATGCTCAAGCCTGTAAATCCCCAGCACTTGGAGGCCAAGACGGGCGGATCACGAGGCAGGAGATCGAGGACCATCCTGGCTTAACACGGTGAAACCCCGTCTCTACTAAAAAAAAAAAAAAAAAAAAAACTACAAAAAAAAAAAAAAACTACGCCGGGCGAGGTGGCGGGCGCCTGTAGTCCCAGCTATCCGCGAGGCTGAGGCAGGAGAATGGCGTGAACCCAGGAGGTGGAGCTTGCAGTGAGCTGAGATCCGGCCACAGCACTCCAGCCTGGGTGACAGAGCGAGACTCCGTCTCAAAAAAAAAAAAAAAAAAAGATACAAGGCACAGGTGACGGCTCCTGGGAAGTAACTATATACAGGTTTTCTAAATGAAGGACTTAGATACAAAAATAACTAATTACAACATGCATTACATGATGCACCAACTGAGAGGGATTCTCCCTGCTTTTTGAGGTTGTAGAAAGGAAAGAAAGAAAGAAAAACAACAAATGAGAGTGATTTTGACTTAACCACTAATCCATACTCATTACCAATTGGTAAAATCTTCTACCATAGCTTATAACCCCTCCGTGTTTGTATGCACCTAGTTCATCATACGCATGTGACATTTTAGCAAAGCTAAAATGA
This sequence comes from Rhinopithecus bieti, assembly GCF_001698545.2. Classification (NCBI taxonomy): domain Eukaryota; kingdom Metazoa; phylum Chordata; class Mammalia; order Primates; family Cercopithecidae; genus Rhinopithecus; species Rhinopithecus bieti. The sequence goes on along the minus strand of NW_016803492.1, from coordinate 255,410 downwards.
CTGTTCAGATTCCTTGTGCTCTTCTGCAAATTTGGTTTGAAATGTACACAGAAGCAGAACAGTATAGCGGAGGCAGCAGGTTGCAGAGGTGATGAGCATGGGCTGTGGGTGTAGAGCCCTGCTTGGCCACAAGCCAGGTGTGGAAGTGCTTGAAGACTCCATTTCCTCTGTAAAATTAAGGTCATAAGCGTAGCCACCTTCTAGGCTTGTTGTGAGAATTAAATCAAAGAAATCTCTGTAAAAGCAGTTAGAAAAATTAAAAGGCTGAGAACAAGAGCCTTGTTTACATTTTAGTACAGGGGCATTTAACCTCCCTCTAACAAGTTTCCTTTGGATCCATTGTAGTTCATGTTCAACCTGTCCGTTCAGTCTTAAAATGACAATACACAGGAGTTGTGCTCCAGATTCCGATGTTTCTGGCTGTCTGCCGGGGAAATACCTTTTGAATATTCAGGGTATTATTTAAAGTGCACTATCAGCTGAAAGCTCGGCTAATTTTCATCTGAGAAGTCCATAAACTACAGAATTATTTAAATAAAAGCCTTCAAAGAGGACCTGGTTCTTAGTGCCAAGAAAGTGATTTTTTATATATATATATAAATAAAATAATATGTAAATATATAATCTTAGAATAAATAAATATATATATCACATATATGGCTTATCTGCACTGATGTGTTTTTTACTTTCTTCTCTCTTTTCAGTTGCATATTTCTGCACAATTACATCACAGATGTGTACAAATGAAGCCATCTTATTTCTCTAGGACCAAAATTAGTAATTCTAAAGACCCATTTCTACTTTTTTGTAGAAAAAATTAGCTGTCTGTAGAAAAAAGTAGCTTTTCTGGCTGTCTCCTACTCATCCTCCAGAGCTTGGCTTAAATGTCACAAAAATGAAGCATGGAAAAACACTTCATTTTGTCCCTTTCAGGGAAACTTAGCTACCTCTAGTATAATATAATCCTTTCGGGGGTAAATATTCAGTCACCCTTCTCTGTCCTCTGGTGGTGGGAGGAAGGGTGGAGAAAGGATCTAGTTTTCAGGTGGCTTGCCTCAAGGGAAGGGCATCTGGTTTAAGAAACATCCTCTGGTACTCACTGGCCTCCCCTGAAGTGTCTTTTCCAACAGGATCTTTGGCACTTGACCTCTGGCCTTGCTGCATCTGCTGAAAGATTCATATCTGAGGTCACTCATGGTCAAGCCTCCCAGCACAGTCAGCGTGTGGGTGGCCACTCCTCCTTCCTAAGGCTGACTCAATCTTGGCTCTAACTGATCCTGTGAAATACAACCATGTCTTCCATCCAGGCTGTCCCTTTGTGATGCACACCCAAAGCCTCACCTCTCACTATACCACAGAAACCCACCAGCAGCCCACCAGCTTGCAACTCTTACCCAGGTTACGCCAGGAGAACTCATCTCCAGTTTCTTCCAAACTTCAACTCATGACCCAGAAGACCTACAGAGGCTTGTTGTAGCTACAGCTTCATAGGAAACAGACTTTGAGATTTGCTTACAGAAGGTTTATTGGCAAGAGTTCTCCATACAACATCTATAGAAGTGAAGGGAGCCAGGTTGAGCAGAGAGAAGTTAGAACTGCCACACACTTGCAAAAAAAAGCTGACTGTACAGGGAACTGGAGCTGGGACAGCCTTTGTGAGTTGTTCCAATTGAAGCAAGGGAGCCAGACCTTTATCTCCCCTACAGCCTATCAGTTATTCGATGTGGGCTGCCCCCAGCGAATTCGCATGACCTCTCACTAGGAGGCACTCCTTGGCTAAGGGCAATTCTGGGAGAAGGAGTTAGTTACAGGCATCAGCTGCCAACACTCACATCAACAGAGCGATTGAATGCTGGATCCCAGAAGTGTGTCTGGGCAGCACTACAAGGTCCACTACAGGCCTATCTCAGGCTCTGCCTAAATACCCAAAACCAACCCCTCTACAGTGGCTGTCCTGAGTTGGTTCTGAATATTTGATGAGGCTGCTGCCATAGCTTCTCCTAAGACATCTGGGAGGAAGTCTCATTTGAGACACTTGTGCCCTCAGATAATCAAATCTGGAAACTTCTATCCCCACTCCCTCTTGAAGATGTCTCCAAAATGCTCCGATACCATGTCCTACATCCTCTCTCATCTATGTTTCACAGTTAAAATCCTGTATTCAATTCTCCAATTGATAACTTTTGGGAACCCCATAATCATTTTTTCCTCCTTTCAACAAAACCTGAATCTTACAAATATTAGCCTTGATCTCTTGCACATCATTTCTTCCAAAGTTAAAATCCATTTGCAAGTTGAAAGTTTCAAGTTTACACCCTTTGTAATTTGACCTCTTCTGCTCCTGAAGTAATCAACATTGTTGAATGATGAGAAGACTTGTGAAAACAGTGAAACTAGCTTAAGCTGATATTTCAAATATATTAACCTGATCAGCTTACAAATGGAGGCTACACCACTTTCTGCTGTGTCATGAAATGTACATTTCTCTTATTGGCTGCTCTTTGCATTTGGCAAGTTATACAAAGTGTTTTGGAGCTCTCAGTTTTAGAAGGCTTTTACTCAAACTTCCTTGTGAGCTGTTCTTTATGTGCCTGAGAACAGGGCTCAGGTTTTCCAGGGCTCTTACATTTTCTTCCCACACCCCAGTGGATCAGTTTGTGGACTTGACTTTGGAGCCTAGTTCTCTACGCCTTTTTCAGCCACATGGCCAAGGAGGCAAAGACCTCTCAGTCGCCTTTTTCTAATCCTGTCTGTCCTAGATACCATAAGCAGGAATCACAGGGACGTGTGATCTCACCCAAGTTGGTCTCTCCTTAGTCTCAGATCTTAATGACCACCTGATCTTGACCATACCAAACGCTGGGGTCTAATGATCCCTTTTTAGGCTATTAAAAGGTATAATTTATCCTGTCCCTATGGATCTATGTGAGAAGAAATCGTTTCCTTTTTGTTTTTCCTTTAGGAATAATCCACTCTTAGGATTCCAAGCAGAAGTCCACATACCCATGGGAGTTCACCCATGTATCCTAAGGGGTCTGCTGATTCTCTCCAGATTTTTCATCTCCATGGGCTGTTACTTGATTTCAGAGGCTGATTTTATGTTTATGTTTAGGCTGACTTTGGCACTAAGTCCTTCTATTTTAATTGATTCTGACTAATGAGAAGAAAAGCAGACCTAATACATAATTGATGCATCTCCACCGAGCAATAGCCAAATGGTACACTGTACAAAGAAAGGCTTCCTACTAGATAGCAAAGCAGAGTCCTGAACAGCATCTAGCAAGACACATGGGCTGAAATTAGGAGTGTGGCTCCATGGGTAGTACCATAACATTTTAAAATGAAAAACATCATCTGTCACATTAAATTCAGGTTGTTAACTTTGATATTATTTGTTTTCAATTATGTTAGCTTTATGTTCTAAATAAACTGTAAGCATACAGAGGTATATCTTATATTTTATGTATTGAAGTACACATATACAATGATTGTAAGTTTAAATAAAATAATAAAATTTAATCCACCACGGGAGAAAGGTCTGGACACATTTTTGTTTTCTTTCAAAAGTTATTCCTGGATTTCTCAAGTTTAAAAATAAACACTGTTGGCCGGGCGCGGCGGCTCAAGCCTGTAATCCCAGCACTTTGTGAGGCCGAGACGGGTGGATCACGAGGTCAGGAGATCGAGACCATCCTGGTTAACACAGTGAAACCCCGTCTCTACTAAAAAATACAAAAAACTAGCCGGGTGAGGTGGCGGGCGCCTGTAGTCCCAGCTACTCAGGAGGCCGAGGCAGGAGAATGGCGTGAACCTGGGAGGCGGAGCTCGTAGTGAGCTGAGATCCAGCCACTGCACTCCAGCCTGGGCGACAGAGTGAGACTCCGTCTCAAAAAAATAAATAAATAAAAAATAAAAATAAACACTGTTCTATCACAGAGGGGTCACATCTTGCTTCAGGATATGTATCAGAACCAATAGAGAGGGGCTAGAATTTAACAACATTTTCATATTTTCTAATATTACACTTCTGCCTCTTTTGCTTTCTCTGCCCCACCTCAGCTATGGGAGGGTAATTAAATAGTCACTGCTTCTTACTGAACTCTTAGAGTAAGATCACAAACAGGCCCTGGTCCCTGCCTTCCTCCGTACCATCATCTCTCACCAAGATCCTCTCCTTTGCTCAATGAGCCTTCTCAGTCCCTTCAATGTGCCATACTCATTGTGCCACACTCTTTTCATAAGTATTTTCTCTTCTCCAGTTGATCTACTTACTTTTCTGGCTGTCTTCTACTCATCCTCCAGAGCTTGGCTTAAATGTCACATTTTTAGAAAAGCATCTAAGAAATATCTATTGAAGAATGCATGGGTGGGTGGATGGATGGGTGGATGGGTGGATGGTGACCAGATAGAGGGATGGGTGTGTAGATGGGTGGATGGTGGATGGATAGATGATGGGTGGATGATGGATGAAGGATGAATAGGTGGGTAGATAAATGGGTGAATGAATAGATGGTAGATGGATGGATGGATGAATGAGTGGACAGATGGTGGGTGGATAAATGGGTGAGTGGGTAGGTGGATGGTGAATGGATGATGGATGAATGGGTAGATAGATGGATGGGTGGGTAGGTGGATGGATGAATGGATGGATGATATATGGATGAATGGGTGGGTGGATAATGAATAAATGGACAGATAGATGGGTGGGTGGATGGATTGTAGATGGATGGATGGATGGATGCATGGGTAGGTGGGCAGATAGATGAATGAATGGTGGATGAATGGACAAATGAATGGATGGATGGGTAGGTGGGTGCAGGGATAGATGGGGAGGCCTTCCCTGATCTTGCAATCTAACTGAAAGTATCCCTTGCTATTCTTTTTTGTAGCACTACTTTTTCTTCTGTAGCACAACAGTTGGAAATGATATATTGATTTAATATCTATCCTTTCAGTGGACTGTAAATTCCCTGAGGGTAGGGAGTTAATGACCTTATACCCATTACAAAGCACTCTATTTAGAAGGTATTTGTTACATATATATTGAGTAAATGAACAAAAGGAAATCTTGAAGATTATATTCACATCACTGAAATAGCTATAAAGAATGGAAAAGCCCTTTTCTAACATTTTTAAATATTTTAATTAATGAATTATGTTAACATGGAACAATCTAAAAGAACAATACGTTTTGAGGATAAGTAACCTGTGGCCTTTGAGAGGGAGAATCATAAACCGAAACAGCATTTGCAGATGATCCTGCTTGGACATTAATCAGAGACAAAATATACACCATAGTCAGTATGAAAATTACCTCAAAAGCTGTATTTTTAAAGCAAAATTCTACTACTACTTGGACAGAATAGTTCTTGGGATATATATGATTCAGCAGTCACCACGTGCTTATAGTAGTAGAAAAGAAAAATTTGTTTTTTCATCCAACAATAAAAAGCATCTTGAAAAAAATCTGAAAGAGGTGGTCCCAGGATCACTTGGACATACTCTCTTCCTGTGTGTTCAACCCTACACCCCTCCTGTCTCAACATTGCTCTTAACCACCAGGAGTGGTGGACAGAAAATCCAGGTAATCCAGATGCTGATACTCAGAAGCAGGGACAGGCCAGTGTGCCCAGTTGCCACAATGTCCAGCTAGTCCAGGGCCATGTGAAACTCGCAGCTCAATCAAGGGTTCCAGCCATTCTAAAGTGGCTGGAAATCACAAGGGCTGGGGCAGGGAGTACCTTGCTGTGTCATGGCCTAAGAACAGAGCTCTTTGGGGGCTTACTTAGCCCAGATACTGAGCCCACTGCTTCTCCAAGGTGGATGAAAGAGACAGACTTCCCATGGTGCTGGTCCCTAGACACAGCACCTCCTGAGTTCAGTCACCAGATGCTGGGCAAGAGAAGAGAACTTACAAGTCCACCCACTGGTTTGGCCTAATTATCAGAGTTTTGTTAAGGTCTTGGTTTCAAGGCCACCTCATAATGGCTAGTTTTGTTTTGTAAATATCAACTATCCATTGTACACTTATCCTTAGAAGATATGTTCTTACATAGTACCTTTGAATTTTGCTTTTAAAATTACAAGGAGAAGGATATTGTTTATAACTATGAAAGCACTTTGAGAGATAATGCATGCAAAAAAAATAATAAAGTCATGTTGGGATCACTAGTTTCAGACAACTTTGAACTTATATGACTAGCTTAACAAATCTAAGATAGGCCGGGCGCCATGGCTCACGCCTGTAATCCCAGCACTTTGGGAGGCTGAGGCGGGTGGATCACAAGGTCAGGAGATTGAGACCATTCTGGCTAACAGGGTGAAACCTCGTCTCTATTAAAAATACAAAAAATTAGCCAGGCATGGTGGTGGGTGCCTGCAGTCCCAGCTACTCAGGAGGGTGAGGCAGGAGAATAGCGTGAACCCAGGGAGGCGGAGCTTGCAGTGAGTCAAGATCGTACCACTGTACTACAGCCTGGGTGACAGAGCGAGGTTCCGTCTCAAAAAAAAAGAAAAAAAAAAAGAATCTAAGAATTTAAGGTAGTCCACAGGAGAGGATTACCCTATAGCAATGTTTCCCTGAAGAGCATTCAGTGTATTTCTTGAAAACAGATTCCTGAACATCAATGCCAAGTCCACGGAATCAGATGAATTCTGATATTGAATTCATCAGATATATTCTGATTCCGTGGGCTTGGCATTGGACACCTGGGCATGTGTATACAGACAGTCCCCATCTTAGGATTTTTTTGACTTTACAATGGTGTGAAAGCAATATGCATTCAATAGAAACCATACTTCAAGTACCAATACAGTCATTCTGGTTTTCACTTTCAGTACGGTATTCAATAAATTACATGAGATATTCAATACTTTATTATAAAATAGGCTTTGTGTTAGATGGTTTTGTCCAACTGTAGGCTAATGTAAGTGTTCTGAGCCCTTTTAAGTAGGCGAGGCTCAGCTATGATATTCAGTAGGTTAGGTGTATTAAGTACACTTTTACCTTACAATATTTTCAACTTATGATGGGTTTAATGGGTTTATCAGGACATAATCCCATAGTATGTCAAAGAGCATTTGTATTTAATAAGTTCCCCTTGGTGACTGTCAGTAGGGGAGTTTTGGAAATTGCCCTATGATAATGATTCTCTATCAGATAAGTACATTAGGATTGCTAGGAAAGCTCTCAGAATGTATGAGATGGGGCCACTCTGACATTTTGCTAGAGGAGAGCAGAACCTACAGAAGCATCTTTTGAAAATGCTCACCCAATGATTCTTACCTTTGCTTTGATGAAATTATCAGCCCTAAAGGAACATTTAGTATGGATCCGAGGTATGGAAACAAGGCATGATTTAGCATAGGCTGTTACATCGAAGGAAATGATGGTGCATACTTCTTTCTAGAAATAACAAAACTTTCAGAACAACCAAAATGGCAGGACTGACACAGCTGGAGGTTTCTAAATGTCCACTTCTGTCACAGACAGGCAAACAGTCTATGAATTATTCAATCAGTTGGTGAGTCGGAAATCACTCATACCATCTGGATTACCCAGGCAGTCTTTTTCCATTTCAGATGGTAAGTTTCGGAGGGTCCCAAAATTTATCAAGTCTATTTACTGCTTTACACAGGCTACTGCATCATCTACCAAATGATGGTTCTATCCAGTCACATATACAGAATGGAATTTTCAAATAACTAAAATAATAAAATGCTAAGATGCTGAAGACTGACATTTCAATTTAATTAGTAATAAGTACTATAATTTCAAGTTTCAAATTTTCTTCAGTAAAGCTTTCCTACTCTCACCCCATTGATTTGTATCTTTATAGGTTTTTACATATGTACAAATACAGCAAACTATAGCACACTACATACATTGTTCAATATCTTGCTTTCTTTTCTATTTAATAGATCTTGGGGATTTTCCATATCAGTACATAGAAAGCTTCCCCATTCTTTTTTAAGAACCTGGAAATCTGATTTTAAACCCAGTTTTAGTAAGTTCTGATTCAGACTTTCCATCTCTCTCTGACCAAAAACTACCTGTAAATATAAGTGTGTATGTGTGCATGTGTGTGTTATCTGTGTGTTCTTTAAAGATCACTGAGTGTTATCAGTTCAAGGTCTCCAAAAAGCAGATTCCAGGATACATTCAGACATATCAGAGATCTACCAGGGGAACACACATGCAGGATAAAGGCCACAGGAAACAGGAGTAGGTGGGAAACCCGTGAAAGGAAAGCAGGGAAGGAAGAATTGCGTAGAGAAGGCTCAGACTGCAGTGTAGCCCTTAAAAGGTTTTAGTCAGGTCAGTGGGGAGCACAGGAAATCTCACCCATAAGAGGAGGTTTGTGTTGAGAAGGAATGACCCAGTTCTTGGAATCCCACTGTGCTTGGTTATTGGCTGGAAACAGCTTAGACAGAGTGTGGCCTCAGCATGAATGCTATTGGAATTCAAAGGTACAGCAGCTACAGGCTGTTCACCAACCTCTTCTCTCACAGCAAGTTCTCCTGAAGGAAGTTCTGAATGGTGCACATCTATGACCACCACTATCTCCCACTGCACTGCAGAGATTGTCTTCACATGTATCTGGGGGCAGTCCCTGGGGGCCTTTCTTCCCAAAGGGAAGCTCTGATAAGGGAAGTTAATGGGACAAATAGCAGTCCCTGTTTCTGAACTCAGCCTTGCGGTTGAAAATGGTTTTCATCTTCTCCCTTTCCTTTCCTTCATTCTCCTCACCATCAGCTATCACATGAGCAGGTTCTAGTGGCTTACCTAATGGTGTAACCTAATCCTTCATTTCTGGAAGGTCTGAACCCTTTGTAAGTCATATCTTTCTCATACCAGTGTTGCCAAATGAGTGCATCCATGGTTACAAGGAATCTGTAGAGTCCCAGGAAACACCCAAATGGATCACCTGGGTCTGCACATATTTTCTGTCCCCATTATATAAAAGCCTCCTTCTGCTCATCAAAGTCAACCATTCCTGCCAATTTGGTGATTCCTCTTCTTACCTGCTGATCCCTGGGCACAATCCCTGGATCTTCCAGGCAGGAGCCATAGTTTGCAGTTCTGCTTTGTCCCCTGGCAAGAGTGCTTCCCCTCTGGGGACCCTGCAGAGCCCAGAGATGCAGGGATAGGAAAGACACTGAATATGATAGTAAGTGAGGTACTATTGCTTCTAACTCTTAGTTCCTAGGCTTATATGTCCTCCCTATTAGAGACAGTGCCATAGAGAAATCTGATTCCGTGCATATATCATATCCCCAAAAATGCCCCTCCATCTTTGCAGATTACTACCAGAAACCAGAATTATAGCTGTGCCTTTAGGAGACCATTCCATTATTCTATGAGGTTAGCCCCTCAAATATTACAGAGGTATGCAGTAATACAGAGTCTAAGATGCAGTGGACCCCACAATCAGGGCTTGTTCTGGCACCTCCTTCACTGTGAAGTGGATTCCCTGGTTGGAGTTTATGTGTGAAATTCCATGCCTGTGAATCAGGTATTCTATAAGCCCCCTGGACAGTGCTGGTACAGGCTGAGGCTCTGTGGGGAGGAAAGGTAAATCCATACCCAGAACGTCTATCCTTAATAAGGATGAACCACTGGCTCTTCTAGGCCCAAATGAGTCTGATATAGTCAACTTACCACCAAGTAGGTGATTGATATTCACAAGGAATACTCTCTGTTACTAACAGATTTGACTTGCAAAGTTAGGAGAAGTTAAACTGACCTCAACAAGCAGCAGTCCTTGCTCTTGGTCCCACGTGCAACTTCTATTTCTACCACTGAGTCTACTAAGCTCATGTGCCCCTTGCTCCAGATTTGGGATGTCTGTTGAGGAAGGCTGACATTAACTGGCTGAGTCCTGTCATCTAATTAGGTTTTCAGTGCCTCTTCCACTTTGTGTCCATTCCCATATGTTCATCCACATGTCTCTAGCCCAGACCTCCATGTTTTCAGTCTTCCAGTCCTTCTCCTTCCAGCCTCTGACCAGGCAAGGCTGTTAGCCACTGCTCAGAAATCTATATAAATATTCCCACGTGGGGCCACTTTCCCTTCCACACAAAATACATGACTAGTTCAACATTCACAGTTCTGCCCACTGGAAAGATTTTTCCTGTCTACAGAAGTTCAAGACCACTCCTGAATATAGATATAATGCAGCCTCCATCCATTTTCAGCTTCATCCACATACTGAGCTCGTCCAACCATAAACCAGACACAGGTTTTTCCTCCCCCTTCAGCTGGTTATTTGAAACCCCAATCTGCTCAGAGGAGCGAACCAGTGGAACCCTGGTGGGGGGCATGAGGGTCAGTCCCACTCAGCCCTCAAGAAAGGGCAACCTGTTCTTGCAGCTTTCCATGCCCTCTGGTCCCACTCAGCTTGCTCCCAGAGATTCCGGTCCCAACTCACAATAGACTGCTTCTGGATCTGTCCAACTTTGTCTTGTCAGAGTCAAGAGGACTCAGCTCATAATGGGAAATTCTGAATGAACTGGCACTTTGTCCCATGGTCAAGCATTCCTTTACTACCAAGGCCAAGTAACTTTCAAAGAAACTGTTTCTCAAAAGATGTGAGACTGTTGCAGATGATATAGATCCTTGCTTTAGATCCCCATAGACCTGCAACTATGATTCTTCCACAGGGGCTTGCATAATCTTCATATATCTTTTCTCACCACTGATACCTCCAACACCATAGGACCTGCCTGATCATATGGCCCAAAAGGCAGGGATGCTTGCATCACAACCTGGGCCTCTGGCAAAACCCCTTCCTGCTCTGAGCCCTCTCAAAGCTGGCGGCCTCCCCTCTGTGTCATCTAGCACATAAGCTGAAGTACTGTCTAAGTGTGTATGTGTTGCTTCCAGAACCAACGAGTAGGCCTACCGGGTGTTCTGCTTCCTTTTTGCAGTAGAGGATGCAAGACACATCAATTTGCCCTTAACTTGGAGAGGCTCTCAGGGGCAGTGGCCTTGATGCAAAACCCATAGGAGATGTGAAGTTGTGGCAGCTGGAGTCTGTTTGCCAAGTACCCTCCAAACTGTAGGTTCTCTTCAAGGGATATCTGAGCAGTGAGCCTCCATGGCCACTCTTTGGGTGTTCTGATGTCTCTGTAAGCTTTAAAAAGTGCTTGCCATGTGAAAATGATGCAAAATGCAAGCGATGACAAAAATGCTAGACTGTGATGAGGGAAAGGAAGAGGAATTTAAGCTTTATTTGGAATGCAATCAGTATCTGAAGAATCCTACAAGGGCTTTGAGGTGTGCATGCTGAGCTGATATGCAGATTGGTACTGCAACGCTTGGCAAAGATACCACATCCCCCCTTGTCATTCAGTTAGAGGAAAGCCTCTTCTATCATTGCCTATTGTTTCAAATCCCATTCCCAAACTCTTGGAACCATTCACTCCTCGATTATAATTTACATTTCTTTTACTGCCTAATAACTGATTTCTTTTTTCTTTCCTTCAGCTATGAGTCATTTAGTAGCTACTTACTCCTTTGCTTTCAACAATATTGTGTACCTCCCTTCTTTATGCAACTGCTTTATGAAAAGGTTATCTCATCAATTTTTACAACTTTTAACAACATCTCAATACTGACTCTCTTCAAAATGCTTTTATATTCCCTTGCTATCTCCAAGTCGTGCAGTTTCAAATACTGAGTTGCCTTTCAGACATAGTTTCAGAACAAAGCATTGTGATTTTAAATGTAGGATGAGAGATGAACTCATCGCCATGTCTCCTCAGATTCCTGGGACTTCTTTTTCAGGAAGTCTCATCTGTTCTTACAATCACAGATTGAAAGACAGACTTGAAAGAGTGGTAAACCTTCCTTCCCTTCATTCCTTCCCTTGGTAGGGTGCCTCTTAATTCAAGAAGATCATTGCGTTATAAATATCTGGAAGGGTATGCCTTTACTATATCCACAAACAACGTGCCACTGACTACCCAAAATTGTTTCAACCATAGCAGTCCATTAAATCACTCTGTCCTCTGAACTCTTATGATACTTGGCACTTATTGGCTACTTGTACTTATCGCCCTTGTATGTTTATTATTTTTCATCTCATGTCTCTTTAGAGATATTTTATATCCTTAAGTGCAAAGGCTGGGCCTTACTTCTCTATGTCTCCAAACCTGATAGTAATCATGTACGCATATATATGATGAATAAACATAAGCACACATATACATACATATACATATACATTTTGTGGTTTGGTTCAGGCACTACATCTCTAATACAGACCTGCAATCCACTCTGTCTTTAAGTTACCACTCTTTCAATTCTCCCTTTCGTTTGAGGCTACCTTTTTTATTGTTAGAACTTTCCTGAAACCCTCTGTGAGTCTCATCATTGGACAAGGATGGTGTCCATGTCTATGTGGAGCTTTCCCCATTAGGAAGAGGAGGCAGAGGGCCACAAGAGACACATCATGAGAAGAAACCAAAGCATTGCCCTTGAGAGTTAAATAGGCTCTGCTGGTGTTTTTAGATCAGAATTAGACTATTTCTAAATCAGACTCTTGGCTTCTAGGGCAGGATTGCCTAGTTATACAAGACAAGCCAACAAGAATCCAGCAACTATACAAAATTCTGCTACCATGAGGCTAATAGTTGGAATACAACAGATAACGTAAAGTTAAGGAGACTAGAAAGGGATAAGAAGAAGAAAAATACACAGGGAATGACACAGCTGAAGTGGTGGGAGATAAAGACGGAGAGGAGAAGCATGAAATATGGGCATCATAGAAGCCAAGGAGATGAGTGCTCACAAGTATCAAATTCACTGTTGCCACTAGCAGGACAGGAACTGAAGAGATGCCATCATATCTGTCAAACAAAAGTTCCCTAATGGCTAGACAAGCTTCACTAGACCGGTGAGAACAGAATCCAAATCAAGTAGTACATAAATCAAAGGTGGGGACGTAAAGACCAGAATATACTCTTTCAAGATCTGCAGTTTCAAGTATAGACATAGACTTAAGGAAATGGCAGACCAGCAAATTAGGACTGTTTTAATACGGAAAACACAAGAGCTTGTTTTTTGGCTGAAAGAGAACAAATTAAAGCATATTTAAAAGAAAGAAGGTTGGGAGGCCAAGACGTGTGGATTGCTTGAGGTCAGGAGTTGACCAGCCTGGCCAACACGGTGAAACCCTGTCTCTACTAAAAATACAAAAATTAGCCAGGTGTGGTGGCACACATCTGTAGTTCCAGCTACTTGGGAGACTGAGTCAGAAGAATTGCTTGAACCTGGGAGGCAGCGGAGGTTGTGGTGAGCCAAGATTGCACCACTCCACTCCAGCCTGGGGGACAGAGTGAGACTCCATCTCAAAAGACAGAGAGAGAGAGAGAGAGAGAGAGAGAAGGAACTGACCCAGAACCTGGGGAGGAAAAAGGATATCTTTTCCTCTTGGAGGCAGGTGAATGGGAAGAGGAAGAAAATGGGAACCTATGTAAAGTTTTTGAAGAGAGGAAAGGTGCAAGTGTTCCTAGCTCCTTCTTCCTCTGTAAGACAGAAGACAGTGTCCTCTGCTCAGCAGGAGAAAGCTGGGATGGAGATGGGCTCCAGGATGGTGATAAATATCTGGAAGTTGCCTGGGAAAAGTTGTGCTATGTAGCATGGAGGACTTTGATGAGAACCAATGGTGTGTTCAGTGACAGTGGCAATGAGGGAATGCTGTCAAGAGTGGAATTATAAAATCCCAGTTTACAATTTTCAGCTGGACCTTTACTCTCAAATTCCAGAGAGTTGGCCTTACCAGACCTTACTTGCTGGATCAAAGTAAGGTCCAGGCTATGTCCGAGGCCTGAGTGAATATTGCAAGTCTCAAAAGGGGGTGTTACTGAACTACGGCTGTCAAAAGTAGGAGAAAAATGGGCATTATTTACTTGTCAACTTATTTTTAATTTTTGACCTCTCCTATCTAATTGCCTACTGATCATCTCTGGGGTATACTTCTGGATCATTCTCTCCTAAATAAATATATCTTCCCCTGCCCCCGTAATTTACTGTTCTTCCTCCTTAAAAAAAAAAAAAAAAAAAAAATCTAGACAGCAACATTATCATTAACCCAGGCAGCTAATCTAAAAAAATAAGAAAGAAAAGTCATCTTTACCACACCTTTTTGTTCTCCGCTGAACATCTGAAAGCTCTCAATGTGTTCTCATCCTCTCCCCAATCAAGGACAGGAATAAAGAACCTCCTCTAAAGTCACACAGACCTGGGTTTGAATCCTTCCTCAACCATTTCTACCTTGAATAATTCTGGGCATATGAATAAGCTAAACTTTATTTTCTCCTTCTATAAAATGGTTGTATGACTAGTACAAATCATCTACAATTATGAGATTTAAGTGAATTCATACCTGTAAAGAAAAGCTTAGTATGGTATCTGTCACACAGTAGTTACCATAAAAGATTTGAAGACCATTAATCTTGGAATTCTCTTCCTCTTCTGATTTCACGCTGCCTGCAAAGTTTCTCACCATATTTCTTAATTTTTATATTTATCATGGACAAATTTCTTGAATGTTTGTGAATGCTATATTGCTAATAGTCAAATTTTAATTATTTGATTTTATAAATCAAGATGTTAATACTTTTTGACTTATCTATCAAGTGATTGTAATTGTATGTGCTTTTCTACACACTTTGAATCATGGTCTTTAGACGATAAACACCTACAGATTAGCTTTTAGTCATTTGTAAAGTTTTTATTAACAACTCTCAATAATCAGTCTTTTTTCTTTCTTTTCTCT
>NW_016803492.1:237135-240129 GCF_001698545.2 Rhinopithecus bieti | reverse complement strand
AAAAAACCCTAAAAAAAAGATTTTTTTTCTTCTTTTTATTCTTTTTTTTTTTTTTTTTTTTTTTTTTTTTTAGAGAGATAGGGGTCTTCCTATTTTGCCCAGGCTGGTCTCAAACTCTTGGGCTTAAATGATCCTCCTGCCTCAGCCTCCCAAAGTGCTGGGATTACAGGCAAGAGTCACCTCATCCAACCAATTATTAATCTAATATGTAAATAAAATGAAGTCACCAATAAATTTTTAAATGCACCTTCATTTTTTAAAAGACATCATTAAATCCCAGCAAAACATCTTACTAATATGTTGTTAACTGGTCACAGTCACACTCAAAATAGCTTACAATATGTAATAAAATTTTTTAGAATGGAAATACATAGTAACTAGGTTTTCAACATGGAGGAAAACAAACTGCTAGGGCAGTTGCTGGCCCCTGGATTTTCATGGCCTCTCCCACTCCACCTGTCAAACCAACATTCACATTCTCTTCTTACTAATCCCTTCTTAAAGCTAAATTCAACCCCCCTTATCCAGGGCAAAGGTTCAGAGGGAGAGGGAAAATAAGGACATTAACCCTGACTATTAAACTGCAACATTATTCCACCATCTACTATCTGCTACGCCATCACTCTCAGCACCTCTTCCTCTTCCTAGTTCTCTCTCCCAGTCTTCTCCAACCATTACCATTGACCCTGAACACTTACATGAACACATACGTCTTCGTGACTGGGGAAACATTCCATTGTGATGGCAGCTGGTAAATGGAAGCATGGCCTATATGGTTATTTGCCAAAAATTGCTTAGTAATTTACCAAAAATATTAACTTTCTTTCATAAAGAAAGTCAACATCAGAGCTAGGCTAGGATTAAGATTTGTTAAAATTTAATCACAGATACCTGGTGGTAAAGTCTCACTTTTAATTAAAGTTCTTTGCAAGGCATCTATTAGGGATAGCCACAGGAAAAGAGTAAGTAAGCAATAAATGGCCATGTCTTTTTTCCTCCCCAAATCTCCATATTCAAACCAGATGTATGTGCACCTCCCACCACAAATGGACTAGATATCCATTACAGAAGCCAGAAACTTATTTCATGCTGTATGTTCCAGAAAATCCCTCATTTACATGACAACTAATTAGAAAGAGTAATAAATAAATACATAAAGGTTTCCCAAATTTATCACCTTAAAGAACATATATGGGTCCTAACACACCGGGTGGGTCCAACAACAACAACAAAAAGAGGTTAAGGGACAAAGACTACTCTGTGACCATATCTAGTTTAGAAGGAGACTCCCCCATTCAAAATATTGGCTTGACCAACCACACCTTTTCTCATATCATACAGAACCTCAAAATAAATGGGAACACATCTTTCTACATTAGCTCCTGATTCTGGTGTATCCCCTAACAGGGAAGTGGAATTATGGCTCAGCCACAAAGCCCTGGCCCTCATCTTCCCAGCGGCCTAAATCAATCCCCAGTCCAGGACAAGATGCTTCGAGAGATGCATAATTATTTCAGGCCACTAGGGTAAGCACTATTCCTGGCAACTCTGCCAGCAGTGCCATGGATGAGGGCTCCTAATTCTCTTTGGTGATTTGGTTCCGCATAAACTGAGATTTTTCTTTCAGTTTTTCAGCCAGATAAGCAGGAAAAGTCGGCTCTCATCCTTAGAGAGAGGCAATCAAGGTCAATTTGAGTTCCTTTTCTGTGCAGTTTAGTCTACTTTTTCCCAGGCTGTCTTCCTGACACCTGTCCTTATATCTGTATCTGATTATCAAATACTTAGTGAGAGAACCTTTGGCAGCTTCTGATGCTCACATAGTCATCCAAAGGCCTCTCAGTCTAAGAAATAACAGGAATACACTTCAAATCAGTTTCCTTGAGAGGCCAACCTGAGACCCTAGGCTGTGAACGCGGGAGAAGTGTCTCCCATGGGTATTTTGAGGGTGAGGTGAAGAATAATGTTTTTTCTCACCAGAGACAGTGCTGATTCAACTTGCCTATTACCAAATCTCTAATTTTTGGTTTGGCATTGAAGCCACAATATACTCAGTTATTACCTAATATAGAAAGAGAAAAGCAAATCTTATCATTCCCATTCGGAAGATGGTGAAATCGAGGTTTAAAAGTTTAGAAGAGTTGTCTAAAGTGAATTCGACAAAGCAGTGTTGTAGCTAGAAAGTAGATCAGCTGACATCTGTCCCTGGTTTTGTAGGTCACAGTTCCTTTGCAAGTGTAGAGCAGTGTTTTACTTACCATATTCCTCTTTGCAAACTTCTGTTTACTTTCTCAAACAGTGGATACCAGTGGAGAGGTGTGCATTCCAGACACTTACACAATATACACAGACCGAGCCGTCTACCTGTTGGGCACACAGCTCCAAACTCAAGAATCTCTAAGGTTGTTAAGAAGCACAAACGAGACAGGAGAGGGAGCAGGCTTTAATGTAAAAGGAATATCCTGTACCGCTTCAAAGGCCGATTTAAAAATCCTCTTCACCACTATTAATAAAAAACTAACCAATATATTCCGTGCTTTTTCAAACTGTACTGCTCACCCTCAGTGTCTTCATTAAATAAATGCAAACACGTGTGCTTTGAAACGGGTAGGTGTAAAAGAACACTGCACAATTATATCTAGGCTGCCGCAGATTTACATCACATGCATACATATATCTAGGAGATATCAATTCACGATGACAGCTGAGCATGACAAATGCAACAGTACACAAGTTGGAACGCTGGAAACAATGCAACTACAAACCCCATGCAGACAAACACGCACACAATGAGTTTTCCCTCAACACACAAGTGGCCGCACTCACAGGAGCTTAACCACATTGAAAAACCCCAAACACAAACACCGGAGGCTCCAGCGCCCGCGAGCAGCCCCCACACAGGCAGCCGCGCCTTCATCTCCAGGCAGGGATTCTCGAGCGTCCCCGGGTACACTCGCCCTCCCACCGGCATCCCACTGCGCGAACACATGAGCGCCA
>NW_016803492.1:219378-234787 GCF_001698545.2 Rhinopithecus bieti | reverse complement strand
CCCGGGGAGGGGACGAGGGGCGGGCGCGGGGCGGCGCCCGGCTCACGTGGGCGGGCGGGAGCAGCTGAAGGTCCGCTCGGGAGCCTGGGCTGTCCTCTCGCGCGCGGCGCTGGCCGGGGCGGCTGCGGCGAAGGAGGAGGAGGAGGAGGAGGAAGGCGGCGGTGGCGGCGGCAAAAGAGGAGGGAGGACGGGGGCGGCGTCGGACTGGAGCCGAGCGGCGGCGCGAGCTGCCCAGGGCGCTGTCGTGAGCTCGCCCGCCGGGCCCCCACCGCCGAGCTACACCCTGCCGTGCCCAGCACTGCCCGCGTCCGTGCCCCTGCGGGGAGCGCGCCGGGGCTGCCCCCCGAATGACGGGCGGAAGGTTCGACTTCGACGATGGCGGCACCTACTGCGGCGGCTGGGAGGAGGGCAAGGCGCACGGGCATGGCATCTGCACGGGGCCCAAAGGCCAGGGCGAGTACTCGGGCTCCTGGTCGCACGGCTTCGAGGTGGTCGGAGGCTACACCTGGCCCAGCGGCAATACCTACCAGGGCTACTGGGCGCAGGGCAAGCGGCACGGGCTGGGGGTGGAGACGAAGGGCAAGTGGATGTACCGGGGGGAGTGGTCACATGGTTTCAAGGGGCGCTACGGGGTCCGGCAGAGCCTCTGCACCCCCGCTCGCTACGAGGGTACCTGGAGTAACGGGCTGCAAGACGGGTACGGCGTGGAGACCTACGGGGACGGAGGTGAGCGGCGTAGCGGGCGGCTCGGCTCCTCCGCGAGCTGGTGCGGTGGGCTCTGCCCTGGCTGTGGGGAAGTGGGGAGGACGCCGGGCGCACGTGTCCGGAAACCCGCCAAAACACCTGGGGGCGCCTCCCGCCCGCGCCAGCCCTCCCCAGAGGAGGCGCTGGGGCCGGACTGGGGCGCAAGGGCTGGATCTGACCCCGTTCTTGGAGCGGACCGTGTGTCCACACTCAGGGGAGCTAGGCGTGAATGTACCTGGCCGGCGCCAGCGCTGCGCTGCCACCGGGAGGGAGCGCCGCCCGGGAGGGTTGGGCTGGAGAGAGGACGCTGTCACTTGAGCCCGTCACATTACGTTCCTGATCCCTCCCTCTCCCGGCTGGGTTTGAAATCGCCACTCCCGTGGAGTTAGAGCGAACACCCTGAGCGGGTGAGGCTGGAGGTCCGTGCTGACCGCTCCCCGGATTGGTTTCACGTGGAGTCGTATTTCGCTTCTGGTCCTCTAGTAGCCTAAAGATAGAAGCCAGAACCCCGTAACTAGAATGTTAGGGAATTGTACCTTAATTGGGGGTGCATTTGGAAACGTCCGAGTTATGGGAGCAGAAAGGCCACTTGATGCAGGTGGAGTTCAGAGTGTGTGAGTTCCTAGTTTTCATTCCATTCCTTAAAATATTGGTCTTAAAAGAGTAGCAGTCTTTGCTGACCTGGAGATCTTGGACAAATTACTAGGAAGATATTTTAGAAATGGGCAATGAGGCCTACATTGAAAAAAAATACAACTGGCAGGTGTGTTCCTATAGCTGCTAAGTTACCAGCTACTTTACTCCTGAGAATGGCAATACTGAAACAAAAATTTGCATTATGTATGACCTAAGCAGTATGCCTGGCTGTGAACAAAGATCACCCTTCTTTTAAGACTTAACAATATTTGCCAAAGGGATTGTGTATATACCAGGGCAGAAGTTCCTCTTTTATTAGGAAAAGTATACATTACTTAAACAGGTGTCAAAACTTGATGAATCTCCTTGTGTAATACGCTGAGAAAGATATTCATGAATAGCTTATGCTTTAGCAAAGTGCATTTCCTGATAAACATCATCATATTTAGTTGAAAAGGGTTGTGGGAGGCGACATCACTTTTTGGAATTAAGCAGCTCAGAGTTGGAGGATATTAAAGGGATGTAATTGAAAGTTTCTCCAGCCCACTGCAACCCCATTTATACCATTGCTTATATAAAAGCTTACACAATTTGTACACTTCACTTAGTCAGAACACTTGGGCCATGTTTCAAATGCAAAATGGCAGAATAGTAGAACTTGCTAAAAAGGACATCTTTTCATCCTACAGTATAAATTAAGCATATGGTTCTCATGGATTAAAAGAAAAAAACGTCCTCTAATACTTTTCTGTGGGGCTGAGTACCGAGTTTCACAGTAGTTAATTAGGACCCTTAAATGTTCTGAATTGGCATAAAGTACCTGGTTGACAGCGCTATAAATATGTTAGTTGGTAACTGGATTTTGTTGGAGGCCCCAGCTCTATTGTATAACTAAATTCCATGTTCAAAAGTAGAAGGCAAAATTTACTTTTTTAAATGTGTGCATTGTTTTATAATCTTTTAAGAAGGGCAGGGATGGTTCTCTTCAGTTTTGGAAAGTTGAAAATAGTCTCCTTTTAAAGATGCTATTCATTAAACACACTCTCTTGGTTTAGAGTATTCATTATACCTAGTAATCAAAATATATATAGCACAGTAGAGGTTGTCTGTGTACATGTCGTGGAAGCCCAAATAAGTCTCCAGAATGATTTTATGAATAATCTGCCTTCAGTTTTAAAATAAACTTAAAAAAAAAAAAAGCTTAGAACTTGGCATCATGCTAGGTGGTACTGTGGTTTTCTTCCTCTACCAAAAAAAAATCTAATATGCTACAGTTCGGAAGAAAAACCTTAAAAATCACGGCTGAATGTCTACTCTGTGCTAATGGATTTTCTGCTGTCTCATATGTAACTTTATTCATTAGAAAGTCCTCAATCATAAAAGGGGAGTCTAAAGCAAGTGTATTGCTATAACTTATTTCATACAAAGGTTTTGGCCAAAATAGGAATATCACTAAAAAATTAGCTTGTTTTCTGCTGTTCTCACTAAGGAGTTAGCTTGTTTTTGTCTCCACTCTCCCCATTGCCACATGTCCATCCCTGTACACCCTGTATCAGATTCAGGGAAAATCTGATTCCGTGTTTTTTTGTGGTGACATTAAACTGGAGGAGGAAGGAAGCAGTAATTCCATGTGAGAAGTATCACTTATTTTATTAGTGATTTGTGTATGATGTGTTGCTGAAATAGAAACCCCCTGAATATTAACAATACGTTAGTCTCATACTCATGAAATCCAAGTCTAGGTGCCCAGAATTTTTTGTGCTAATTCTGATCTGTACTTTGTTTTTTCACTTCCCGTAAAACTATTGAAAATTTCTGGGAAAACATAATGTTTTGTTAACTAGATGCATACTTGCACATACCCATTCGGAGCATATAAACTGAAGTTTGGCATAGTGCAGTGCAAATTTGACTGAAACTCCTAAACTGGATGCCTTCCACTACAAGATTGTGTAGTTAAAATGACTAAATCTTAAAAATTAGCTCCCAAATGAACACAGTTTAAAACTGGTAAAAGTAATTTTTATACTTGTGAAATATGCATCTACATTTTAGGAATCAAGAGGAACTAATTAGAACTTTATTTGAGCAGCAGGGAGAAGTTGGAACCCACCTGCTTCATAAAGAAATAAGCCCTTTTTTTTTTTTTCTAGGTTCATTGACTAAACTAAACCTATTTTAAATTTCAGACGAACTGCTAACAGTTTGACTGTAAATTGGTTTCTAGCAATTCTGTGGAGGAATTCTTTCATATACTGTGATTTAACAAAATGGGAGAGGAATGTGGCCAATGCTCTTGTCCCCCCTTTCCTGTTTGACAGTTAAGCAGAGACTTAAACTTTCTAATTATTGCTGTTGCCTTAAACAGCTTGGATTTTCAAGCCATACTTTTTTGGAAATTCTAAATACTGTACTAGTCTTATTTTTGAAGATAACAGTTTAAGGAAACTAGCTGTTAATTTTCCATCAGTGTTAAACATTTACCAAGATGGTATGGTTGTATTTTAAAAGTGTAGATACTTATTGATATCAAACAGCATGTCTCCAGATTGTTCTAGCAAAATTAACTTGTCACTCTAGACAAAAGTTAGGAGGATATGATTACAGCTTTCTTTTAACCAACAAAATATTAAAAATAAGGTGGTTTATTTTAGTATGTTCAAGCCAGATTGTGAAACTTTCATCCTAGAATTTAAATTTTACCTGTCTCGGCAAAGGAAAAGTCAAAATCAAAATTTCCTAAGAATTCCATTCCCATTCCTGTTGCGATGGTGGTATTTGGAGATGGCCAATATTCAACAGGAATCTTCTTAGCCTGAAATGTTTTACATGACTATCTTATCCTCTTGGGTTAATCTTTTGGAGAAAACTATGAGCCACCCACCTCCTCAGAAGTTCATAGATGTCAGGTTAAGACTTCACATCTACCCAGAATATGACAGTTAGAGTACCAGACCCACTTAGTATTTCATTGTATATCTACTATTGCCTATGTCACCTATGTCAGTATGAACAAAAAGAGAAGGTAGTCTTGAAATTGGTCAAAACTGTTGACGTGGGAGTTGTTATGGTTTTAACTTTTAAGTGCAATGAAATAACCAGCCATTGTTCAACACAGTTATATAAAACCACTAGCATTTTTGCTCAGTGTTTTAAAAATGAATATATGCCATGCAATAGAAATCTGTACATGGCAATATAAAATGCAAAGTGACTGCAGGGTAGACCTATATAATCAGAAATGGAAAGAGGTCAAGACAGACTAATCATTATTTGTTTTCTATGACATTGTGAATTGTTATGAATAACACAGAAGTAATTACATTTAAAATTTTCCAGATAGCTTCTTTTGAGGGATACTGTAAATTAAAATTTACCCTTAATTAAAGGAAATGGCCTTGATTTTAAAAAGAAACTTCTAAATTCCCTAATTTAACATTCATTTCCTCCTAAGATTATTTTAAAACCTGTACCAGGTTATTTTTTAATGTCTTTGGTTATTTATTTAGTAGCAAAAAATTCACTACAAATGCTTTAGATGACAGATTAT
Source organism: Rhinopithecus bieti (assembly GCF_001698545.2). Classification (NCBI taxonomy): domain Eukaryota; kingdom Metazoa; phylum Chordata; class Mammalia; order Primates; family Cercopithecidae; genus Rhinopithecus; species Rhinopithecus bieti. The sequence goes on along the minus strand of NW_016803492.1, from coordinate 229,857 downwards.
CCTGAAAAAGCATAATATTTGTTGACAGAGTGATCTGGTATCAACATTGTAATAGATAGTGTCAAATATACCTTTTCTCTGAGATGAAGTCCAAAATGGTAACAGTAAAAGATTTCATCTGGCCTTACATCAGTTTCTCCAAGGGTAAAGGGTATACCTTTTAGCCACCATAGCTTTTTACAGTCAACATAGTCATCAAACACCCTCTGTCCACAAACACAGACCACAGGACACATGAGAATTTTGTGTTCTCGTATGAAGTAATTCCTGCCCTCAGGGTGCTTCTAATCTGTGGTGTGATTTACAATGCAGTGGCAGCTAGGGAAATCCATAGAGGGTGCAGAGATTTGGCAAATGACATGGCACAAAGCTTTGACCTTTTCACTTAGAAGCACAAAAATGTTAAATTGCTCATTTTTTTCATAATAGTTCACTGTATTCATAATATACATTGTGGTTGTCAAATCACTCTTAGTTCAAAAAGATTCACCCAAATTCAAATGATAATCCTGAATATTCAACAGTTTTCTCCACACTAAAAAAAGAGATGCTGAATGTAGCAGAAAATTTAAGACGTTCATTTGATGACTGTGTCCCAAGTATTCAGATTTAAGCCTGTGTGCTTTTTGGAATGTTATACTGACATAGACCTAAAAGTCATTTTTTAGAGTTTTCCAGCTAAATTAGTAATATTAGAATAAAATGTACAAATAGAATTCATTTCATATTCTCCTGTTTCCTTGCCTCCTTTCTAAGAGGAATTTTTGATGCATTAATTTCAGAGGAGAATGTTGTTTTCCAGTGTTCACTTTTTGTATTAGAAGGTAGTGGTTTTCCTCTGAAATACTTGCATAAATTTTTTAATGAAAAGCAAAAATTGTCTGACTACTGGAAAATTCTGTACAATGACATTAAAACCTTACACCTAAAATTACAGGGCGGGGATTCACAAGTGGATGCAAAGTATCCTCCAGGGTTGACTTGGAAATGGTCAGATTTGACCTTGGGCAGGCCTGCGCCAGTGTGCGCTGGATGGTGCAGGTGATTGCGCAGCTTCTGCCGCCGACTCACAGTGCTTTCTTGCGTTCTCTCCAAGGTACCTACCAGGGCCAGTGGGCCGGAGGTATGCGGCATGGCTACGGAGTGCGCCAGAGCGTGCCCTACGGCATGGCCACGGTGATACGCTCGCCGCTGCGCACCTCCCTGGCCTCGCTGCGCAGCGAGCAGAGCAATGGCAGCGTGCTCCACGACGCCGCGGCCGCCGCCGACAGCCCGGCTGGTACGCGCGGTGGTTTTGTGCTCAACTTCCACGCAGACGCTGAGCTAGCGGGCAAGAAGAAGGGCGGCCTTTTCCGGAGGGGCTCACTTCTCGGAAGCATGAAACTTCGCAAATCCGAATCAAAGTCTTCCATCTCCAGCAAGCGCAGCTCTGTCCGCAGCGACGCGGCCATGAGCAGAATTAGTTCCAGTGATGCCAACTCCACGATCAGCTTCGGCGATGTAGATTGTGATTTTTGCCCGGTGGAAGACCACGTGGACGCCACCACCACGGAAACCTACATGGGTGAGTGGAAGAACGACAAGCGCAACGGCTTCGGCGTTAGCGAGCGCTCCAATGGCATGAAGTATGAAGGGGAGTGGGCAAATAACAAGAGGCATGGATATGGCTGTACCGTGTTTCCTGACGGCTCCAAAGAAGAGGGAAAATACAAAAATAATATTCTGGTCCGTGGGATAAGGAAGCAGCTTATACCAATAAGACATACAAAAACTAGGGAGAAGGTGGACAGAGCAATTGAAGGTGCCCAAAGGGCAGCTGCCATGGCGAGAACCAAAGTGGAAATAGCAAATTCAAGGTAAGTAAATGCAGGGTGGTTGGTTTTGCCGGGTTGGTCAGAACAATGGAGTATCAAATATTATGTTTGTCTGCCGGTGACATTGCTAAATGCATTCTACAACTGCTAAAACATCAAAGGTGGAAAATGATTACCCCTCAGTAGAGTCAAAGTCAGAAATGTACCTGCACTGTTCTGAAACTTCCCATCGTCAAAAAAATGTTGAAGGCACTTTGAGCTCCCCTTCCCATTCTAAATTACTTCCCTCATATTAAACAGCGTGAGGGAGTTCACTGAGACCCTGTGCTCATCTTCCTGAGCCCGGGAAGTTGCTGTTTTCTTTTCTTTTTTTCCTTGTTTTAAGAAGGACCTCTGAAATGCTGCCATAGAAAACATTGTGTTTTGTGTGCCAAAAGAAAATAGCAATCCACGTAGACACATACTTAGTATAGATGTGTACCTTTATTCTAATATTTACATTGGAGGTAGGTACACTAAGCCTAGCTTATACAATTCAGATTCTGTTTATGAAATCTTATAGGTAAAATTGGTTTTGAGACAGCCACCAAATCTACATTTGGCAAAAGTGGAAAATAACATGACAAAATCTGGCATGCATTGTTTAAAACAACAGCTATATGGGAAAGGCAAAGAGACCTACGAGAATCGCCACATTCTATGCAGAAGAGATTAGGTCACTGGTGTATTAAAAGGAAAGGGGTGGAGAGAACCTGACAACCTGACATGGACAGATGGGACTCTCAATGTGCCAAGGTTGGAAGAAAGAAGAGCAGTAGAGAAGGGCTGGAGTGAGTAGGAGAAAACCGGTGAATAATAGATTGACAAGTGGGGTGTATGTGTGGGCACAGAAGGACTATGTGCTTGAAGTTTTACCATTAATAGCTGGTTTCAGGGATCCAGCAAGAGGGATGGAGAAATCTATGGGGAATAAAGTTCTATTAGGGAAGGATATTATAGGTGAGACAAAAGAAAACGTGTGTTTATAAATGGAAAATTTTATTTTTAGTCTTATTTAAGTGGGTACTGACTAGCCACAGCTTTGTAAGACTTGAAGCATAAATTTAGCATAGAATGTTAAAAATCCTGTTTCTGCTTCAATAACACTCTTCCACAGAAGTAAACGCTCTTTTGAAACCACAAAATGTTAGCATGTCTTCAAGTTTTTGTTATTGGCATTGAATTAATGAACCTCCCTTTTTTTTTTTTTTTTTTTTTTTGGTGCGGAGCCATAATGAAATTTCCATTGTTCGAACTTTTTAATGTTACAAAAAAAAAAAAAAAAATGGTTGACACATGTGTCAAACTATACTTCTAGAGTCTTTTTTTTAAATGGCCCTACTAAAAAATAAGTAGGCTACTAAATAAGGGTTTGCCATTTTTTGGCATTACTTTTAGGATATAATATTAGTACTATTATGTTAAAAGGCTTTAAGATTTTCATCTTATCCCAAAACTAATTGTCATTTCAAAGCTAAATTTTTTGTTGATCAGCCACAAACTTTTCATGAAGTGTCTCTTCTCTTCCTGTCTTCTCTACCAGGCATCTTTTACTTCAGCATCACTGCTTTTGCGATCTACATTTGCTTTCAGTGCTTGCTTATGGATCAGAACTCAGGGCACATCTAATCTGCTGGCCTTACTTTTTAGACCTAGTGACTATACATGTTGTTAGGCCCTAACCTCTAATTTTAAATGCACATGTTGGTTTTCTCGTTACCACTTAGCTGATATGCTAAAGGGTAGATCAGTTTGGCAGGTGAAAAGTGACCTGTGCAGAACAGTTTAACACTTCTACAACTGCTAAAAACATCAGAGTGAAGTCGGTGGTTGCCAGGGATTGTAGGGTTTAGGAAAATGGGACGGCTGCTATTCAACGGATACAAAGTTTCAGTTACTCAGATGAGCTTAAGTTGTAAAGATCTGTACTACAACATTGTGGGCTATACTTAACAATACTGTATTTTGCATTTAAGACTTTGTCAAGGGCCCAAGGTGACCTTATGGTACATCCCTTAATACTAGCACTTTGGGATGGCTGAGTCAGGCAAGGACTCTCTTCAAGTCCCCAGGGAGTTTTCCAAGACCAATCTCTGCCCCAACACAGTGCAGGAACCCCCCATCTCTATCAAAACATAAGAAATTAGGCCCGGACATGGTGCCGTGCATACCTGTAGTCCTAGCCTTACTCGGGCAGACTGGAGGGTGAGAGCGATGACTGGAGCCCCAGAGGTCAAGACTGCATGAGCCGTGATTGTGCCACTGCCCACTCCAGCCTGAGTGTCAAGCCAAGACCCTGCCTCAAAAAAAAAACAAACAAAAAAAGAATTTGTTAAGTGAAGGTAGGTCTCAGGTCCGGGCGTGGGTGGCTCAAGCCTGTAATCCCACGCACTTGTGAGCTGAGACGGGCGGATCCGAGGTCAGGAGATCGGAGACCATTCCTGGCTAACCCGGCGTGAAAACCCCGTCTTCTTACAAAAAAATACAGAAAAACTAGCCGGGTGAGGTGTGGCGCCTGAGGTCCCAGCCTACTCGGGAGGCTGAGGCAGGAGAATTGGGTAAACCCGGGAGGCGGAGCCTTGCAGTGAGCTGAGCGGCTCCGGGGCCACTGCCCACTCCAGCCTGGGCAACAGGTGAGACTCTGTCTCAAAAAAAAAAAAAAAAAAAAAAAAAAAAAAGAAGTACGGTCTCGATGTTTAAGGTCTCATGTTAAGTGTTCTTACCACAATAAATACTGTTCAGATGACACAATCAACAGCTTAAAAATATTCAATTAACCTTCTATATTTTACTTACCTTCATTGTTTTAATCATTTTCCCAGATACCTTACTATTATACAATGAATACTTCCAATTAGAACTTTGTAACTTGTTTTTGGAGAAAGCAGTTAAAGGAATGACATTTCCCTTATAAAAGCTCTGATTTTAGAGTCCTACAGTCTTTTAAAACCCTTAAAAATAAGAAAAGATTCTTTTAAGATTTGCTGCCTGGGGGATAGGACTTTTAGCTACGTTATTGTCATTAACCATGGCTCTTTCTAATGCCAGAATATCTACACAGTATCTGTACAGAACATCTCTATGACCTCTCTGTGGTTGCTGTTATCAATGTTTTTGTTTTTAAAACTACTGAAAATTTAAGAACATAAGATGACACTCTTCCCACCTAGCCCAGTGCAGACAGAAGAAAAACTAGAAACTAAGTCTCTTGGCAGCTGCTGCTGTTGAAGTCACAGTTCATCATTAGCAACAAAAGGAGATGATCAATGAATAGTTATCAGCTATTCAGTTTGTCCACCCAGTTGGTGTAAATCACTATTCTCAGCAACATAGTGAGACCACATCTCTACAAAAAATAAGAAAATTAGCTGGGTGTGGTGGCGTACGCCTGTAGTCCCTGCTACTCAGGAGACTGAGGTGGAAGGATGGCTTGGTAGAGAAGACTGAAGGCCCCCAGTTTCAGATCTGGAAAGGCCAAGAGAGAGCATCTCATCCAAGCCCCTCACATTCAGAGGCAGGGACTGAGGCTGTCTCCAAGATCCCAACACTCCCTGTAATGTTTTCATTTCATTTATGTTATTTCTTATGCTTTAGGGACTTTTATTTATTATTTAAGTCCCAGGGAAATGGACGCACCCTTGTACCATCATCCTATTTTATCTTGAAGCAAAGGTTCAAGTTGACTCTAAGGGAAAACAATTATATTCTCCAATAATGTCTACAGGAGACACAGAACCTACCATCTTTGGCCCGAAGATTCCTGAAGGCATGGTGGATCTGTGGACCTTTGCTTTCTCTGAAGAGGGAGTTGTGTTGCTCCGCAGTAAACACATACAGGAGGCTTGTTTCAGAAGGCTTATTATGGGCCCCTGTATAATTCCGACAGATCAAGAACTGTGGGGATGACATAACAGTAGATAGTAGATATCACATAGTAGATATAGAGTATTTAATAGATTCCAGCAGGTTAACACTTAGAGTCAAGACCATAAGGGATACTTATAATTTACTGACTCCTGGAACTTATTTTTAGGCCTCTGCTCTGCTCCAAAAGGTACTGTGTTTATAAGATTTACAAAATTTTATTTCCCTTTTTTCTTAGTACTGAGGGTACACATCATCATCTGGGATTGAGAAAGAGTGTCAACATTTTTTTTTTTTTAAGAAATGTTCAAAAGGTAGAAGAGCAACTCTAAATATCTCAAGAAATGAGTATACCTAGCAGCTACTGAGACCGCTCCATGCCAGTAGCTGACATACCACCTCTAGTTCTGGATCCCAACTGCTCTGTTCTTAGATGAAGGTGCTACTCTGACAGATAGATGTTAGAACTGGGGAGAGTGGAGCCAGTTCCTAAGCCCAGGCTCCATGGTCTTTCCTTTGTGCACCCTTGATGGTAACTTGGCCAACCAGACCCTTTTGAGTAACTGGAGTGCTGTTTTAGAGCCCTAAACTATAACTAGAGCCTTATAACTTAGAATTGGATCCCCCAATATGCGAATTTACTTTCTAGAAACTGTAATAAGCAGAATCTGTTTTGGTAGAGGAGACAGAAGGCCCCCAATTTCAGATCTGGAAAGGGCAAGGGAGAATATCTAGTCCAAGTCCCTCACATTCAGAGGCAGGGACTGAGGCTCTGCCCAAGATCATCCCACCGTCCCTGTTGTTTGCGCTCTATTTCTTAGGCATTCAGTTTTCATTCTCTTAGCTTTTGCCTCCTTAATTCCTTCAGCTTTTCCTGTCATTTTAACTGTATTTCTCATTTCAACTATATTTCTCATTTTGCCAATTTTTACTCCATCGACTCTTATCTCCAATAATTCCTTAAATGAGATGTTCGAAGATGTCACTACTCCTTGAGAAAAATACTTTAATAAAGAATGTTAAGGTAAGACATTTGGTTGAGAAAGCAAATAAGAAGCGACCCTTAGAGAACTCCACTTCTGCAGAAATGAACAGATCACTTAGGAAGAGGTGTGGACAGAAGCAGAGCTTGGTGTGATCTGAATATTAGAAGAAATAATTACCTTGCAAGAAGATAGAAGATGTAGGAGGAGTGGGAGAGAGCTGGCCTCAAGCAATTGAGAACCACAAGCCTTTGCTTGTACTGGCTTTGTTATATTAGACAGATAAGAAGAAATACTATAAAGTGAGGAGGTTAGCAAGTTAATAGGTAACTGCTCCATTTTGCAAAATTTGACTAACTCTGACCAGCCTCACTTAAGCTAGTGAAGCTCATTGGTACTCAGCTGAGCAGGCTCCCCGTACTACCAGGAAGTGTCAGTGATGGGGATAGGTGGCCAGTCACATGGGACTCTGCTGCTCCTTTTGCCAACCTCTCCCTGACCATTACTGGCACTTCAGGTGATGATCGGGGCTACCTAGACATGTAATCTTAGGAGGGAGTCTCTTTTGCTCTCTCTTCAGCCCAGAACTAAGGTTGGATGTCATGTTTGCCAGTTTTGGACTTAAATATAAAAATGATACATACTTTTCCTGTAGGATTTTTAAAAAGCCATTCCCCATACGTTTGCATAAAAAAGGATATATTGCATTTTCACGCAGATCTCCCCTCCTCCCGCCTGCTCAGAATGGTTCAACCATGCCAGCTTGCTTTCTGTTGGAAAGAAGGTCTCAGCCCCTGTCCCTGCTCCCTCTGGCTGGCTCCTCAGGCTACTGGGTCCTTATTCTGCTTTAAGCCTAGGTCCCTTCGTAGTGGAAGTTTTCCTCAACCCCACTTCCTCTTAGCCCACTTCTAGTCTAAAATCCCCCCCATTAGTCTAAATTGATATTAATTTAATGGTATTTGTTGAATATCTCTCACCCCAACTAGACTGGGAAGGATCAGCTGACTCTGAAGTCAGCTTTGCTCACTTTTGTACACCCAGCAGTGAGCTTAGATTAAGACACGTTAGTAAGTGCTCTAGTAAATATTTGGTGAATGAATTAATTAAATTCTCACGACTTAGGGTATGACCACTGCCAGTGCTCCTAATTTTGTTTTGCTGGGCAAAACCACATTTTAAGGATGGAAACTTAGCTCTCATAATTCATGCTATAATCTGACAATAGTCAAGGAGTGCAGAAAATGCCAAGTGTGTGCTACAGGTACCCTTTTCCTTAATTAGGTCAACATTGTTACAGGACATAACCAGGGAACAAGAGCGTCAGGTTGAGCCAAACTGTTACCTCCATTCTTTGTAAGTATTGAGCTGGTCAGTGATACATATGAGAGATTCCCTTCCAGATGTGGAAACTCCAGGAAGCGAAGTTGGCTTAGCTTCCATATTTGACAGCACCAAAACATGTAATATGCCAGAATGCAGGAGCTTTTTTTTGGGGGGGGGGGGGGGGGGGGGGTTTTTTCTTGTTTGGGCGTCATTTTTCTTAGACTTAAAGAAAATCATTTAATTTAACACATAAAGTTGGCTGGGATACAACAGTTATTCACAAGATCACTTGACTTGATTCACATTTCACTCATAAGTAATTAAAACCCAAAGTCAACTATGAGTCAATGCACATTATGGATCCAAATTAAACTGACTATTACCAATATCAAAAAAAAAGAAAGCCCATTCTCTGCTAAGTTATTATAAAGGGCCAGGTCTTTGAAATTCTTAAATTATCCTCAACAAAGGGATCTTTTGCAAGTCAAAGCTGTTTATAAGCTATCTTTATATCTGTACTGTAATGATAGTGGTTGTGTTATATTTTTAAACAGAAAGTTTAGATCACCTTTTCTATGGATTTTTTTTCTTCTGGTGCTGTGGTTCATTTTCAGTGATTATCACAAGTGATTTTTACAGAAAGGGGAAATCCTTCTGATGCCTTCTGAGTCATTTTAATGAATAGATTGTTAAATAGTTAAATAAATTTTAGGACAAAATCACCTAAAAATGTGGGCATTTATTGCTAAGGAAAGCATTGGTTATTTTCTTTAGTTCTACTACCTGTGTTCTTCCATATCTGCACCTTGACTGCCTCTCACTCTTTGCAACTGTTGTAACCAGTGCTTCTAGGAGCAAATTCCAGAAGCTTGGTTGAAACACCCAGACTCTGAGGTTCAGATAAGTTATGGTGAACAGGGAGCAATTATTACCTTACCCTTCATGGCAGGGTTGTTTTGAGAATTGAATGGAAGAGTGGGTATCATGGGTCTTTGTAAACTATAAGCCACACATAGCAGTTGTTATTTAGGAAAATGTTACAATCCTAGAAGTACCATTTTCACAAGTGAAAGTTGATAGAAGACCAAGGAGCCAAACTGGAATGGAGGTAAAGATGAAGTGAGAAAGAAAACAGGAAGGGAAGGAAGGATTGGGAAGCAGGAATAGGGATAACCAAAGGAAGAGAGTTAAATATACCGAGTTTGACCACCTGTGTGCAGACATGACCATGTATCAGAACTCAGCCCATTTTCAGCACCAGATCTGTGTGAAGTCAGCAGGCAATTTTATTTTTTTAAGACTGAAAAGTGAGCAAGGAAATGGCATATGCATTTATATCAACGTATTCTGAAGATAACACAGGATAATGAAGGTCTTACCTTTATATTAAGTATGTTAGTGTAGGCCAGGCGTGGTGCTCACATCCGTAATCACAGCACTTTGGCAGGCCGAGGCGGGCAGATCCCTTGAGGTCAGGAGTTCGAGACCGGCCTGGCCAAAATGGCAAAACCCCGTCTCTACTAAAATTACAAAAATTAGCTGGGCATAGTGGTGGGCACCTGTAATCCCAGCTATTCGGGAGGCTGAGGCAGGAGAATTGCTTGAACCTGGGAGGCAGTGGCTGCAGTGAGCAGAGATCACGCCATTGCACTCCAGCCTGAGCAACAGAATGAGGTCTCAAAAAAAAAAAAAAAAAAAGTTAGTGTAGATCACCATCATCCTTTTATATTTTATATTGTTATCCTTTATACATTGGGTTGAAACACCCGGACTCCGAACCTCAGAGGTTCGGAGTCCGGGTGTTTCAACCAAACTTCTGGAATCTGCTCCTAGAAGAACATATAGTTTTCAAATATGTTTCTCTTCTTTATCAAAGAATGTCCATTTCCCATGGGAGAAAGGGGGGGGTGCCTAGTCTAACTTCCTCACATTTTTTCTGGGCTCTTTAAAGAAAGACATGGTTGTCCATATCAAGGGCCCAGGAGCAATCATTCAGAATTCTCTCTGTGTGCATGCGCTGAGGGAACAGCTGAAACCAGAAAGATGACGTAGGTACCAGCTCTGTCCTGCCCACCACTCCCCCTCAAGCAAGGGTTTAGGCTCGGTTATAATAGCACTGAAAGGTGTGACTTGGGAGCACAGAGAAATTCCTCTGGCCAGCTCCTTTCCTTCAGCTCTGATGTCATATCACTCACCATGCAACGGGTCATTATGCATAACATGGGAACACTTTGTGTTGTGACAGCCTTGTAAAACCTCCTTAGGATATCTCGTTTCTAAAGATCTTTCTTTCTTTCTTTCTTTTTTTTTTTTTTTTTTTTTTTTGAGGCGGAGTCTCGCTCTGTCGCCCGGACTGGAGTGCAGTGGCCAGATCTCAGCTCACTGCAAGCTCCGCCTCCCGGGTTTACGCCATTCTCCTGCCTCAGCCTCCCGAGTAGCTGGGACTACAGGCGCCC
>NW_016803492.1:204159-218879 GCF_001698545.2 Rhinopithecus bieti | reverse complement strand
AAAATCTTTCTTTAAAAAAAAAAAAAAAAAAAACCTTTTTCCAGCTTTCCCAAGTCCAGGCCCATTCAGACACTCGGAGGCATTGAGATGGACATGTGTTTTAGTGACTGATAAGTAGGTTCAAGAGAATACAAATATAATGAAAATTAGTCTTAGGCCATAATAAATGGGAAGGTCACACAGTTCTCCAGACTTTTAAACCATTAAAAACATGATTTTAAAAACTCGAATTGTGTAGACATGGACTTCCATTTTGATTAAACAGGGAGGGCAAGGAGAAGAGACTCTATAGGGTATGAATGGGATATGAGGCAATATTCAGTTCTGCAGAGACCTACTTAGTGAAAGCTGGCACTGAAGTCTGGAAGGGAAAACTAAAATTTCAGGATGACAATAAGCCAGGTTTTGGGGACACATGTTGACCCTGTTTTAACTGTAGAAGCCTGAGCTTGCTTAAATAGTACAAACTTCAACAGATTCCAGCTCATTTAGCCCTGAAATATGACCCTTTCTCAATAGTACAAATATGAAGAATTAAAGCAGCAATTTCTTTTTAGTATAGCATCATTTGTAATGAAAACCACCCTACTCCTATGTCTTCTGGAAAGCCCCCCAAAATGGAATTGCATTCATATTTTATCTTGTATGCTTTGTGTGAGTTTCAGCTTTGACCTGGAGAAACTCTGTTTTTAAGCAAGTGGCGCCTGCACGCTGCCATAGCTGGTAGACTTTTCCAAGCAGCAGCTGCCAGGCAGCCGAAGCACCCTGCTCACAACTTTCCATTATGGATTAAGCTGACTCTGCCAATCTCACTTTACTCAAGACACCGAACTGGACGCTTGCAAGACTAGTGCCTTGCAAATCTTTGAGATGCTTTTCTTATTATAGATGAAATATGAACATTGTGTTTAGGAACAGGATCCAACAAATGCCAAAGGTATTTATGTAAGTCATTCAGCTTTAGTACAACAGCCTCTTGAGAAAAAAGTCAAATCAGCTTTTAATAATTTCACCTTTCTGTTTAGTTGCTGTTTCACATTTCTTTGTATAATATGCTAAATTAAAAATAAGCTGCTTTCACAAAAATTTAATTAATATGTAAGGAATCAAGATTGGCTCCCAAATAGTACAACTCTTTGAAGTCAATCTTCTTAGGACTTCCATGTGGGCCAAAAGAAAATTATTTAAGCCAAGTAAAATACATTAATGCACTTTCTAGCACTTTTAATACAATAGATTGTCAAAGATTAACAAACAATTTTATTATGTTTTTGTTAATTTTTAAACTCAAATATGGTAAAAATTTTGGTGACTTTTACTGTATTGAATCAATAGAATTTTGATCTCAGTTGCTTGATCTAGAAATCCCTATCAATGCCATTTTTCAAATTGGTGTGGGAACTTTTTTGAATTATTATTTCAAGATTTCAAACCCTCCATCCATTAGGGAAACATTTGAGATACACGTGGGGAACATGTTTTGACATGTTAAGATAACCCATGGAAGCCAGCAATTTAGGGTTCAAGGATAAGAATGGAAGAGCCTCAAGTGATGGGACCTTACTGCCACCTTGTTTCCTCCACCAGCCCCAGACACTTGCTCCCCAGCCCACTTCCTGCTCAGCCCAAATGATTTGAAAATCAGTTGAACTGTGGACTGATAGATTACTTTGTAAAGACTCAAACACCCTGGAAGGGGTGATGGTAGCCCGGCCCATTTTATAAGGTTCAGTTCTTAAGAGAAATACCAACCTTAATCATTCTTAGTTACATTAATCCATTACATACAATGGAAATGTAAAATTATGATTAAGACCTAATCCTTTTTAGCATGGAGTCTGGTTAAGACAGATGAAAAAGCAGTTATTATCCATTGGATTATCAGCACATTACTTAGGTAATGCATAAGAAGGGGTTGATCATAGCCTGCGGCTGGAGGCAAGTGTCTGCAGGCTGCATCCAGAATGAGAACCAAAGGATGTGTGAGTATTTTCCAGAAGATAGAGGTGGGTGCAAAGGACAGTGGACCATGTGTATTTGGGGTCTGGTAAAATGTGCAATATGGTTGGAAAAGAGTGCTAGGTGTAGGGTGTTGAGAGATGAGCAGGGTCTCTTGAACCTATAAGGGGGAGTTTGGACATTATCCCAAGGGTAGGGGAAGGCTATTGATAGGTGTTAGGCAGAATTACATCATCATCTTTAGAAAGATCACTCTGGCTGCAGGTAGTATAGGGCATGGGGACAGTAAGGGGCAGTGAAACTGGAGATAAATTAAATAGTCACAGGCTGGGCACAGTGGCTCACACCTTTAATCCCAGCACTTTGGGAGGCTGAGGCAGGAGGATCACTTGAGCCCAGGAGTTTGAGGCTGCAGTAAGCTGTGATCATGCCACTGCATTCCAGCCTGGGTGACAGAGCAACACCCTGTCTCTAAAAATAAAAAAATAGTTATCTGCTAACTAGTAATCTGAGTGACAGCCTATGTGTTGGGCTAAGCCGTGGCAGTGGGATGGAAAGAAGCAAATGATTGAATGAGAGCCTCCCAAGCAGATTCACTAGGACCTGTGGCTGGTTGAGTTAAGCATGGTAAGCCTGGAAAAGGAGTCATCAGAGTGGCTCCAAGTTCCTGGCTTAGCCAACTAATGGATGGTGGTACTGTTTACTCAGAAGGATACCGGATAGGAAGGGACAGATTTAGGGAGGAAGATAAGTTTGGATTTTTGGCTTCTTGAATTTCAAGATGCTAGCCCAAAAGATAATGGGGGAAGATGTATCTGGAACTCAGAGATTTGAGCTGTGCTTGCAGAGCTTGGAGCCAAACCCTGGAGAAGACTCTTATGGGACATGCAGAGAAAGAGGAAATCTGTGTATGTAATACTAGACACAGCTCTTTTTAAGAAGTATAAGTAAAGCAGTTCTCACATTAAGTGACTAGGAATTTGTTGCCTTATGACAATGCAATTCAGGTATCTGAATTTCTATTCTTGAATTTGTGAAGTTATGCTTTCTAAGGTTTGTGCTCAAGGGACCTACCCAGTGAGCAAACTCTGTTGGACTGTTTTTCTTTTTTTTTTTTTCTTTTCTTGGCAACCTACTGGAACAAAATATCACTCTCACAAATTATTATACTAAAGAAACATCGGCCGGGCGCGGTGGCTCAAGCCTGTAATCCCAGCACTTTGGGAGGCCGAGACGGGCGGATCACGAGATCAGGAGATGGAGACCATCCTGGCTAACACGGTGAAACCCCGTCTCTACTAAAAAATACAAAAAACTAGCCGGGCGAGGTGGCGGGCGCCTGTAGTCCCAGCTACTCGGGAGGCTGAGGCAGGAGAATGGCGTAAACCCGGGAGGTGGAGCTTGCAGTGAGCTGAGATCCGGCCACTGCACTCCAGCCTGGGCAACAGAGTGAGACTCTGTCTCAAAAAAAAAAAAAAGAAACATCATTTGGCAAACATTTATTTAGTGCCAGCTCTGTCCAAATATGGCACTAGGCCCTGGGAATACAGAGATGAATAAGAAACAAAACCTGTCATTAAAAGGAAATACCCTGCCAGGTTCACAGTACCTTTGTGCAACTGGCAGGTGCTGTGGGGCTGCAGGTTGGAGGGACCTACCGAGAGACACCTGTGACCCATCCTGGGTAAGCTCGTCATAGACACTGTCCTGGAGCTCTTCGCACCAGCAGTGCTCCTTGCCTCAATGTCTTCTGCCTTGTCCTCCTCCTTGCCTAAGCCCCGTCAGTCCTTAGCAATTACACTCAAGGTCCATAGCAGGCATGGACTGCGTTAAGAAACAAAATGTCTCTTCCAGTAAGTAATTTTACACCTGATAACAGGAATGCTATCAATAGAACACACAAAATATGTGTACAAATGTTATAATGCAAAAGGGAAAATTGCTAGTGGTTTCTTTAAAAAGTTTTAAAAATTATTTCTGCATAGAATCCATAAGATACAATTTTGGGTGGTAGCAGGATCTTATTAGCAGTATTTGTGTACAGAAACATTAAAGTTAGCAATTCGCAGTAAATGAATGTTTTGGCAGTGTTTCCAGATAGGGAAACAATGTAGATGCTACTAGGTTTCCCCTAAGTGTGTTATGCGCTGGTGCACATTGTTCTCTCCTTGTGGTCTGAGGAGAGTAATTTGGGTGATAACTTTTGGCTATACACAAACAGACCCAAAAGGTCTTGAGTGGTTACCTGCTGTGAATTTGACATCTGTCATCTCATCTCATCCCCATGGCATCCCTGTGAGTTGGTAGGAAACTGAGGCATAGAAAATTCACATGGCAAGCACACGACAGCGTCAGAGCCCCAAGCCCTTCCCCTCCACTGGGTTTTGAGAATTGGTACAGGGATTTTTTTTGAACCCATGTACCCTCCTTAGGCTCATAAAAGAAGATCTGTCTGGGAACAGCATTATTTAGTCATAGACTTCTTTTGGCCACTGTTTCATTTAACAGACATTGTTCATTCAACAACCACAAATCTTGTGAGCCAAACATTCATAAAAATATAAGGTCAGTATAAAATGGTAAATTCTATAAAAAAAAAAAAAAAAACGATGACAATGCAAAAGAGGGAAGAACACTGAGGGCATATGGGGCTTACAGGGATGAGGCTGAGCCTGTGCACGTGGAGAATGAGTGGAAGTTAGGGAGCAAACAGTGGCCAGTGTTGCATGCAGGAGGAAGATCCTGAGCAAGGGTGGAGTGGAATGAAAGTGTACGGTGTGAGTTCCTGCAAACAATTGGATAGTGGAAGAACGCTTTCTCCAGGAGTGATCTGTCCACCCACTGCAGCAGATCACAAGGGGTGCTGAACATTCTCTAGTCCTCCACCCAGTACTGAATTAATGTTTCTTTGCATGAGGTCCAGAAACTTGCATTTATTACAGACTTCCGAGGTTATTCTTGGGCACACTAAAATTTGTAAGTGCATTGGGGGGATATGATAGGAAACAAAATTCCCAAGGTTTGGGAGGTGCATTTTCTACTCTTGGCTTTGGGGAGTCTTCAAAGCCAAGAGAAGGGAGCTATCTGCCTTTGAATGGATGGTCTGCCTACTTCATGGAGAAAGAAATTAAGTGGGGCCAGGACTGGAGGCCTGGTCTGTGGAGGAGGTGATAAAAGACCCTGGTTGAGGGCAGGGGTCGCAGAACACAAGGGATACAATTAGCAGGACTTGATGGACTGCAAGTAGTGGGTTAGGAACAGAGGCAAGTCAGATGTTGTGTGGCTGATACTCTAATACCCCCATTAGGGTTAATGAAAAAGGTTCATTCATTCCCAGTATATGAGTGATAAATTATTCAATTAGTAAATGTTGTGGTTCATTCCCAGTATATGGCTGGTGGCGGAAATGGGGGGGCAGTAAGGCCCCATCATTCATATGAAACAAGTACATATGAAATAAGTAATCTTTCTGGGTCTCTCTTTCTTATCAATAAAACAGGGGTGAGGAAGTAGGAAACTTGACCAGATTGTCACAGAAAACCTGAGTTTGGATCTCTATTCTTTTGTTAATTCCTCTCCTTTCGCCTGTTTTTGAACCTGACTTTACATAACAATACCTATGTTTCTTACAGAAATTACTCAGTAAATGTAGTGAGACATCATTGACATTTTACTTTTCCAACTCCAGATTTTTCCTCAATCAGAAGATGGTATAAAAAGGAAAATGTCCACCTGTGTACTCTTAGGAACAAGATTATAATTGGTTAGGACCCTCTAACCGAAATTAAAACCATTTTGAAGTACCAGTAAACATTCCACACGCACAACTCACCAGTTATTCTTGTTTATATCAGAAGTATTATCAATACTTACACACTTAGTACTGTGCTAGATGTGAAGGGAGAAAAAAGCTTGGGTCTGACCCCCACCGCCCCACCCAACACACACACAAGCTTAGAGTCAGAGAAAAATGCATGTACATGGGAGGTAGTTAAAAAATAACGCGAAGCAGTTCTGTCAGTCCCGTATTTGTTTATTAGTGCTCTGCCACATTCCATGAAGGTTTCATAGTTTATATAAACATCAAAATGGCTAGTCTTCTAGGAATTACAAAAGAGTGGATTGACTTGTTTATAAAGCAGTTCCAAAGACTTTTTACTTGGCCTATAGCCTAGTGATATTTTGTTTTTGTTTTCGTTTTTTTCATGGTACTGTGTGAATTTGACAGTAAAAGCATTTTGAAAAATTATTCTAACTCTTTGCTAGATCAGAGTAACTTTCAGTCCATTGATGGAACTATGAAAATGTGATTCTAGAGTAAGTAGTCACTAATGTTTAATTCCATAAGCGAAAATGAGGGTGAGAAGAACACATTGAAGGGGTTTTCTTTTCTTTTTTTCTTTAAACTTTTCAGTAAGGAATCACTTTTGTGGTGTTAAAGTTCAGCTACTAAACTTTATGGTTTAAAAGTTTTCTTTAAATTACAGTTGTTATATTTGTAACAGTTACAGATCTGCCACTGTATTCAGCACCCAATGGTAACATGTTAAAGATATTTCAAGGGAAAGAGAAGACATACACCAACAAAGGGTAAAAACAAAACAAGCCTCAGACAAGCACCCCGCTCCCTGTAAACAGTGTCTATGTAAATATGCATATGTGGCTGTGGTTAAAAGAAAAACTTTAGCCAAATTTAACAGAGTTTAATGGAGCAAAGAACAATTCTCACATCAGGGAGCCACCCGAGCCAGAATGGGTTCAGAGATTCCAGTGCAGCTGCATAGTTGAAGAAGATTTATAGACAGAAAAAGGAAAGTGAGGTACAGAAACAGCCGATTGGCTGCAGCTCGTCATTTGCCTTATTTGAACACGGCTGGAACCGTTGACCCCCTTTGATTGGCCCAAAACTCAGTGATTGACACAAGAGTAAGCTACAGTCTGTATACAACTCCATTTAGGTTATAGTTCGTGATGTACAGAGAAACCTTTAGGCTGAACGTAAAATATGTGAGGAGGCAGCTTTAGGCTAAACTTAACACCCTAAAGAAATGCTGAATAATGAGAAAAAGGGAGAAATATTAGAGAGTCAAGGTGAATAAAGAAAGTCCCAGTATGATTAGTGTCTGGTGCCAGGAAGAGTTGGTCTGGAATGACTTTGTAAAGAATTTGGTCCTTCAGCAACATTTTAAAGGGAAGCCAAGGCAAGATTTGTTCACAGTGGATGGAAATTTTACCAGGTGGGAGAAGACTACATCTAATGAGGTACAGCCCAAGGAGAAAGAAACCCCCTCAAAGGCAGTGAAGATCACCAGTGTTTATTATTTGTGGGCAGTGTTGTCTTCGTGACTTTTTGTAGTAGGTCTTAATTTTAGCTTCATAGCCTGTTTGATCTTCTCCTCGTATTCTGGGTTGATGTTCCATAATGACTCCCACTGCCAGTAGTAGAACCTGAAAACAAGGATCTTTCATATGCACACAGCTCTCTCATGCCCTCATTCTACCACCAGGAAAAACATCCAGAAAGGTAATAAATTTGGGGAGAACAGCAGTGGTGTGACTACTCATATTTCTGAAAATGAATGCTGTTGTAGGAAAGTTAGGAAAGTGGTAGAGATATTGGACACAGCCCTGTCAGATTTGTACCCTGTAGCTTCATCCTCTTTTGAAAAGTCTTAAAACAAACCCACCTGGATTTCGCGTTGCATGCTGTCGAGTACAGCTGAGTCATGGCAAGAGAAGAGGACAATTAGATAAGGGGTGCCTGACTATTAAAGGATCTGAAAAACACTAACCAAGGTATTATGCAACACACAAGTGGAAACCGTTTCAGAGTGCCGAGGAAGTTATTAACAGGAGCAAAACAGTATCTAAGGAGAGTGATTTTAGCTACAGTGCTCAAGGTAGATTGCAAGCAGCAGAAGTAGGGGATGAGATCATAAAGGACATGAATAAATGCATATAGGCAATAAAGAACTGCACCCTTGAAATTTTTAAAGGAAAACCCATCTTGTATACAACAACCAGCTATGTACAAGAGAGTTAACACTGTTAATGATGTGAATACAATTAGCTAAGAACATAACTGGCACCATAAAGGCTGATGGAGACATTATGGGGAGAAAGATCGTGAATCTGATGTGTGGACATTCAAGGTGGAAGATAAAAAAGATAACGTGAGTTTCATGTAAGAACAGCACTTTTTGAAGCTTTGAGCACTTAGCAGCTTCCCGAGGATATGAATAAATCAAAATCAGAGATTGGCACTGTCATTTATAACAGCAATTATTAGAAAAGTGAGTAGAGGGGGCTGGAATAGAGAAATCTCTAAAGAGGAGGCAGAGATGGTGACCTGTGTGTGGAAAGAAGCAGAGAATTATTTTTGTGCTGCTATTAAGACAAAATGCTAGACAACGTTCAATTGTTGTTATAAATGTAATTTCTCTATATAATTTCATCATCTAAAATCAAATTAGCAAATTCTTTTTATTTAAGGTGTAATAAGAGTAGTCATCACATTATCTAGATAGCCACACACTATCAAAACTTTAACTCTTCATGCTGACTCTTTGACTACATTTATATAAAAGAATGAAATTCACATCTCTGACTTTCTTTGCCTTAGAAAAGGCATTTTCCAGTTTTGATTAGTTGTGTGCAAAATGGAGCAAAAGAATGAGCACATGGCTGACATGAAGATACTTGTCTTACCAGTTAAGCAGTGTAGAAAACTTTGCAATGGCTAATTTCAGGCCCCAAACGCTATGGTCTGGGGCTGTACCTCTGGGAGGACATTACTAGGCATTTTAACTGCATGGAGTCAGTAGGGCAAAGAACAGTGAGTGAGTTAAGAGTCTTGCGAAGCACAGTTGGATGCAGCTTGAGAACAAGAGCAAGGGGAGCTGAGGGTCTGTTTTGTGTTACGTTCCGTGGTACCATCTGTGTCTTTACGTTCCTTAGTCCCTGCTGGAACTTCTCTCATGTTTACTCTGTTTGATGTCCCTCTCTGGTTTGTAATAGAGAATCTATACAGTCTCCAAAGCTGGTCTGGAGCACAGTCCAGCTGCAAATCTTTGGTGATGGCAAGTGTCTGCTTGAGAGGACTCCTTGCCCATCCGAGTCTGATCCATCCTGCTCCTGCAGAGGAACAGCCAGGTGTTGGGTGCGTTTGATGAAGTACAAGAGTCTCTGTTGGGCAGTCTGATTTTTCTGTTAAGAGAATACTAGTTATGTGAATATTCTGCTCTAGTCCACCAGCAGTTTTTTTTTACTGTTCATCAAACATGAAAATATGTAAAGAAAACAATACTTTTACTAAATGATGAACAAATGAGTCAAAATATAAAATTGTTTATGTCCTGAACTCTTCAGGTATCAATTTCTCCTGCAAAATCATATCTTGCATTGGATCATGCCTTATGCTTTCTGTCTATATGTGGACTTTGAGTTAGCCAGAGATGTAAAAGTTTTAAGTTTTCAAGCCATGGAGGTTAAGAAGGGATTTCTTGGATATATTAATTAGCTTGATTTAATAATTCTGCAGTGTATCCATATATCAAAGCATCACGTTATATACTATAAATATATACAATTTTTATTTGTTAATTATATCTTAAGTTGTAAAAGGGGGAAGAGAAGGGATTTCTTGGTAGGAAAAAATGAAATTTTTAGGCAAGTTGATATATTGGCAGGCCCTCCAAGCAGCTATGAAGACCTTTAAGAACTTAAAATAGGCTTTGCATAACTGGATTTTCTCATGACATTTTGAAGAATTTTTTCCTTTGAGTTTTCTGTTCCTCCTTTCCCCATTCGTTGCATCTCTATGATTAGTATGAAATTCTGCTCACTTAAATTCTAAATAACTTTTAGAAGGCTGAATAAATACTAAACTAGTGAACTTTAAAGCCAGATAGAGTTACTATAAAATATTATTTTCCAGTAATTAAGCATAAATCTAAAGCAAGTTAGGATCATTTTTAGTGAGAACTAACTTTGGGTTTGTACCCAGAATAAAATGTTTGCTTACACTATTCTGGGAAAGAAAGTGATAATTATGAATAGGTCATTTTTAGATGTCAGTGACTTACTTTATGCTTGTTAGTATATACTATATAGCTAATAAAAATAACTCTGTTTTCTGTACCTTGCGCGGGACCCAGCATGGATGCCAAGACATTGTAGGCACTCCAAATACTTGGTTTTGATTTATCTCCTTTGAGTTAATATTCTTCCTTGGAGATTTGGAATAGGCAGTATTAGGCTAAGATTTAATCAGGTTTCTGACAGTTCATATATTAGCCCAATACTCCGTGTGTGTGTGTGTGTGTGTGTGTGTGTGTGTGTGTGTGTGTCCTTACTGAGATTGCTGCATACCAGTTGTTCCATTTAGTGGAAATGGTGATTATTCGTTACTGAAAGTCGTTTGTGGTTAGTGACAATGATTTCACAGGACTCGGGTAAAACACACACGTAACACCTGAGTGGTTTGAGATAAAACCAATGAGTTGCAGTTTTGGAGGTTTTGTTGACTCATGACCTGGGGACTATACCCACTCCTTGAACAGGTTTCAAATCAAGACCTAGGAGCAAGAATCCAAAAGGCCCATCTGCAGTCTAACTGCAAGAGAATATCCTGCTTTTCCTCAGAATACTAGTCCTGCCCTATGTTTAGGGCCAAGAATGCCAGAAAGACTCAGGGACCTTATTAAACTGAGCTAAGGGGGGAAAATTTCATTCAAGTGTCGTCTATGAGATCTGTTAAGCCTTAGTTAGATTTCTTACCCAGAAAATGGGATGATTTGGTACTCAGCTAACAGGAGTTTAGGAGAATTAAATGAGATCAAGTATATGTTAGCACCCTTGACACAGTGAGTAGCACTTAATAGGTGCTAAATAAACTGTTACAGCCAATAGTTGTTAAATATTTTCATGCCAAGTATTGTGAAAAGACAGTCTTTGTCCTCAGAGTGTTCTGGGCCAAGAAATTGAAAAAGCCAGCATATAATATATGATGTGATGAGAGCTGTGATGTAGCAAAGAACTATATATACACACATATAGAACTATATACACACACTCATACATATAGTCACATGGGTGACTATATCATTGATGTATACATGAGCCCAGCAGAGGGTCCCTAATCACTTGGAGGAACCAAGAGACTTTCTAGAGACTTGAGTCTTCAGCAGGGCCTGGAGGAAACCAGTAGGAGTTTCTAGAAATAGGGGAAGAAAAGCTTTCCAAGCAGAGGGACCTGCATTGGCAAAAGCATGGAGAATTAGGAGCTCTCATCTGTTTCTTCCCTGCTAAAGTGCTATTGTCATTCAAACTTGTGTAGGTCCAGGGCACAGAGAAGCAGCACGTGTGGTTAGTGGTTAAGCACACACTCTGTGCCACCAGACATTCGTTTAGACCCTGGCCCTGCCAATGCTGTGAGTTGGGCAGATGGCTTAACCTTTCCACGTCTCAGGCTCCCTCATCAGCAAAATGGGAAAAGAACAGCAATAGCTACTCAGAGGACCAGTGTGAAAATTTAAAGAGTTAATAAATTTGAAGTAGAAAGTGGACACTAAATATTTCATTTTAGAGTAAATGTTGTGATCATTTGAACCAGCATTTTCCACATACCTGCTCTATGTAAAGCATGTACAGTAGGTGCCTTGGGAGAAACCAAAATGAAAAAGATATGGACTGTATCTTCCAGGAAATTTATAACCAAGAAACATGAATATGTAAACAACTAGCAATGCAGCTTGAAATTGAGTAATAGCTACATGGAGGTTCAGACAATGTGTGGGAGCATCACCAAAAAAGAAATTTGTTCTGAGGAAGAGGAAGAATTCTTGTGAGAAGAGAGATTGGTGTAGAATTTGTGCCTAGTGCTCATTTTGACTTGCTTTGTCTTGGTCGTACGTGAATCAGGACAGGGACGTCTGGGCCTGCTGTTGGCCTTGTTTCCTCACCGTGGCCGACTTTGTCTTGGCTTCTCTCTAGTCTACCTGGACAGTGTTCAAATCTTTCACTTAGAGTGAAGCTGGAAAGGTGAATAAGGTAGGTTTGATTTATCAGTTTTATCACTCAGCTGCTTGAAGGAGGTGCAGAAGGAGCAGGAGCTGAGAGGGCAGGCAGCACCTGGGGAACTTTATCTTCAATGAGAAGAAATTAGGCTACAGAGGAGTCCCCAGGCCCTGGCTGTGGAGCACATTCGCATAATTCCCCTTGTGGCCATTTGTGCTCCTGCCTCCCACGTTCAGATGCAGGACTTCTCCCACAACCAGCCCCCTAGGACAGACCAGAGTGCGGCCTGCATTGTGTTTTGGAAGTCGGGGCTGAGATGAAGGCAGCCCCTGCAGTTAAGGGGGACCCTGGTCTGTGCCCTACAGAAGAGACACCCCATGCCCAACCTAGGAGCTGCTGGCACTTGAATGCGAGGTTGGTGTCAGTTGGCCCCGTGTCTTTGTCTTCCAACAATTGAGTCTAGACTACCCTATTTTTGCCAGAACTATCTCATGGGCAGTGGTCTAAGCCTGGCACAGTCTCATAGTTTCAGCTCTGATAAAGTGCCCTCCCCTGTTTATGGTCAGTCTGGTCCTGGAAGGAGAGGTGGTAAGTCAACTCTAATTCAATTATGGTTGCCAGAAATCAAAGAAGTGAATGTGAGTTCCATCACCAAGTGTTACAGAAGGCAGAAAAGGCAAAGCATGCCTGTAAAATCTTTAACATGACAGCCTGGTTTTTGCTGAGAGAAATTTAGGGAATTATTTTGAAATATTTCTGCAAGATGGGGTAGTGGTTTGTTCAGCTGTGCAACTTGAGATCTTGGTTCTGTCACTTTAAGTGGCCTTGAGCAACCGGTTTCACCTCTCCAAGCCTTAGTTTCCCCATCTGTAAAATGGGCATGATATTTAGGGCCCCCCCCCCCCCCACAGGGTTAGAATGAGTGCTTGATGAGTTGGTGTGTGTTAAGTGTTTGGAACGGTGCCCAACGCTAGTAAACTCTGTGCAGGTGTGAACCCTTACTCGTATGGGTCACATCAAGAGATTTTTGGTGAATTTGTTTTCCTGCTGCCACACTGGGCCTATCCGAGGATACAGTAGTGTCTTTGAGGCATTATCCAAGGCTTTTGTGAAGTACAGGTCATAATATATATTTTTCCAGTTACTGGATTAGCAGTAGAAGTTAATTGGCAATCAGGTCTCTAAGAAAGATAACTGTACAGGTTCCTACCCAAATTCTGGAAAAGGGTAAATGATTTTCTCCTAATACTTTGCATACAAATATGAAGAAAACTCCCAGCCTGCAGTTTGTATGACCACACCTCTGTTTGACATTCCCAAAGGCTGCTCCACGGTGTGTGCAAACTGTGGCTATAAAGACAGATTTCTTTGATGAAGGGTTCCTCTTTAAAACTCGGACCAGCCCGATTTCACCCCTGCCTGCCATCTGCTATGAAGTTTAAACAGCTATGAGCTGAACACCTGTGTCTTTGTCTTGCCTTTTGCCTTGCTAAACAGGACTTGATTGGACTTCCCTTTTCAACACAATTGCCCACCTACACATCTACATTTCTGTGTTGCTGCCTCATATGGCTTTGATCAACCTATTCAGAAGAAATAGAATTTAAAGTACGAGAAAGTAACATTAAAGTTCAGTAGGAAATTCTCCTTACACTACTTTTCTGGGTTTTTTTGTTTTTGTTTTTGTTTTGTTTTGTTTTGTTTTGTTTTTTAACAGCAATGTGAAATGTCTGTGTTAAGATTATTAAAACATCTTCATTTTACCCGTTTGTAAGTGTATCTGTTTAGGCTTTAAGGAAATAACTGAAGCCATTCTTTTCCCCCATATGCAGTTAGTTGACTGCAATCTGCAAAATGTCATCAGAAGAATTAGGTAAAACACAGGGAGCTAGAAGTCAGTGCCCACAGCCCCCTCCGCCATGGGTATTAGTGGCAGTTCATGGAAGACCTAGACCAAGCCCCTTGCTTATTGGCCATTTGATGTTGCTTCCTCAAGTAAACACTGCTGGGTATTCAGGGGGTTCCAAGTGAGCATGGAATAGTGCCAGCTCTCAAGTGGCGTACTAGTTAGTAGTGGAACATTCCACATCACTGTAATACAAGGTGGAGAGTAAGTGCCATGAGGAAATCAGTTGTGTTTTTCAGAACCTTTTTTTTTTCTGTTTAATTTATTATTAGTAGTAGTAGTATTATACCTTAAGTTCTAGGGTACATGTGCACAACATGCAGGTTTGTTACATATGTATACATGTGCCATGTTAGTGTGCTGCACCCATTAACTTGTCATTTACATTAGGTATATCTCCTAATGCTATCCCTCCCCTGTCCCCCCACCCAATGACAGGCCCAAGTGTGTGATGTTTCCCACCCTGTGTCCAAGTGTTCTCATTGTTCAATTCCCACCTATGAGTGAGAACATGCGGTGTTTGGTTTTCTGTCCTTGCAATAGTTGGCTGAGAATGATAGTTTCCAGCATCATCCATGTCCCTACAAAGGACATGAACTCATCCTTTTTTATGGCTGCATAGTATTCCATGGTGTATATGTGCCACATTTTCTTAATCCAGTCTATCATTGATGGACATTTGGGTTGGTTCCAAGTCTTTGCTGTTGTGAATAGTGCCACAATAAACATATGTGTGCATGTGTCTTTATGGCAGCATGATTTATAATCCTTTGGGTATATACCCAGTAATGGGATGACTGGGTCAAGTGGTATTTCTAGTTCTAGATCCTTGAGGAAT
>NW_016803492.1:148276-202706 GCF_001698545.2 Rhinopithecus bieti | reverse complement strand
AAATACTGGCAAACCGAATCCCGCAGCACATCAAAAAGCTTATCCACCACGGTCAAGTTGGCTTCATCCCTGGGATGCAAGGCTGGTTCAACATATGCAAATCAATAAATGTAATCCATCACATAAACAGAACCAAAGACAAAAGCCACATGATTATCTCAATAGATATAGAAAAGGCCTTCGACAAAATTCAGCAGCCCTTCATGCTAAAAACTCTCAGTAAACTAGGTATTGATGGGACATGTCTCAAAATAATAAGAGCTATTTCAGAACCTTTTAAGTGCGAAGTAATGTTCATAAGGGCAAAGGGCTTATCCATGTGGCAGCATCAGAAAAGGTCATGGGGAAAGGGGAGTTAGAAATGGATCTTGAACCATGACAAGGATTTGGGCAGGTAGAAATGGGGAGAGAGTGTTCTAAACAGAGCAAAGAGGATGAGAAAAGGGCACCAGTGCAGGTGCTGGGGGTGCCAGCAGCACTGTGGGAACACCAGTTCTTAGTGTGCTACTGCGGGGTTATGTTTATTGCATATTTTTAATTTAAATACCTTTAGGATTATCTCCTCCTTGTTTTTCAATCAAAGCATGAATTACCATTATTAATATGTTAGCCTGTCCTCGCTAAGATGGTGTTACCTTTCTCTGAAGAAGGCTCTGCTGTAGCTAGTGGTGTCAGTGGAATGGACACAGGCATTACCAGACACCAGTGGTGTTAGGCCATAGTAGCCATTTCCTATTAATCGTGTAAAGAAATGAAAATCAAATCTGACTGGACTGTTGCTCCATTTTCTCAAAACAGGAGTTTCTATAGAAAACATCCTTTCCCGTTACTGAAGATTGCTTGGTTTATAGGGTCCTGTGGTTTTAGTATAGATGTGTTTCCTTGGACTAGTTTCTATCTTTCAGAGTTTATGCTGCAGCTTCCCCAGCAGCTTCCCCATCCCTTCACAGATGGGTGGGCCCACATTGACCCAGCACTAAACTCTTAGGTAAAGTCTTCACTCCATGCACAAAAGAAGGGCATAGTTTGAGTGTCATTTTTAAGGCCAAGTCAGCTCTCTACATACTTAAAATATCGACAAGCTTTTACCTGAAATGTGCAAACAAAAGGTTATTCAAATAACCTAAGACTGTTACAGTTACATAAGTCCGTGGTTTCACACCCTCTGTTTATTTACTATTAGGTTGGTGCAAAAGTAATTGCTATTTTTGCACCAACCTAATTAATTGCAAAAACTGCAATTACTTTTGCACCAACCTGGATATTTACCAAAGATGACATACATTCTCTTGAGAAATTGTCCATGGGCTTAACTCTGCGTTTCACTTTCCTAGTGAAGCATTTCCTTGACTATTCCTGTGCTCCTTCACTATCCTTTCCTTCTCCCTCTTGCTTTTTCTTGCCTTCTCCTTACATTTGCCATTCCTGCCCACCCCCATTTTCTTACTCTTCCCACCTCCCCACTTACAGACTACAATCCTCTGTCCTTCTGGATGTCTGGCTCTACTTTCCCCATTTTCACCCCAAAGTCGTTCATTGATCTAGTTCATTTACTGGATGTTGATTGAGAGCTTACTCCATGCTCATGACGTGCATGTTGTTGAAGAAATGGGTTTTCAGAGGCAGCCCTTGGGTGAGACAAATAAGTACACAGCTAATTGCAAGGCATAAGTGCCGGTGCAGCTGAAATTCTGCTGCAGAGGGCGGCGGAGGCTTAGCAACCCACGGAGGATAGGAAGATGAAACCTGTCCTCCCCAAAGCCCCTCCTGGGGCTGCTTTTCCACCCGCCTCCATCTGCCCTCTTCTCCATGGCATTCAATACAGACCTCTGTTTTGGTGTAATACTTATTAGACAGTATTGTACTGAGTCCAACCAGTTCTCTTTAATAATTGCGTACCTTGCAGATAGAACACATCCAATAAACTGTGACTTCCCTAGAGTTATTTTTCTCTGCAGTAAAGTGAGACTGGTGACTTAGAATTATTGTCAGGGGTTTTCTAGCTGAAAAAGTAATATTGTCACCTAAAACAAGTACATATTTGTGTTGAAAATTACATAGATGTTTTCTCTTTAGTTTGTGATTATAGGGACATAGTTTAAAAGTGAATTTCTTCAGTAAGATTATTTCCAAGAAAAAAAAGTTATTTTGTTTCTTTTTTGCTGGTTTTGAATGCAGCTGTTTGTTACCAGTGCCAAAACAGGGGATGTGAATGAAATGTATAGTCACAGGGAAATTTCACGTCACTGGGTGGAATTTCACCCTTCTTTAAAAGTCTCCGCTTTCTGCCTTAAAAAAAAAAAAAGAAAGAAACTAGACTAATTGTTAAATCGTATGTGTAAACTAATGCAATTTAGTGACCTTCTCAGAAATCATTTTGAAGTTATTTCAAGAATTCTAGGAAAAAGATCTAGGCTGTTTCTAAATTTAGTAGCCTGTGATTTTTAAAGATTTCAACCCTAGGTACTTTGGACTCATAATAATCAGTAGATAACCTTTTTCCTTAACATTACAAGAAAAAAATGTAATTTTAAACTCACAGTAATTATTATTATTATTTTTTTTTGAGACAGAGTCTCGCTCTGTTGTCCAGTCGAGTGCAATGGCGCAATCTCAGCTCAGTTCAACCTCTGCCTCCCAGGTTCAGGTGATTCTCGTGCCTCAGCCTCCCAAGTAGCTGTGATTACAGGCACGCACCACCACGGCTAACTTTTGTATTTGTAGGAGAGATGGGGTTTCACCATGTTGGCCAGGCTGGTCTCAAACTCCTGAACTCAGGTGATCCGCCTGCCTCAGCCTCCCAAAGTGCTAGGATTACAGGTGTGAGCAACCACACCTGGCCAACTCACAGTAGTTCTTATTAAACCATTTCTTATGCATGCAAGAGCTCCAAAAGCGTTACCGGGTTTTCTCCACCACAGGTGCCTGTTTCAGCACTCGCGAGTTATAAATTCAAAGTAGCTCCCGTTAGCCCAGGGTTCTATCTCCTACATAGACTCTTGTCATTACAGGTGGTGTGTGAGTCTTCAAAAGCCTGCCTTGATTATTTTTTCCATTTTATTTTCCATTTTCCTGGGAAATGATTGTGTTTTATAAGCTTAATTCAGTTTGGCAAATATTTATCACTTACTGTTTGAGCAAGCCCTGGAAGGCTCTTTAGGAAGATCAGACATACACACCATTTAACTACCCATCAATGCAAGAAAAACTGTAACAAGTAAAAATTTTAAAACCAGATTATTTTATTTCTGCTTTCATGAATTTCCAGTGTAATGGAGAAGATAAGAGAAATAAGCATGTATCTGGTCAATTACTTATATGTTTGATAGAGTTACAGACATAATTATAACATCAGATAGGTTAGGGAGATACAAGTTTCATTTAAGAAATGAACTGTAGGGGAAGGTAGTGGGGAAGAGGGATCAGGAGAGGCTGGCCAATCGGTACAAAGTTACAGTTAGGAAGTATAAGTCCTGGTGTTTTGTTGCACAGTGGGGTGCCTCTGGCAAACAACATTGTAGTGTAGACTTTTAAGATAGCTAGAAGAGAAGATTTTGAAAGTTATCACCACTAAGAAATGATAAATGTTGAAAGTAATAAATACAGTAATGACCATGATTTGATCATTATGCAATGTATACACTCATTGAAACGTCACACTGTACCCCATAAATGTGTACAATCATTGTCAATTATAAATATTAAAAATTAATTTTAAGAAAAGCAGAAAAAAAACTGTTGACAGTGTTTTAAAGGAAAGGACAGCTACATTGGAAAGACTTGGTAATGTGTAAGGTGACAGTCAAGAGAAATGGGAGTTTATGGTGACCGGCAGGATGTGGATCAAGGTAACCACCAGCAATGGGTGTGAAGCATTGCATATGAAAGTCTTGTTAACAGAATGTATTTTAAATAGACGAGGTTCTTGCCCTATATTTACAAGTGATGATTTTTAAACATTTAACTCCGTATTTTTTGAATAAATGATATATGTTCGTGGTTCAAAATTTTAAAGTACAGGCCGGGCGCGGTGGCTCAAGCCTGTAATCCCAGCACTTTGGGAGGCTGAGACGGGCGGATCACGAGGTCAGGAGATCGAGACCATCCTGGCTAACACGGTGAAACCCCGTCTCTACTAAAAAAATACAAAAAATTAGCCGGGCGAGATGGCGGGNAAAAAAAAAAAAAAAAAAAAAAAATTGAAAGTACAAAATGGTATAGATTGAGTGATAAATCTTCTCCTCACTCCAGCTGACTACGTCCTTTCCCTGAAGGCAGTGAAGTATCTTCATAAAATTTTTTCTGATGTTTACATATATGGAAATACGTTTTATCCTCTTTGATGCAGATGGCTACTTGCTCCAAGTCCATAATTGCTATCCGAAACTTTTTGGGTCCAGATATGTTTTAGAACTCAGAACTGGATTTTAGAAAAGCAACATGTTGCGTATAATACAGATTACATAATATCCCCAGGGGGTCTGAGCAGCACCAAGTAATCAGACACATTAATGCTCCAGGGAAACTGAGTAGTCACACTAAGTGGGATAAAGCAGAATCATAAATAGCCTCATGTCAGTTGCATTCAGGTGTTACTGTCAAGTTTTGACACTAAATTTATAAAAAGGAAATTTTGGTTTTTAAAGCCTTCAAGATCTTGGAGTTGCAGATAAAGGATTCTAGCTCAGAAAACACTGCATCCTAGTTTGTTTGTTTGTTTTAATTTAACAATATACTATATATTGGAATTCATTCCATAAAGAGCTTCTTCATTCTAGAAGTAGTACTGGCATACATGCTAGACTTGTAGGAAATATTTTAAATACATATAGTATTTATATGTAGTATTTATATGGAAAAATTCATATAGTATTATAGTATTTATATGGAAAAATTCATTTGTGTGTGTGTATGTGTGTATGTGCAGTTAATAGCAGAATCAGGTCTAGATCAAGTCACTAACTTTGAGTGTAAGGTTCTTTACAACATCATAATGCCTGCTGGTTTAAAAAAAAAAATCTCCAGTTAGAGATAGTAACCATAGGCTGGGCGCAGGGGCCCACACCTGCACTTTGGGAGGCTGAGGTGGGTGGATTATGAGGTCAGGAGTTCGAGACCAGCCTGAACAACATTGTGAAACCCCATCTCTACTAAAAATACAAAAATCAGCCGGGTGTGGTGGCACCTGCCTGTAATCCCAGCTACTCAGGAGGCTGAGGCAGGAGAATCACTTGAACCCATGAGGCGGAGGTTGCAGTGAGCTGAGATTGCGCCACTGCACTCCAGCCTGGGCGACAGAGTGAGACTTTGTCTTAAAAAAAAAAAAAAAGGAAAGAAAGAAATAGTAACCATACCGGCGTACCGGTCTATGAAAAAAAAAAATGTAGTTTAACCAAGCTAATAGAGTAATAATATTCAATATTATAACTTGTTTAGTGTTGGGGGAAAAAAGCCTTAAGAACTGGAACTCAATTTGTATTATTCCTTATGAGAATTCTTTTGCCAGGTAAATATATTCAGATTTATTTATAATATCATTATCTTTATTCTTTGTAGGAAAGTTGCTAGTAGGAAAGGTTGTTTCAATAATGGAGACGGTTTTTTTAATTGGTGTGTCAGCAGATGACTGAAAGGAGAAAGCCTTGTAATAGCATGCACAGTTGTCGCTGTGCACCGGTGTTTCAGCAGAGAAGTCTGACTAAATAAGGCAATGCCCAAGTGAGCCTTATCAGCGTTTGACCGGAATACAGGCTAGCTAGCTGATATACACCACCCAGCCACTCTCTCCGCAATCCCTTAACTTCTCAGCAGATGTGCGTTCATCACGTCAAAAGTTACTACCTACAGTGCTGGAAGATGTTGCACCTGCATGTTATTTTATAAAAAGTTGAATAAGAATGAAACATAAGTCTCTAGAGAGGATAAAGGAGAGAGTTCAGTTTACTGTTCCAAAAATGTGTTATGCATGTAAGCATACTTATTTTTAGTGATGTGTCAATAGGGAGTTTGTTTAGGAGTTCATTCACCAGCCCTGGCTCCTGAGGGCTTTTTCCCCAACCACCACAGCCCTCCTCAGCTGGCCTGAGGTTCAGAGACAGGAGGACTCCGGGGTCCAAGGGAAGGAAATTTGCAATCGCTGCCACCCCTTGAATCCCCTGGGTGGAGAGAAGGAATGTAAGGAAAAGAAGAACGACTCAGACTTTAAATCCTATCCAAACGCTAGCTTGCCACTGTTCTTTTCATTTCCTCCATCTCTTTGCTCTGTGGTGTTTATATTCTGCCAGTCTATATATTTATAAAAAGAAAAAGGAGCATTTTTATGGGACTAAATCCAAGAGTTCAATTCTAATGCCAACAAGTACCACTTTCAGTGTATGTTAGTATTCAAGCTGCAATCTGGGCTTCTAATCAGGGCTTGGGGAGGGGGAGCTATGTGTGCACTCGGCACGCTGTTAAAGAAGTTTCTGAAACTGATGATTGTATATTATACCACTATAAAATAAAAATAGAACTAAAAGATAAAAAGAGTGTGTAGAGCCAAAGCTCTAAGTTAGATTCATAACTTGTATTCATCCTCTGCCTACCTATATTTCTGCCCATCTTTCCTCCTTCCCACCTTCCTTTCCCTTTTCTTAACCTTTCAGTGTAGAGAGTTGACATCATCACAGCCCTCCATTTCTGGCTTTCTATATGCAACCATCAGTGCAAAGCCCCTCTCTTGCGCTCCCTGTTTCCCATTCCCCTGTATAAGCACTCAGTAATATGTTTATTATATGTCATTTATTATGTAGACAATGAAAAATGTAGTGTTTTCTTTATTTTTTAGTTTATGTAAAGGATACTATGCCACACAGACCATTTTCTTTTATTTATAATTTAAACATATATATTTAAGATATTAACATTTTATATTTTACATGCATTTTAAGTTATATTTGTATGTACTTTTCGCCACTCAACACCGTTTTAAGATTTATCCATGTAGCCATATGTACACCTGGTTCGTTCTGACTGCTGCATAGTAAAGTCTACGTACACGTTTTACTTACCACTCCCCTAATGACCCCTAATGCCCCACTGTCATAAGTATTGCTACAATAAACATTGTTTAACTGTCTTTTAAAAGTCAAGATGCCCTTCATTAAAATACCTCTAGTAAAATATTGTACCCATTTAAATTCATTTAATTGTATTCATTTTTTTAATTCATTGATTGAATTAAATGAATTAAATGAATAATGAATTGAATTCATTAATTGTAATTCATTTAAATGACACATATAATTGTACATATTTATAGAGAACAGTGTGATATTTTGATACATGTATACAATGTGTAATGATCTAATCAGGGTAATTAGGAAATTCATCACGTCAAACGTTTATCATTTCTTTGTGTTGGAAACATTCCCAGTCCTCTCTTGTAGCTATTTGAAAATACATAATGAATTGTTAACTGTAGTCACCCTGTAGTGCTATAGAACACTAGAACGTATTTCTCCTACCTAACTGTAATTTTGCCTCAGTTAACCTCCTCTGGCTATCCTCATCTCTCTCCTCACCTTCTTCACCTCTGTTAACCACTATTCTAGTCTACGTCTATGAGATTAACTTTTTTAGCTTCCACAAAAGAATGAGACCATGTGGTATTTACCTTTCTGTGCCTGGCTTATTTTCAAATATGTACATTCTAAAACTCTTAATTTAAAATGTTTTCCTGCAGTTTAAAAGACTGTTGGTATCCACCTCAGCATGCATGCATATTCATGACATCTCAGTCCCAATGGCACAGAAAAAAACTTTAACTTTCCAATGGGCTATAGAATACATTCTGTGGTTGGGCAGATTGCCCCGAGTGTTCTGTTTTAGAATAAAATATTCACACATCTTTTGAATAATAGCTTTGGGTCTTTCATAGAGAAAACTTGGTGGAAGATCTAGACTGGTAGGCATGCAAGGGGGATTGATTTTATCCACACTCAGTGAATAACTCAGTGATTTAAGATAGTGGAGTGTGGGAAGAACACATGCTTTGGGGTAAAGCAAAGTCTTGACTCCACCTTGGGCAAGTAAATTAGCTTCCCTGAGCCTTGGTGTCATCATCAATAACCTTAGGATACTGATAGGGAAATCAAAAGGATTAGGTAGGTTCATGTATGAGCTCGATCTTGTGTAATGCCTGATGCATGGTGATCCTTTCAACACAGGGAACTATGGAACATTTGGAAAGTCTCCTAACCTCAGATTGAATTAGACAGCTTCTTAAGCATGTTTCCAAGAGCCGGTTTGGGCATTTCTGTGTAGCCTTTCCCCATCTTCCAGTGTGTTATAATGTCAAAGGTGGCTGCCATTCAGCTCTCCTGGGAAGGAAGAGGCTGGTAGTGGGTGGTACCAGTGGTTATAAGAAAAGGGCAGGGTGTGGGAGGGGGAAATCCAAGAAGATTTATCGCATGACCTAAGACCACAGAAGTATGAATGTGAGGGGATAGTTGTGGAATGAGTCAGGTCAGGGTTGGGGTAGCTCCTGCTAACCACACAGGACAGATGAGAACGAATCTGGAAGACATCACAGTGATCCTCAGTCTTGGAATTTGGATCCCCTGCAATCAGAACTCTTAGCATCTTTTATAGACTCTCATGAAAACGAAATGTTCGTATCAAACATGAGTTAGAAAGTTGTCCATAGTCACTTGTTTCTAAAGAAGTATGGGGCTATTTCAGTGTGTTGGGTACTAAGGCTAGGTCTGTCCAACTGAAATTATTGGGTAGACACATCTGTCCACTTAATATTTTCATCACTCTTAACCAAACTGGCTCACTGAGGGATCAGTAGGATTTTTGCTCCTACTATATTAAGTGAAGACTTACATGTCCAAGTAACCACTGGTAACATTCTGATCCAGGGAGGATAACAGTAAGCAGAGCTAGTTTAGCAATACTAGTTAATTTCCAGTTGATTATTAGTTTTAGCTGTAGCTCACAGAATTGATCAAAGTCATCTTTATCTGAAAGATCAGTTTAGTGAAAGTTCATTTTAAGACTTTAAATAGAAAAGTTTAGGATGTTTAAGACTTAAACACAAGAACCAGTATAATAAGCAAATAAGCAGCACAAGTTGGCAGATATTTCCCTATAACATTTTAATTATTTCCAAGTGAAAGACAGAACCATGTGGAGGAAAGAAACATGAGCTGAATCATTGAACACAGTTGGGTTTAGTCCTGATTCTGCTGTTTATTGATGTGTACCTACTGGAGCATATTTCCTTACACATAAAATAGAGGGAATAATAACCTTGCAGGACTGTTGTGAGAGTCCAGCATGATGATTTGGTTCATAAAGTGTTTAGCAAAATTCCCAAAATATAGATGCTCAGTAATTGCAGGGCAGGCAGTATTATATATGTGTATCATTTGAGTATATATTTTCATGCATGTTATAGTCTTATATAAATCTTAGATTTTTAATTTCCACATTTTTGAGAACTTAAGATGGATTTTTGATGTTAAATTTAACTCTAGAATGTCTTCTGTTAGTTACCCTCTGGCGTGCTGAATCCACAGTAGACAATGTATTGCCATCCTTCCTTTCCTCCTCAGTTTCCCTGTTATCCACTTTTCTCTGTGCTATTCCTTCCCTTCCTGCCTCCCTTCTTCCTTCCCACCTCCATTCATTTCATC
This sequence comes from Rhinopithecus bieti, assembly GCF_001698545.2. Lineage (NCBI taxonomy): Eukaryota > Metazoa > Chordata > Mammalia > Primates > Cercopithecidae > Rhinopithecus > Rhinopithecus bieti. Next base: position 193,026 of record NW_016803492.1, on the reverse strand, counting down.
ACTAATAAGAAAGGTGAATGCGTCAGTAGAATAATCAAAATTAAAACCAATATTATGTGAACCATCTGTCTGCTTTGCTGAAAAGTAGCCCAGTTCTGGGAAGTCAAATTTAAAATGGCCATTTCTGCACATAGTGAGCTTTTATCCCATGAGGATGGCAAAGCCCCCAAGTTTTCACCACCTCACGGCTGAGGAAGTGATACCTTTTGCCCAATCCATTAGGGATATTTGTACTTTGCACCCTGTATGGTTCTATTATGACGCCTCCTACCATACACTTATAAAAATAATCAACTATTCATCCTCGAGTGTTATGTTAATACACATAAACATCTTGCTAGACTTTACAATCTACAGTTGCAAATACATATAGCTTAATGTTTTACTTACTACAGATGATTTCATTGCTGTGCATAGGCCATTATTTAAGATTCTTTATCATTCAAATGATAGGAAAGTTTAGTTAGAAGGTGTATTCGCCTCTCCTTTGTTGAATGTGATACCTCTATGTTTTTTTACCACAGCAAAAAAAAATTTATATTTAATACAAAGACTGTCATCACTAAATAACAATAAAGAGGTCTAGTTTTCATTTATACAAATAAATGAATTTCTCTAAAATAAAATGCAGCTACCACAACTATTGAATATTCAAGTTGAAGGGAACTTTAGAACTCTTTAGTTTTCCAGTGGTTTTCAAACTGTGTTCCTCAGAATTCTTAGGTTTTATTGAAGGGCTGTTGTTGGAGGCAGGGGAAAGCCAAGGGGTGGAGATGGGTAGCTGTAAGCCAGAACATACACACTTTTATCTGCTTTTATAGCAAGGGGAGAGAATATGTTAGATTTTTGTATAAGAAATGAATTGGAATTGCCGTATTTCTCACCCCTTAATTTTAAATGAGGAAACGAATATATCACAGGTAGATAGAAGGCCCTAGGCCTAAGTAGCGAGGAGTCTGCAATAGAAGGAATCCAGTGTCTTAAGCCCCCATGCAGAGCTACTGCTCCACCTGTGTTCAGCCCCTGGGAACCTAAGATCCCAGCTGCTGCCAGTGTCAGGAACGCAGAGGGATTAAAGTCTGGCAGCCCTGGTTTTAGACTAACCTGGTTGTGTTGCTTCTGAGGAAGTAAAAACTGCTAGGAAGTCTTCGGTGTCATCTTCTGCTCCCCTTCCCAATTTACCTGTTGTTTATTTTCAAACCTTAAGCCTAGCATTAGGTAAAAATTACTGTTGATGACATTTTAGCTCAGCTCCCAAAGAAACTGAATCCATATTGGAAACGTTGAACAAAGTTGAGCTAAGTCACCTCACCCCGGGTCTTTGTTTCTCAAGGATTGGTAGAGCCTTGGGACCCTAGACAAGGAATGTCCTCTGGCCAGCCAGTTACTGAGTCAGAAATAGGGACTTGGTATTTCTACAGCCATATACCGGTGTTTCCAGAGTGGGAAGAGTGGCCTTGTGGGTTGTGGCAGCTTCTAACTTAAAATGATGCTGTGTGTGCACGCGTGTGTGTGTGTGCCCATGTGTTTGTGTTTATGTGTGTGTGTCTGTCTTGCTTCATAATTTACAAAACTCTTAACACACATCCCTCATTATATTCCCACACAAACATATTGGCAATACCACTTCCTCACATCCAAGACTTTTAAGTGGTCTGCCAGAGTCACGCAGCTTACAAATGGTAGAACAAGACCCTAATCCAAGTCTTTGACCAGCACCCCATTAGCTCTCTGCTGTCCTGTTTCTCTGTCATCCCTGAAGAAGGGAAAAGGATACAGTAGTTTGGCATAACATATTACTTTAAGCTTGGTTACTGTTTTCTGGTAGCATTTTACAAAGGTACATAAGTGTATTAGTGTGAGTCAGTCACCCCAGCCAACACTATAACTCCCTTCTTAGCCTGTTGACTTAAAGGTAGGAGGAGCCCAAAGTGTGCAGGTGGCAATCTTAACTTCCAGTTTAATGGAATTGTGTCTTCCGGTGGCAGCATTCCTCCTTCTGGAACTAAAACCTCTAGGCCAGCAGAATGTAATGTCACGGGAACCGGAAGCAAAACTTTTGCTAGTGGATCACTAGGGGTAATGGTGAGTGGTGCCACTTCCACTTCCACCCCTTGATTTCTGGACCCGTGAATCCTGGCTATGGGAGAAACAGTACCATATATTGGACTTACAGTTTCCCTGGCTGGGGAAGCCTCACAATCATTGTGGAAGGCAAGGAAGAACAAGTCATGTTTTACATGGAGGCAGCAGGCAAAGAGAGAGAGCTTGTGCAGGGGAACTCCTCTTTTTAAAACCATCAGATCTCATGAGACTTACTATCATGAGAAAAGTAGGAGAAAAACCCGCCCCCATGATTCAATTACCTCCCACCGGGTCCCTCCCACCACACGCAGGAATTCAAGATGAGATTTGTGTGGGGACACAGCCAAGCTATATCAATAAATATCATATATATTGCCTCTTTTTGTTTAGAAACGGGAAATAGGATTTTATATTCATATTTTCTTGTATATACTTAAATTCTGGGAAAAATCCTTTTGCTTAACAACAACAACAAAAAAAAAACCCTGTTTAGTTATGGCTGGATTAGTATCAGGGTGAATGGGAGACTCTTCCTTTTTTTCAAAATATATCTTTGAGCCATGTGAATATATTACTTATTTAGAAACTTATTTTTAAGTTATTAATCAAATGGATAAATATTCTTTGCATGCCTTTGAATGCTCATTCTTTGCCCAGCACTGTGTGTATTTTTTGTTAGGATTTATGTATATCATCTTTGAGCCTCATCTAACCCTAAGAGGTGGGTTCTACCACTATTCATGTTTCACAGATAAGAAACTGAGGCACGATAAGGCTAAGTAACTTACCCTGGGTTACAGGCTAGTGAGTGGTGAGAGCTAGTTCACATCCAGGCAGTCTGATTCCAGAACCCATGCTCTTAACCGCCATAGGAATGGATTAGACAAACAGCAAGAAACTCAACTTTGGCTGTGTACAAGTATGATGTAAGAGGTACTTGGAGTTTGGCACTTTTGAAGTCTGTGAATCCTAAATAATGTGTCTACATCTATAGTCCAGGAAGACTAAAATTCCATTATGCTTATCTAATCCAAGGATTGCATTTATGCTGTGGTTGTAACAATATGCTGTAGATTGAGGTAGCCGGCTTTTCAATGCCAAATATTACAGGTGCCAAGACACCTAAGGACATGCCGAGGGCAGTGAGTGGGAAGGGAACAGTGAGGGCCTCCAGATGGTGGAAGCACAGCGGCGACCAGGATGGAATAGCAAGTGTGGCCTCAGGGTGGCCTTGCAGGCAGAGGGCTTCATAAGCCACCCCAAGATCACAAAGTGCTTGCTAGAGGGGGTTTGGCCTGCGTCACCTGCTGAAACCTCAGTGAACGAGAACAAACAACAGTGGCAACACCTCAGCATCTTACAAGGGCTTAAGGGAGATGTTGAAACCTGATAAGTTTTTTATCTTAAAGTAACATAATTTGAAGAGCTAGTGTAGCTAACAATCACTTATGACATGTTATGGTCGATTATACTCTTATTTAAACTAAAAACTCTTCGTCTCTTAAAAAGTCATTATATGCAAGAATCAACTCATACAGTAAGGAGAACTGTTTATGTTGATTTGAGAAAAATTTTAAAAATCATTTGGAAGAAAATGTTCATCTTTTATTAATTCAGATGATGGGGAAAACCAAGGATTTACAGACAGGATGGACAGAAAGACCACCATAGCAAAAATCTACAGCTCGACTAGGACAGTGGGGTGGGGTGCAGGTGCGCATGTGCAGTTCTTACCTTCAGGCCACCCTAGCTTCCGCCACTCACCAGCTGGTGGCCCAAGGTAGATTACAGATGTTATGCAGAAACTCCTCAGATAATGCTAGTTAAATCTGGCATATAATAAGCTCTCGATGTTAACAGTAATTATCATTATTATCAATACTTACTTGATTGACTTAATATCATCAGTATATCCCAGGTATTTATATTTTTGCAATGGTAGTAATTTATAGGTTGCAAGTCATTGACTAGGAAGAGTCTGTCACTCTCCTTTATATATTGTCCTGTTACTGCCACATAAAGGCAAGAGCCTGGGGCTTGACCTCCATGTTACAAAGGGCAGGGTTCACAGGTCATCTCCCTGCTCCCACCTTCACAGCCTCGGATCAGCCTGTTGTTCAGGATGAGTGGAGCATGAGCCTGTGGCTAGTGTAGACATCTGAGACCTGTCCCATCTGTCACGACTCTTTTACCTAAAAACCTTGGCCCGTGCCCCTTTTTTCCAGCTCCTAGCACCTATGGTTTTATGTGTCTGTTTAATGTTAGTTTCTCTCCTGGCCTCCTTAAAAGGATATACACTTTCTCTTAACTTCTCCTTTACCCTCTCATTCCTAGAAATAATGACCCATAACCCTTTCATTCATTTAAATCTTAGAGCATATATGAGCTATATGTGTGTTTATAGTTGATAATGCTACAGGGAAGCATACAATATAATCAAATTTGAACCATAATTAGGAATACTTTTTAAAAATATTTTTAAAAGCTCAGGCCGGGCACAGTGGCTCAAGCCTGTAATCCCACCACTTTGGGAGGCCGAGACGGGCGGATCACGAGGTCAGGAGACGGAGACCATCCTGGCTAACACGGTGAAACCCCGTCTCTACTAAAAAAATACAGAAAACTAGCCGGGCGAGGCGGCGGGCGCCCGTAGTCCCAGCTACTCGGGAGGCTGAGGCAGGAGAATGGCGGGAACCCAGGAGGCGGAGCTTGCAGTGAGCTGAGATCCGGCCACTGCACTCCAGCCTGGGCGACAGAGCGAGACTCCATCTCAAAAAAAAAAATAAAAATTAAATAAAAGCTCAATAATAACCACTTCGATTGTTTTTTAAGGCCAGAGTTGATCCCTTTCCTGATTTGATTCTGATGTAAGAAAGAAGACTCAGAAACCTTTCTCCCCATTCTCAGAGCAGAGGGTGGGGAAGTGCCTCTGCCTCATATCCTTGTTCTGTGAAGAAAAACTGATGACTGTTACATTAAAGGATTGGAAGTTCCTTTAAGGACCTTATGCTCCCATTGTCTGTTGTGTTGTAGACAGAGTGGGCCTCCAAGGCAGGTTCTTGATCCCGATTAGTGAATACACAACCTCTTGCTAAGTACAGTTCTGCATAGTTACGGTGGAAGAGTCGCTCACATTTTTCGTTGTCATGCTGGCCTTAAGAATGAGCTTGGAGAAACATCTTAGAAAAAGAAAAGAAAAACTAAGAAGACCTTAGGTAATTTTCTTACTTAAAAGAATACCAGAGAGCTTGGGAAGGCATTCAGGAAAGAAGATGACATCTTGTTTACTGAAATCTGGAATTTGCTCTTTGAAAGCTCAGAGCGCTAAGGGTAACATGGGATTTATTTGGAGTTGTGTTTTCATGATATTCAAACCATAATTATATTCAATAACACGTGCCCTCCAGTAAAAACAGACATCTCTGTTTTGCTAGATAAGTTTGAAAGTCTGTATCCCTGACTACATGTAACCAAATAGTCTGTGAATGGTCCCTCCTGTGTTAGGGACATTTAAAAGTGGCTTTGAATTAATTCAACTCTAGGTGGATGAAAACTTTTTTTAACTTAACATTTCTGAGATGGTTTTCCTGCTTATTCCAGAAAACAAGAGCCCATTCTGTTATTTACTACTTGCTTGGGTAGTAATGTTTATTCAACAAAAAATCAAATAGAAATTTGGCTGACAGTAGGAAAATTCTCATAGCCTAGGCAAGCAAAATAAACATCTTAAAAGTAAATAGGCTGAAACCTTGGATTCCGTACTAAAATTCCTCTAGATCTGCTAGGTGAATATGATCATATAATTTAAGCTGGATTTTAATTCCACTGGCCAGCAAAATGAAGATGTTAATATCAGCATCATGTGTGTTAGGTCTTTAGGCAAAAGTCCTAGACATGTAAAACATTTCCTTAAAAGTTAACTGTCTTCTGATTTTTCATGATAGAGGGATAATTCTGGCTTTAGGTCAACTTTGAACTGTGGAAGTTTACAAGCCCTCAACAGCTGTTCTCTAGAAAGATGTTTTGTACATTTTATTTAATTCTTAATGATTCAGGGCATTTCTGACCTATTTTTCTTCTTGAAGCAACAACATAACTCTAGGTAAGAAGTTATACCCTCTGTCTAGCATAGAAATGTCTAAACTAATGGCAGTGGAGGGGCAAAAGGGAGGCACAGCTTAGAACCAAATGTTCTTAGAATGTCCACGTCTAAAAGCTCAGAAACTTGAGAAAGCTGGCTTTTTTATGTGCATACAGTTTCTTATAAGCTTCTCTCCAGAAATGTATTACACCTTACAAAATTTATATCTGGAAATTGGTCTTTGAAAAATTATTCTATAAATATTCCAGCAGTGCTCAGCTGGAGCCAGAAAGCATCTTTACTTTTCATTATTGTTCATATTTCTCAATTCAGTCTCTTTAAGTTTCTGGTGACTGCGCCACCAGTCCCTGCCATGGCTCATTTCTCCCAGAAAACACCCACTGCCCCACCTATTGGGTGGTAAACACCTGGGAATCAGGGAGTGGGAGTCAAGCCAGGGTGTGTGGTACAGAATCTCACAGCTTGATTCAGAGCCAGCGCACAATTGGATTATGTCAAAAAGGGAAAAGGTGCCACGTGCATTTGCCGTGTTTCTTCGCAGAGCAGGCCAATTTAAATATAGCCTACTACCACAACTTGTCCAGAATTAAAATAGCCTAGAACAAGTGGCAAATGGCAGGGAGTGGGGCTCCTTGCCAGGAGATGGCTAAGGGACGGGAAAAATGGGCTTTTGAGAGAGGTTGTAGAGGCTCAAGTAACAACAGAAGATAGGACACCTCCTTCATAACTTAAACTTTAGGTCAACATAAGGTCCCAGAGCATAAAAAAAAAAGACTGATTAAATCACTCAAAAGCTTAGAAGGGTATTTCAAAAACTGAATAAAATGTGCTGTATTATTTTTAAAATAATATCTGGTTACTGAATTCCAGTTTAATGATTTCTTACCAAGAGGCAAGGACAGTACCATTCCAATTAGGTTTTCCAGACATAGGAGACATTTTTAAGCCATGAATTGAATTACATAATAGCTCTGTAATAAAGCCTTATTTGACAGAGGAGCCTGGTACTGTAGATAATGAAATTATAACTTAAAAATATGAGCGATCCTGACTTGTTGTCAAGGCAGTGCTAATATAAGAGTTGTATTTAATATTTTGGTTAAATTATTCATTCCTGAAGTGTTTTGTGTGGTTGGGTTTGTCATCATTGTTGTTGATTAGTTTTTCTTGTCATTCTTCCTGGGACTCAACAAAACCAAAGAACATTAGATTAAAAGAAGAATTCAGTTAAGTATTTGCCCCAAATGAAAACAAAAAACTTTCAGATACTCCTAAGTTGGTGCAGATATATACATATTTCAATCTAATATAATGTATACATATTTAAAATGTGTGTACAGGTTTATATATTCTTCTCTAAAATTCACAATCATATTAAACCCACCGAGCAAACATTCAGTAGTTGAGAGATTTTTCATTATACAAGGGATTCATCACCTTATAACATTTAAGTTGGTAGTTACAAATGGTGTGGTTAAACTGATAGTGTCTTCTAGGATTACAAAGAAGATCTTAAAAATAATCTAGGTCTTTCCATTATAATTAGAGTAGACAAAGCTTTGGTTTAAAAATTAATTTCAGACTTTGACAGCCAAGATAGACAAACTGTTTTCTGGAATTATGCCAGCACCCTAGAAAATATATTTCAATAAGTAACTTGCAAGAAGCTGTACTTGTAGTATCTCAGAGCTAAGGGTCCAACAGAGGCATCTCTGATCAAATCAGAAGCTTTTCATTTCACTCTGCCATACAAGATCATGCTTTGAGCTGTTGTTACTATGACGTCTCGGAAAAACATTACAGAGAAACTTCATATTTATAATTGACTGTTGCCAGCAGTGATCTTTTGCCAGTGAGAGATTTAAGGGAGAAGAAGCTTTCTTTTCACCCCAGCATTACAGAGGGGTTGGAGCAGAATGATGTATGCAATGTATGTAATAAGTAGGGAAAGAAGAGTGAACATGATATTTAGAACTAGGCAGAATTACCTCTGTGCCCAGAGTAGCAAATAATGTAAAAGCATTTCTAGACATGTGTAGATCATTAAGTATGTTGAGGTTTTGTTGGAGATAGAAAATATAGTTGATCAGGCAATGAGGATTTGGACAGCAATGAAAAAATTTCAGGGGAGACAGGCCAGGGTTGAGTATTTTAGGGAACACAAAGTCAAAAGTTATCTGAAACCTGGAGAAGTGTCACTAGGAAGACAAGGAGCAGCAGGACATGCGTAGCATTAGTAAAAGCTCCTGACGGCATAGCTGCAAGCAGTGAGCAATCCCCCTTTGAGTTTCTGTGCAGTTGCCTGCCTCTTTGTCTTGGATGGGAAGGGGCTTTTTAACTCTCCTTCTTATTCTGTGGAACAAATGCCATTTTCCATGGTGTTCCAGCTCTTGGAAGAAGCCCTGTCTGCCAGGGCAGTGGGAGCCCCTGCAGGATGTGATTCTTCCAAACAACGTGATGGACCTCACAGGCCTCTCCTTGCCCTGACAGCCCTCATGTTTTCAGGGCTACTGGCCAGCCCACGAGACTCCATATGAAACTATAAAAGGGTTTTCTGTGCCCCTGTTTTCTTCATGCCATAACAAAGCATTGCCTGTGAAGTCCCATCTCCCATTGTGCCTGTTGCAGCAACATTTAGGTCCAAATTTTAAATACATTTTAAAATGTATTTTAAATCCTGGAGAGCTTCATGGCTACAGGGTTCTCTGCCTTAAATGGAAGGGGATTTTTCACATTTGTGCTTCAGGTAGGGCAGAGTCAGCCAGTAAGGTGAGGGCACATCCTTTTGTCACCAAGTCTGTTGTCATGTCAGAAGACGAGTATGATTGTATTGAAAAGACAGGAAGAACTATTTCCAGTACTCCTATCGCTGGCCAAGACTTAGCACATTATACAAGTCTAACTTGGCAAGTACAGCCTGATGTCTAGGGCAATCCTGTAGACCCCACTAAAGTAGCTGTCAGATAGCAGCGAAGCAGCAAGCAAGGCCCTGGACCCGAAAACTAATACTAGACAACTTGCAACAAGGGGGAGGGTGGACCTGGGGTGTTGGCAGGTTACTTTCCCTACTCCTCCCGTTTCAGTCGACTTCCCTACAGTTACAAGATGGCAGTCCATAGATTCTGAATTCTTGGGCCTCTAGAAATTCTTGCCTCGGTGGAAATGATGTCCTAAATTTCCCCCTTGTTTGGGGGATGTGCAACATTCCCATTGTGCCTAGAATAATTCTTGAGATTCTTTGGACTCAGTCTGAACCTCGTATTGGTGAGGAGTAGTTCCATTCAAGTTACTGCATCTGTCACTAAGGAATGGAGTCCAGGAGGGCAGACCCTGCATTCCTCAGTGGCTGCAGCAGGAGTCCATCCATTCCACCGACAGCCGTGGCATCCCAGGGCCCAGAATCAATCCCACCACGAAGATAATAAAGGTTAAAAGCTCATCAAAGTGTGTCTAGAGGATCTACCCAGGCAGACAGCAGGCTCCTGGTCAAGAATATCCCAAGTCCTATAAGCGTGGTAAGTATGTAAACTTTGAAGCAGTTCACTAACAATCTATGAGAACCAGAGGAAAAGATCCTGTTATTTGAGCCAGGGTTTAACATGATTCTTGTACTTAGTTGGCTTGAATCCTGACTTGCATTTCTACCACCATTTTTAATGAAGGAGAATTGAACATTTTTATCTTGATGTACATGCATTCATCTTCAAAACTGACTTTGCTCCCCAAATTGTACCAATGTTACTTTTATTTAAGGGTACTAAACAGAAACGAGTCACCCTGGTTTACATACTTGTTTCTGCTTCCATTTTCTCAATGTCCTCAGATAAGCTATTATTTTATCTGTTGAGTATTGGGATGAAGAATTTGTTTTTGGTGTAACACAGCAAATGCTAAAAATAGGTAAACTCAACAAATTTGAGACTCCCATGAGGAAAAATAAGAAAACTTAAGAATTCAGGAAGAACTAGATGATCTTCTGATATTTCCTTTTAAACTTGGAGGCGTTGATTACTAATTTGGTGATTTGGGGAAGGCAACTATGAGTTGGATGAATCTGTAGTATTTTTAACACCACCTAAAAATGTTCCTGCTAAAGAATAACCTTGATGAAAACCAAATCTGTCCTATAGTCTTTAGTAAGATGTTTCCTAAGCTGTGTTATTTCATTTGAAGGTCAGCTGAAACTGGTTAAAAAATATATATATTGGGAGAAGAAAGCTCAAAATATGCATTTTTCAATAAGAGGCATAAATGTATTAAAATAAAAGATTGAATAGAGAAGTAAGGAGAGCAGTGACAGATTCACAGAGAAAGCATGAATACAAGAAGATGAACTCTAGATGTAAATGAATTCCTATAGTAGAAAGAAAAATGTATAACTAGATGATAATAACAAAATGTTTGCTAAAACAAATCTAGAAGATGGTAATAAAGAAATCTCTTTTAACAACATAGTCTTCATCCTAAAGGTTAGGAGACCTGGGCTCTACCCATTGATTCCTCTGGGTAGCCATATGACTTTGCTGTGTGACTTTGAATATATTCCTTAATCTCGCTGAGTCTCAGGTCTCTACAGAAGGAAAAGTAATTGCCTGGTCACCACGAGGGATCATGTGGACTCTCAGAGCCCCGTTCAGCTCAAATAGTGTGTTTTAATATGTCTGTTAAAGCAGAAGTTTCAAGAGCAAAACCAGAAGTTTAATATAAATCAAGGCAAATACCCTTGTGCTTGTTATATTGTTGTCCTCAATATCTGTTGCCGCAAGAAACTGAAGATTTAAAGTAAAAATATGCATGGGCTTCTTAGTTGAACTATAGAATGAATGATTCCTTGTCATCAAACAGATGTGAAATAAACAGAGTGACGGAGCGACAGTTCCTACAAGGAAACATGAAGTGAATAAAACAAGTTCACTGAGAGAATAACTATACCCCTAATTTTTTAACGTTCCTCACAAAACAGTTCTCTCATAAATTCTGTAACTTCAAAATGTGTGCCTTGACAAGGATAGAGCTTAAGATGCACAATGGTTTTGTACAGCCAGTCCCAAGCAAGTTCATGTTCATACTGTTCAGCATCAAAAGCCTGATAGAGGAATAGATCTTTTTGTTCTTCACTGGTTGGGCATATCTAGACAGAACAAAGTGAGGTGGCAGACTGGTGGATTTGAGATTTCTAGATAACCATTTTAGATCATATAAAACAGATACTACCTTAGAGAATGTTTTTCAACTGTGAGTTCAAGGAGGAGTTCTAGAGGGTGCATGTCACTTTTAAGGAGTGAATGGTGTTTGCTTAATTTTTAAAAATGTAGTTATAAGTATGTATAAAATGGAATCATTTGAGCACCACAGTGTGCATTTAATGGGCATTTGCAGCTGCTAAGTGGAGATTAGGTCAGTTTATGATCTGATCACTTGGTCAGTGTGTCATTCAGCTGAATAGCCCTAGCTGCCATCATGTATTTTGCCCATGATGCAGTCTTGAATTGCTCTAATTCCTAGTCATGCTTAAATATGTACCCATAGTGGACCATTGGTAAAGGACAAGAAGCATAACAACACTGATAGGTGAACAAAAACAGCATTGACGTTGGTAATTCTCATCATTACCCAGAAGGTCTTCTCAGGTTCTGAAGTTCTTATCAAGCACTTTCAGATGTTTGCTCCAGTGCTAACAAGAACATGGAGTCAGGATTATATCTAGTATCATTTTATAGAATATGCATCCATTTTAAAATAATTTGGCCTGCCTGATTTTTTGCTTGATCCTAACTTCACCCTTTCTATTTCCTCTGGTCCAAAGGCCCCCGTTGGCTCTATACACTTCCTTCCTTCCTACCCAGAACTCTGTCATGGGTTATACCATGCTCCCCATCCTCCTTGCTCCATGTCTCTGACCCTGCATCAAAGCCACCTTTTCCCTTCTCTTCTCCCAGAAGAGACAGCCCTGCTAGAGAACGATGCAGAATCACATATATTCTAATGTGCCTTTCTTAACATTTCTGAGAACTTCTGTACAGTGCTGACTCCAAATCTTTACCTCTTTAAGCCCCAGATTTCCCCTGCCAGCTATTTATTTCAACAGAAGATCAATAATAGGCATTTATCTACTAAGTACCTCTCTGTGTTAATACTAAGTACTTCATATATATTCGTTCTTATCCCAGAACAACTCTACGAAGTAATATTCTCCCCATTTTACAGGTGGGGAAATTGAGACTAAGGTGATACAGCCAACATGTGATAAAGTGGGGTGTGCACCTGGGTCTGCCTGGTTCCAAAGCCCACGACACTTTAGGTCTTTTTTGAGCTTGGGCTCCTTCAGGTTTTATGATCCTTAAAATCACTGGATCACCCCTTTCACTGTTCTTACATTCTTTCCTGTTTCCTTTCTTTCACTTATCCAGGACTTAATTCCAGCAATTGTCACATTTTCAGAGCTGCTTCATTTTCTCCTTTTCTCTGGGCATCCTTCCCACCTTCCAACAGGATCAGCTCTCATTTTCTTAAAATACGAGTAAAACGTCTTTTTCCTTGATCCAGCTAATCCTTCTGGTTACTGTCCAAATTTCCTCCTTCCTTTCTGGGTCAAAAGTCTCCAGCATGTGGCCCACACCTGCTTCCTCGGCTTCCTCTGCCCACTTCCTCGCCAACTCCCTTCAGTCCGGCTTCTGGGGTGGTCTCCTTGTGAGAACTGCTCTCTGAAAGGTTCTTATCAAATTCAGCAAATTTTCCCTAGCTCTCACCTTCTCCAGTACTGACTCATTTCAGTGACTGCACATAAATCTGCCAGGCAGGCTGAGAAACATGCAGCTGCCCCAGAGATAAGGCAAATTCAGATCTGGCCCGCTTACCTCCTAAGAGAAGCCCAGGATTTATGCAAGAAAAAGAACTGTGAACAGCTTTATTAGAAGTTCCCCTTCCACCTGTATGCTACTGCTGTTTCCATTTGCCTTCCTGTTTCCTTCACCCAAGGACACTTTTGTCTCAGTCCTCAGTTCTTTGCTTTTTTGACTCACTTATTTGGTGAGTTCAATCACCTTTCATTGAACTCATCTTCTGTGACATGACGCTCATAGTTCCGTTTAGAACCTTGACCTTTAATTTGCATAGCAGCCCTGTATCTCCAACTACAGATGCCTGTGTCGTGTAAAATCCTACTTGTCTAAAACAGAACTTGTCATCACTCCCAGACCATAGTGAGGTCATTTATTTGTACACCAAATTAGAAATCTTGGAGTTATCTTTTATGTTTTTCTCTTTTTTACCTATTTATTCATCCGCTAATATTTGTTGAAGACAGCCTCCATGCCAGGCTTATGTTAAAAGTTTGAGAAACAGGCACAAGTCTGCCCGCATTTTACAAAGTTCCGATCCCTCTTTCCTTAAAATGTCCATCAGTTATTGCTTTACGTTACAGCTGTTTCCTCTATTAGATTCTTAGCATGCCAGGGCTGGGTTGCATGCAGCAACTTCTCAACAGAGAGCCCAGCCTTGGTTTTTTCTCTCCTCACTTCCTCTGAATATATAAGATGCTCTGTAAATAGTAGTACATTAGGTGACTTCCTTTTATTTTTAGTTGTTGTAAAATATGTATAACAAAATTTACCATCTTGACCATGTAAGTATATATTTCAGTAGTAGTAGACCCACATTGTTGTGCAACAAATCTTCAGAACATTTTCATCTTGCAAAACTAACAATCTATACCCATTAAACAATAATGCTTTATTCTCCCCCCTCCAACCGCCTGGAAATTACTGTACTACTTTCTGTCTCTATGAATTTGACTACTGTAGGTACTGCATGTAATATTTGTCTTTTTGTGACCGGCTTATTTCACTTAGCATAATGTCTTCAAGATTCATCCATGTTGGGGCATGTATCAGAATTTCCTTTTTAAGTCTGAATAATATTCCAGTATGTATATAATCACTGCATCCCATTGAATGGGAGAAAATATTTGCAGATCATCTCTCTGATAAAGAGTATCTAGAATACATACAACACATTTTGTTTATTCATTCATTGACATTAGGATTGTTTCCACCTTTGGACTATTATAAATAATGCTGCTATGAACATAGGTGTATAAATATCACTTTGAGACCCTTTCAGGTTTTTTTTTAGTATATACTGAAAAGTAGAATTGGTGGATTATGTGGTAATTATATTTTTAATGTTTTTAGGAACCACCATCCTGTTTTAACAGTAACTGCACCATTTTCCATTCCCACTGGCAGTGCGCAGAGCGTTCGGTTTCTCCACATCCTTGCTAACACTTGTTATTATCTGGTTTTTTTTTTTTATAGTAGCCATCCTTATGGGTGTGAAATAGTATCTCATTGTGGATTTGATGTGCATTGCTTTATGCTTAATGATGCTGAGTGTCTTTTTAAGTGCTTATTGGACATTTGTGCCTCTTTGCAGAAATGTTTATTCAAGTCCTTTGCCCATTTTTCAATCAGGTTGTTTTGTTGTTGAAGTGTGGGAGTTCTTTATATATTCTAGGTACTAACCCCTTATCAGACATATGATTTGCAAACATTTTATCCCATTCGGTGGGTTGCAGTGATTATGTTTTAAAGAGAAGTTTTCATCTTATTTAATGGTAATGTTTTTGAACTTTTGAATGACTCTCATTATAACGGACCTTTCTCCAAAAATTATTCCAAGAAGAAAACATCCCTTAAATATTTCTACGTCAGATTTTTCTCAACACATAACATGGGAAGGTAAATCTTAGATAAGTTTTATAAAGCTCAATGAAGTAGAATAACCAATTTGGCATATTCCAATCAAGGATTAGAAATGTGCCTTTGATCTGTCCTATCCAGAGAATATAGCCTTTAAGCTTATTAAACTTTTGATCAAGTGTTAAGGAATAAAGTCTATAAAGTACTTAATTAAGTACTTATTTTCCAAGCTTAAAAAATGTTCTGGTGATAGAGAAAAAGAAATCTGATAAAAGGAGGCTGAATAGTAGACACCGCTATTCCTAAATTATTACACATGTCCCCTGAGCAGGAAGCACACTGCAGGGGGCTAGAGTTCAGAAAACTTAGTATTACAAGAGCTTATTAATCCAGGAATGTTTTGTTTCATTTATTTATCCTGCTTTCCAAAAAGTATTTGCAGGACTCTATAATGAGTTACATACATGATAGAATTCCTGATATTGGGTATAAAAATAAAGTCATGTGGTTAGAAAGGATTACTGTGCTCATACATTGAGGATAGTTTCACTCCAAGTTTCCGGGTAGCCTTAACAAAAAGAGAAGCAATCAATCCCATAGTTCATGTTGTATGATACAAGGAAGCACAGGAGTTAAGCATCAGAGACCACATTTTTCCTGGCACCAGACTCTAAGGAGGAGTGTATCACCTAGATCTTTATAAACATGACAATGATTCCCCATAGTGGATAGCCTTTTACAAAAGGCATATGAACATTCTTCATGTGAATCTGGGCTCCTCTCCTCTCCCTACGAATCTGTGGATGTGTTTGTAGGATGGAGTAATGTGGTTGAACTTTTATCTCGTTGACAAAATCACTTGTGGCTCAGAATGGCCTCACCTACTCTCTGGCTATTAATACTTTCAAAGCCTATATCATAACACCTCTGCAAAAGTTTAGGCCCTTGAAATATCAAATACCAGACTTCATTAGGGATATTATTCCCTTTAGTATAAAACAAGGCATAATAGTTTACATTTTATATTATTTAGAAATAACTGAATAACATAACAGTTTACATTTTATATCTAAATAACTTGATATTGCTTTTAGAGAAAAGGAAGACAGGAACTCCTGCCTTGGCAAAGTGGACAACTATTCACTGGTGATATAACTTGTTTTAAACCAGGACATAAGAATTCTGTCTTAAAGTTATTATTCCAGGTCCTATCTTTTTTTTAAAAAAAAAAAAAGAAAGAAAGAAATTTATGGAGAAAATTAACATTCAGTAATGAATAGATGGTGAAGATGGGTTCACATAAGTCATCTTCCCAAATCAAGTTTACTGAGAATGGAGCTTTAGGAGAATTATTGTCTATTCTAGACCAAAATCTTTATCAGCTTTGTCCGTTAGCAGATGTATAAAAGATTGCAAGTTAGAAGTTGGGACAGACATCTCAGGGCCCTATGTGTACCTGTGCTGAGCCTTGCTGAGTCTGTCTTATCAGAGACCCAAATCCAGATTGAAAGAGTCATTTCTTACTAGGTGCAGGTAACTCAGAAATCACACCTCTGATTTTAAACTGATGCCTGTGGAGCCAGTGGTTATTGTCCCTATCAAGAGTATTCCTTGCTTAACAGACTGATTTCTTCTTAAGAGCTCCAACTGTCTGCACGGGATAATTGGTTTTCTCAAATCTAGGTCTCTCATAAATGAATAATGTCACAGTCCAAAAGAAAGGCTAACGGCTCCTATTTTTTGCATTTTCTTACCCATGGTGCCATAACCCAGGAATGAATTTTTGGTTATTAGGCATTTCCAAGACCACCTGGAAGGAAATAAAATGGCAGAGAGGAGGATTGAAGTAGGGAGGTCAGTTACCTTTGTACTAACCCTGGTGAGGTGACAGTGAACCAGAGAACGTGAAATGGCTGTGTGGGGGAAGATACTCGGAAGGTGGTGCCGGCTGGATTTGCTGACAGTGGATATGGTGTATGAGAGAATGGGAGTTGTCAAGGATGATGCAGAGGTTTTGGCTTGAGCAACTGCAAGAATGGTGTTGCCATCAACCAAGACTTGGGTTTTTATGTGCCAATTGCTTTTATTTTTAAATTTTCCTAATAATTTTCTTGAAATACTTGTACCTCAAAGCAAATCACAAGGACAGCCCCTGAATCAATTAGGTTATCGCCTCTGCTGTCAAGTTTTCAGAGTCAGATCAGTAAACCAACTTAGACTTAATATGTCACAGATTTTTAAAAACATCAATATCAGCACAATTTTGAAGCAGTTTATTGTTGAGAAAAGACTATATAAAAAGTAGAAATAGCGCTTCACCTTTAGCAGACTTGTTCTCCATTCTAGATGAAAATCTTTATCAGCTATGTGAGAGTTCACAGATGTATAAGAGATTGAAACGAGGTTGGAGATGTCTCAGGGACCCATGTGTACCTTAGCAGGAGGAGAATATGCTCAGCATGTTCCATGTATGATTGAGTACGCTTTTTGTTAAAGTCTTAAACGTTGAAGAAAAGGAAACTAGATTATTTTCTCCTAAGGCAACTAGAGAGCTCATAAAACACTATTTCAGTCATTAAAGAAAAGGAAACCTCACATACTCATCAAATTGCTGGTTAGGAAAATAATTTGGTTAGGAAATTCCCCATTTATTGTTGTGGCTGGTCACGGTTGACCTCTGCAGAGCTTATGTCCAGGAGGGAGTTCTATAGCTGCTCAGTGAGCATAACCAGCTGCCCAGGTCTCCGCAGCCAGCATGGCTGTGGCGTCTTCACCCATAAGGTGCAGCTCTTCACAGGTTAAAAATTTGGTTTATTTGTTAAAAATATATAGCCCTAAAAGAAAGTCAACAGCTGATGCTTAACTTAAAGAAGTGGCCTTTCAGTTAATTTTTACTGCATTTGATGGCAGAAAGTATCTGAGATAATGGTATTTGGAGATTCTTGAAGGTCTGAAGATTTGTAAATGTCAGCAGTCTTTTGATAAATGAAATGCTTTGGGGCACGTATACCGCTTTGGTGTATGCATGTTTTGCCTGTGACCAGCAACAGCATCAGGGCATGCAGTTTGAGTGGTTTCAGCTTATCTCTCCAGAGTGCCTAACCTGAACCCTCCCCCCAACACAAGAACAATCACAATTGACTGATTACAGGGGTCGTGTGTCACTCTGGAACTGAGCCTGGGATGTGATCACATGAATTCACTAACATGAGCCAGAGGCAAGTCCAGATTATTCCTGGGCAAAATCTAGACATGCCAGTGGCCTTAGCTCTACAGGCTGGTGTTAACAGCAAACTCACAGTGGGTTCGTATTCTTCCTTCTTGTCATCGGTTCCAAAAGCTCTTGAGCAGACTTCAGGATTCGGGTTTGAATGTGGTCCTGACTCATCTGGCCAGCTATCCAGTAGCACTGAGCCACAGAGCTAGGCTGGATAGAAAGGTCCTCCTTTGCTGTGTGGTCTTACAGGAAACAGCAAGTAAAGTAAAGGATTAAATACTAGCAGCCTTCACTGATGCTGTGCTTCCAAAATATATTTGCAGAAAGGTTAAGCTGTATTTGTCTATTCTCCAGTTTAGCATATTATAAAAACTAATAGATATACTACTACTGTTTATTTGACTGTATAGTGGTGTGTTGTGATTGGATCAGAGTAAGTTATCTGTACTTGAGTTTTGTAAATTTATTAAAGGGCTAAGAGATTGTATTATAAAGCAGCATAGCTGTATTCTTATGGCTTCATTAATTATGACACCTAGACATAATTAGGCCCTGGCTAAGAATAGCAGACAAAATGGAAAATCATTTGGGGGAAAAAAAAGTTTAGATTCTGAGAAACTGAAAGAACATTAGTAGAGGGCATCCGTTGATTCTCAGGCACAACACACAGAACTAAGGCATTACCCATCATAGATTAGCAATGGCACCCATGCAGGGTTATCCTGACAGCTGGTTGTTTAAGAATATGTCCCTCCCCTCTTGATATTATTTCCATTTCATATTTCCTGATGCCCTGTACACAAATAATCTAAAGCGTCCTCCATGGTTTAGAAATAGCAGTTTTGGTGATTCATTTTTAATTAATAGACTTTATTTTTTTAGAGCAGTTTTAAGTTATCAGAAAAATTGAACAGGAACTACAAAGTTCCCATATACCTCCTCTCCTCATGCATACACACAGTGTCCCCTATTATTAACGTCTTGCATTTTGAGGTGCATATGGTCTAATTGATGAACCGGTATTAATACATTAGTATTAAAGTCTATAGTTTACATCAGGCTTCATTCATTTTTGTGTTATACAGTCTATAGATTTTGACAAATATGTAATGTCCCCCCCTACAGTATCATGCAGAATAATTAAACTCCCCCAGATATGCCCTCTGTTCCACCAATTCATTCTTCCCAGTACACCCCGAACTCTTAGCAACTCCGGATCTTTTTATGGTCTCTATGGTTTTGTCCTTCCATTCAGTTTTAAGAACTACTCAGCTTTTCCTAAGGAAGCATCATTTATTCCTTTATTCATAAAGTGGTCCCTCAATAAATAGTATGTGCCATGTAGTGTTCTGCACTTTGGGATTATGACAGAGGACCAAAAATTAAAAATCCCCATCTTCACAAAGCTTGCATTCGAATACATCAAGCCTCCATGCTTGCTTAGAGCCTAAATAGAAGTGAAAGGGGCCCCATGAGAGCACAGGACGAGAGGAGGTTATTGAAGAGAGTAATGTGAAAAGGGAGCCTCCTACCAGTTGGCCCCCTTGTCTCAGGCCAGGCCCAGTTCTCCCCATGTTTTCCCCTGCAGTCTGGTCCCAGGAGTTGTGCCTGCCAGCCTCCTCCAGCTGCTGCCTGTGTGTTCTCCCTGAAGAGCATCCAAAGTCCTTGCCTTTTCCCAACTCCTCCTGTCTCCTGCTGTCTCCAACATAAGTGTAAGCACCTTTTTCAGACTTCCATTAAGTTTTCACTGCTAGTTATCTATAGCCCTACCTAGTGCTAATAAAATACAATCAAAAGTTTACAAAGCCATAAGAAAGAGGTACCCATAAACATCTGAAGACTAACGGAACAAGGCCTTCCCCTTTGCAGAGCAGATAAACCAGAGTTTTTGTTGTTTTTGTTGTTGTTGTTGTTGTTGTTGTTGTTGTTGTTGTTTTCTTCCCTCCAACCCTCTCTGGGACCGGTAGACATCATTCCCTGGTCCAGCCATAAGAAACCCTATTCTTTTTCCTGCCACCTTCCCCATAACCCTAGTTATCCAGAAAGATGAGAGGTTTCCATGAGTGAGGACAGGCCAGGGAGGTGACGGAAGACTGAAAGATCCAATTCATCCCTGCCAGTTCTGCCTCTCTGTCACCTTTTTGGTTCATACAAGAAACATGCCTAAAAGTCAGCTAAATGGACTCCTCAGGAACCCTTCTGAGCATGTTCTTAGAGCGGGCCCTGTGAGTTTGCTCCTGCTGGCGAGCGCCAGTAGTGCACATCTCCCCGCTATACATCCAGCAGCATCATGCTGGTAGCCTGAAATTGGCCACGGTGAGAGCATTTACACATAGATATGAGTAAATGCTACCAATCCCCATTTCGCTAATTTTTTTCTTCAAAGAGCTACTTCACCAACATGCCAGTGGGCAGACCTTTCTTAGTCAAATTCTTACACTGATTGTACCATAGAAATTAATTCGATAAACACTGTATTAATTTATATGTTCTAATTCTACTTTCCATAATTTTAGGGGTGGGGAGAAATGCCAACCAAAGTCAACAGGAGATTTGATCTAGTAAGTTTTGAAAACCACACTTAGCATCAGGCTACACAGACCTTGTGCTTACTTTTCATTTCCCTTGAGAGAAGGGCTGAGGCAATTCATAGGAAGTTTAGTTTCATCTATGGCATCTTCATTGAAATTTTATGGCAATAGAACTCTAAAACTTTTGCTCTTGTGGGTGTCGGACCATAATCATAATTAACATTTCTTTTCCCAGATTACAATTTACTTGTCCCTGTGTAAGTAACAAGGGGCCATCTATGCTGATTCGTCCTTTTGTACCCCATGTAGGACTGCACATGCCAGGGCGAAGGCCGATGCTGCCGACCAGGCCGCGCTGGCCGCTCGCCAGGAGTGTGACATCGCGAGAGCTGTGGCCAGGGAGCTGTCACCTGATTTCTACCAACCAGGTAAAACAGTGCTTTGATGAGCGAGGCAGGAGCACTGGCTTTGGTTTGCGTTTATTTCCTTTTCGTTTCAATATAAAGGCCTGTGCTTCCTGAATCCCAGCAATACTATTATACAAAATAAACAGTGGCGCATGTGGATCCTTAATCTGAAATGCTTGGGACCAGAAGTGTTTCAGATTTCAGATTTGTTGATATTTTTCTATATTTGCATATACATAATGAGATCTCTTGAGCTGGGGACCCAAGTTGAAACACGAAATTCATTTATGTTTCATAGATACCTTATACACATTGCCTGGAGGTAATTGTATACAATATTTTTAATATTTTTGCACATGGAACAAAGTTTTAACTGCATTTTGACTGTGACCATTGATCATGTGGAATTTTCCACTTGTGGCATCATGTTGGTGCCCACAATGTTTTGGATTCTGGAGCATTTCAGATTTTTGGATTAGGAATGTTCAACTTGTAGTAATAAATATCACCTGAAGTCTGAGTGTTAGCCATGGAGATGGGTTATTCCCCAGAGTCTCGCCCTTCCTCCCCTCTACATATGACCAACAAAGTTTGAGCTGATAGCAGTAAACTAGACAAGAATCTAAAAGAAATATCTGATTCTAACAAATACTCCCAAATTCAGAGGCACTTTTAGCATTAAGAGAAGAGCCAGTTGGTACTGTGACTGTTTTTTCAACGTATCTGAGTGTGGTTAGGAAATAAAGCAGCATACCACTTAAAGAGATTAATCTGCCCAGATTAAGAGGAAAATGCATGTCATGATGGAAGAAATAAAAGTGACAACCTCAAAAAAATTGATCTTGGTCATCTGCCCCCCCTCAGATGTTAGTAAATAGCAATCAACAAATATGTGCAATAGGTTTAAATATTTAATTAACTTTCTAGTAGTTTCCCAGTAGACTCTTTCCACCCCTCTCTATAATATACTAGTGTTTTTGTTTTGAATTTCAAAAAGGCAATATTCACCTTTATATATATTCCATTGTTTTCTAAAGAACATCTGTCTAGTGATTGTTCGAGGCATCAACAGATTTCTAGGTGAAGAAACCAAAATAAATGTTCTCAATTTCTATTAAAAGTTACATTTCTTGGTAAAGAATTTTTCCACCCTGGTTTTTGTGAAATCAAGCTGTATAACTAGCATCCTGTCCCTAGCCCAGCACCCTGCATGAGATAGGTGTTCGATACATGTTTGGTTCTGGTGAGGGGTATACACTGTTGGAACCCGTAGGGTATCACTGAGTCCTAACGAACAACATAAGTCAAAGTGAACAAAATAGCAAGATTCGTAGAAAAGCTAGAAACTTGGCTATAATCAAGGATGGAGCAATGAGAGATCACCTGGAGAATGGGAGCATGAGGTTCCTGCAAAGAAAGAAGACAGTAAAAGGCCAGGCAAAGAAGATTCGGTTTTTACAAGAGAAAGGCTGAGGAGGGACCCAGGGTGGTTATTGAATGATAGATACCATCATCACAGAGTGACTCGTCTAAGAGTTCAAGTCCAAGGCAACCACTGAGAAGGGTGTTTTCTTTCACATGCATCTCTTTTAAACCTCTGGTTGAGATTTAAATCATTTTTTATATATATGCATTTTTTTAAGGAAAAGGAACCTTTCCATTTTTTTGCAGCGACCTCTGGTAGGAATAAACTCTCCTCTGGCATGAAATGAACTCATACTTCCCCGGTACCTAACTATATTGGCAAATTAGCTGTTCCAGGGCGTGAGAGCTGGGGAAAGACTTCAGCCACCCAGGAGAAATTGTTCTCTCCTCCCCAGCAGTGTTGCATTGGAAAGAACCTGACTGATCAGGAGACACTGGGCTTGAGCGGTTCTGAAAGCACACAAACTTACTGTTGTCTGCAGATGGTGATTTCTTGGTTCTGTTAATTCTGTTGGGGAATGGGGTCCCTTTAGATTCCTATTAGGTGTTAACAAGAGGTAAATGATACGAAAGATCATCTCGGTTTCCCAGTCTGAATGATTTTAAAAGGCTTTTCTGGTGTAAAAGCATTTGAGGGGGAAAAAAATATTGTGGGAAAATGTAATTCCACCCTTTCTTAGCTAAAACAGCTTCACATAAGCAAGTTGTGCATCAGGAATGAATACATCACAGTAGCATGGATGACAGCGGGTCTATTTGAGACCAGAGCTTGTGGGGGAGGCTGCAGTCCCCTTTGACCCACAGCCAGCACTCCCTTCAGCAACTGTATAGAAAGCCTTTTCTGTCACGGGTATTATTGATCTTCTCAAGGGAGCATAACTCATGCTCTCCACTTTGCATTTACAGGGTGAGCGAATCAGATAGACATTTTCGAAAAGGGCTTTCAAGTACTTCTAAATTAGGTTGGCCATTTAATTTACATATCTCAGATATAAAAGTCTCCATTGTTTGGAATGCATGTGTTCGTGCATAGAAGTTGTTAACCCTGTAATAAAGGATGCCTGTCATAGCTTACATGTTGAACGCTTCCATGGCAAATTACCTATTTTCAGGAGCTGGCAGTATTTTCAGATATTTTCCATCTTAATTAAATTTTATGATCTTTAATTTAAAACTGTATTATTCTACAATTCAGTTAGAAACTAAGGAAAAAACACAGCCTCTTGATTATAAAAGCGAGAAATGGAAAAAAAAAAAGGTTGCTAGTAGATTATATGTAGATTAATCAAAAAAATTTTTAAATAAAATAATAACTTTTGTCATTAAAGAAAAAAACACAGCCATGTGGGACAGCTTTCTCCCCCAAAGGGTTAAGCTCTAATAAACAGAAAGCATACAAATGGATGTTTGTGAATGTATATATAGATAATTGTGTACAAACACAGAAACCTAAATTGCCATTAGTGGGAGTGACACAGTGAGTCATCCCCCAAGAACTTAGAAGATTGCCCTCTGAGAGTTCAACTTGAAAATGAGTCCCTGAAACTACACAAAGGTAGATCAGGTAAGTAATAGGATGGCTTTAAGAACCACAGGATTTCCTTGTTACCTGATTGGCTATAAAAACATCTAAAGAAAAATTGGTCACCCAAGGAAGTATAGAAGAAAGAGAGTCACAGAGGCAAAAATTGGCAGTGTTCATCCCAACACTGTCCAGAGGAGGAGAAGCCTGACCCAGAACCTTGGAGGACTGCTCTCACATTGGCAAGGACGTTTCTATTATGGGGAAGGATGCGGGGAACTGTGACCCTGGTGTACGGCTTTGCTGGCAAGATCACCCTGACTCAGGAAATGGATGTATCAGGCTAGCCCAGCTTGATGCCATTACATATTTGATTCAGCTCATGCTTCTTGTTCTGATTCCATGTTCACCAGTAACTTTCTAATTTTGGTTGAGCTTTCCATGGAGTTCTGCCAACACGGAGAGCGTGTACTGGTAGTATCAACATGAGTCCCCTGACCTATGTGACATTTACATTCCTCATTGTAAATTAGTGAATTGGCCTTCTAGGATTGTACATCAGTCTGGTGAGCTTTGGTAATGTGAGTTTGCCTCAAGAGATGGCTCTGCTTCAAAGTGCTGGAAAATCAGGTTTCTTTGCCAACAAGGCTGACACAGGCTTTAGAGCAAGGGTGTCCAATCTTTTGGCTTCCCTGGGCCACATTGGAAGAAGAATTGTCTTGAGCCACACATAAAATGCACTAAC
This sequence comes from Rhinopithecus bieti, assembly GCF_001698545.2. Taxonomy (NCBI): domain Eukaryota; kingdom Metazoa; phylum Chordata; class Mammalia; order Primates; family Cercopithecidae; genus Rhinopithecus; species Rhinopithecus bieti. Next base: position 168,293 of record NW_016803492.1, on the reverse strand, counting down.
ACTAATGATAGCTGAGGAGCTAAAACAAAATCACAAAAAAAAATCTCATAATGTTTTAAGAAAAGTTTGTGAATTTGTGTTGGACCACAGGTTGCACAGACTTGCTTTAGAGGGTAACCACTAAGGAAGCAGGAGGGACTGGGGCAGTGACCCTTCCTGGGAAGGAGGATTGGGAGACTAGATTTGTGGCTCTTTCTCCCACTGTTTCAATTTCTTTTTAGGCCAGACACAGTGGCTCATGCCTGTAATCCTAGCAGTCTGGGAGGCCAAGGCAGGCAGATTATGTGAGGCCAGGAGTTCACGACCAGCCTGACCAACATGGCGAAACCCCATCTCCACTAAAAATACAAAAATTAGCCGGGCTTGGTAGTACATGCCTGTAATCCCAGCTACTTGGGAGGCTGAGGCATGAGAATCATTTGAACCCAGGAGGCAGAGGTTGCAGTGAGCAAGGATGGTGCCACTGTACTCCAGCCTGGGTGACAGAGCGAGACTCCGTCTCAAAAAAAAAAATCCTTTTAGTCAAGATAATTCATTTTAATTTCAAGTGATATTAAGTAGCATGTAAAATTTTTATATTTGTTGATGGGGCAGGGGCTGAGTATGAGTTACATTAAAACACTGCCCTGGAATGTGGTAAATTTAGTACTTGGAGCCCTCTTGGGAGAGAGCCAGCCTGCTTCCCTGGGTGTCATCCCCAACAAGCTTTGTCTTCACATGTGTAAGCATAAATGTGCTCATACACACAGTGTATTGACTATTTAGAGTGAAGTCTTTAGCACAGATTTTTATGGACCAGTGTTAACTGAGCTTGCATTTCTGGTATGAATTAGAAGACTTCAGAAATCAAAGCATATCTCCATTACATAATTGTCTATGCCTATCATTAATATGTCATGGATTTGGTTAAGAAAAGGGAAGCATCCTGGAATAGATGACTTCTAAGCTCACCTTCCAAACCCAAAATTCTGAATAAATTTTTTCATTAAAAAGGGAAACTGAATAATCCACTAGATGACATGAAATTAATAATTCATGAGTTTGCTGGTTACTCATACCACATATTCATTCTGGTACATTCAGTTTCACAAATGGGTATTGAGTGCGAACCAAGTGCTGGGTACTAGAAAGGATGTCCCACAGTTTGCAGACCAGAGCAATATGACTGTAGTCACAGAAATTGCAGGATTGTTATAGACGGGACTGTGAAGTACTATAGGAAAGGAGTGTTCTTTCTATATCCAACACAAAAGTGATCCTGCTATCAGTTACACAATGTGTTTAGACTCTTTCAATCTGGTCCTCTTTTCACTGATTGTCAGTCTCCACAGAAAATGTCCAATTGCTACTTAATGACTACTGCTGTTGCTACAAAACTTTTGATATTGGCACTGTCCTAATAGACATTTGTTTTGGGGAATCTATGGTGCTTCTGCCCATAGCCAGCCCACCAAGGCTCATCTCTGAAGAACTAGCTGGATACCCTGCTGCCACCATCTGCCATATCTGTTCAGAGCCTTCGTGCCAACTGGAACGAGTAACCTTTGAGTGTTGGTGGATGGCATGCTGAATGTTGTTTGTTTTTTCACATTGTTTGGCAGCCATATCCGTGAGCGGGTGAACTCTATCTGACTTCTTCCCAATATGAGTCTCCAGGAGGAGAAAATCCTTTGGGATTCATAGATACTGTCTATATAAACAGATGAAAATGCTGACTACAACGACTATCAACATTTGTCATAATTTCCCTCCCTGGCAATATTCTGACTAGTCTTTTTAATGAACTGCTGCATCTTATCAACTTTATGTTGCTGGCTCTGCAATACTGACACACACATTTACTACACAGAACAAGTAGCAGGCACAACATGTGCCTTCCAAGAGAAAATAGTCCAGGAAAAACTTCTGTCTTCTGCGTTATATTAAATGTCTTGTTTTAAAAGCATTTAATCTTCTTCTGGAAAATCTAACCATATATTCTCATTTAGTTGGCTAGGCCTTGTATGACTGTGCCACATTGGAACCATTTCCAACGGGATATAGTCATGTAAGGCTGGTGCTATGTCCACCTCTGCTCATATTGCTTGCATACTGTCAAATGCCTATAACCCAGAGTGTTAGAATCACTCAGATAGTTTGTTAAACAATATTTCTAGGCTTCAATGTTCATACTTATTAAAATCTCTGGACATAGCACCTCAGATGCTCTGATAAGCAGCAAGCATAGGCGCCCCTGCTTTGGGAATGCATTTTTTTCTCTTACCCAGATATTTTTTGAATGCATAACAAAGCTGGGAATTTTTTAGATGGGAAAGTTGATGCTAAAATATACTTCCACCATTCTAGTAAATTCTTTGAGCTCAACAGATTTTGAGTATCATCAGAAGCCCTGTAGATCAATTTGAGTAAGTATACCTAAACTCATCTTAGCAGAGTGGGCATGAGTAATCATGTAAGACATGCCTTTCTTACTACATTGAGGACAAGAAAACTGTCTAAAGAGGTGACATGTCAGATTTCTAAAGGTTAAAGAAGTGATTAGACCAGTATTTGAGAGTTGATAAATATCATAATAAATACTTTGAGTGGAATCTAAAATGTAGCTTCGTAAGTTCATTAATACAAATTCTTCCAATGGCCAAATCAGTCTCACCTTGGCCTCTCCACCTATATTGGTGGTACTGAAGGTCACTAGGATACATCCTAATGTTTTTAATGTATATATTGATAAGTGATAGTTGTATATATTTTTGAAGTGCAAAGTGATGTTACAATTTCTTAATACAATACAGAATGATTAAATCAAGCTAATTAACCTATTTATCACCTCAAAAAATGACACTTTTTTTGTGATGAGGGCATCACAAAGATTTAAATCCTAAATTTGTAAGCTACGATCTCACGGTCTCACATCTTCTAAATGAAATGCATGGGCTTTGTGACAACTGCATTTCTCAAGGTGCAGTGACTCTTACCTTTTCCCTCCAACTTTGAGAATGTATAATGAATAATGTTTGCCAGAGTTTATTTTTTCACTCTTTTCTGTATATTTAAGTTAAACATTAGCTTTTAATGTGCCTTAATCTTAGTAGATATTGCCAGTTTTTCTTGGCCGAAATAACCTGCATTTATCTTTAGATCAAAGATGTTAAAAGTACTTTGTATTTTGTGTAATTGTTTCAGCATTAAGTGGCTGAAATTAAAAGTCCATTGGCTCCAAAGCCCTTGACTATTTTAATTATCTTTGCACAGTACATCCACTACCATACGTAGATGGGTATTTTAGTAAAGCTGTGAAGTCGAATATCAGTAAAGCACAAATAAAACCAACTGTAGTGAAATTTTGGGTAGAGAAGTGAGGGGAAACTATGTAAACATCACATTGCATCAAGATCTATTAGAGAATGTACTTTATCACAGAAGAAGAGGGGTTTTGTTAAAATACGCCTGCAGTTGAATCACGAGGGGCTTCTCCATGACAGACTAGTATCAGTGACCTGATGAGTTTTAAAGAGCAGAGGCAGTTCAGCTGATGGAAGACATAACTTTTTTGTGCTCATGCTGCCCTGTTTCCCCTTAATGCTATGTCCAGACACACAGCACCAAGAAAGAATTAAGAAACAGAAGGGCATCACATTTTGAATGCTAGCAGTTGCCCCTTTTCGTCATTCAAGATACCTTTCACTGGCCTAAGAATTCACACTGCCATTTTTGATGGAGGAATTAAAAGAAAATTGTCAGTTATATAAAGGGGGAGCTTACGCAGTTTAGAAAGGAAGTCTCAATTGTTGATGGGCGATCTTGACAGATTTGGGAAACTTGAATCCCCAGGAGTGGATGTATCTTCTAGAAGGTGGAAACTGTGATAATACTGTTATGTTTTGTGCCCTGAGTATAACTTGCAATGCTGGGTGCTCAGGAATTCTTGTCTCTGGCTTTAAAATATTATGTGTTGCATTATGCTTTTTTCTTAAAAGATACATGGGAGCTATGTGATTTTTTATTTTTCAGCTGCTATAGCTGTTTCCATTTCAGTAAAATGGGGATAATAACATGTACTCCCTAAGATTTTGGTGAGGCTCTAAATTTTGGATAATTCCTTGTATAATTAAATAGCAGTCTCATTACAATAACTTATTACTCAGACCACCATGAGAAGAGCAATTAAAGTATAAGTATGCAGTATGTATTCTCACAATTAGGGATAATTGCTGTTCAGCCCCTCTGTAAATCTTTTAGTGAGTTAGTGAGTTTGTCTGGGGTGAAGGGTTGCGGGGTGGAAGGCAGGAAGGAAAATGAACAGATGCAGTGCTGTGGAATTGACAAGAGCCTGTCAACTCTCTATAAGCATGTCGGTGGGGTCAGTGTCTTCCATGTATACTCAAGAGACGTCAGCTTCTGCCCATTTGTGAGGAAGAGGGTCAACTGCACTGCGTGTGACCTTGACCTCATGAGGCGAAAAGTGGCAGATGGGTGGAGTGGTAGCCAAAGTATGCACATGACTTACTGAGATCTGAAGGCCCTGGAAGTCTAAGGTCTCTGTGTCAGCCCAGAGATGCCCCTTTCCAGACCACAGCCTCCTCGAGTTCCTAGGGCCAGGACATCTTGTGGCACACACCCTGTTTCTTTACAGCTTACTCCCCATAAAATAACAATGCAGCGGGACCACTTTTTTTTTTTTTTTTTTTCATTTTTTTCTCCTCTGTCAGAGGAATAGCCACTTTTTTGATGAAAATTTGTTCCCATTTATAAAAAAGAACAAGATTTTTATAAACAATCCAGAGGTATATAAAAAAGGAAAAAAAAAAATCTTGAAGCTACAGAACCAGAGACAACTGCCTTGTGTTGACTTTGATATCTGCAAAACACTGCTTGTGCAAATCCATGTTTTCCATAACTGTGAATGGATTACATGGAAGTGACTTTGTGTCATGCAACCTAAGCCTTAGACTTAGGCTGTTTCAAACTAGGAAGTTTTAATGCATGTTTGATGACAAATCATTAAAAATACAGTATCTACAGGTTCCCCTCTTGCAGTATACTTGATTAAATTTTCAGACACATACAGTCATCAGCTTACTTCCTTGTACAAGTGTATACTTTCTGTGTCTTAGTTACACCACATAATTTGAATTAGCAGATTATGCTAGATTATGATATTGTGACCAATGTTCCATCAACATGAATTTCGCCTCTATATTCTGCAAGTAGGCGGAAAGAATGCAATTATCAGGAAAGTCAGAACTGTTTAGATTCTGTATTATCTTAAAACCTTTCCATAATAAATAAACTTTTCCCCTAGAGAATGAAATGTGTACTTAGTCAAAACCTTATGAATATATTATTTTTAAAAGAGAAAAGGTTAATCTGATTTAGCAAAAAATATATGTATATATGTATACACATATATATACACACACACATACATATACATACCACCTTTTTATTTTTTTATTTTTTATTTGTTGGCCAGGCCCTGATTACGTCAAACAGAGATTTCAGGAAGGTGTAGATGCTAAAGAAAATCCAGAAGAAAAGGTACCAGAAAAGCCACCTACACCAAAGGAATCTCCTCATTTTTATCGCAAAGGCACGACACCCCCAAGATCTCCTGAGGCAAGTCCCAAACACAGCCACTCTCCTACTTCCTCCCCAAAGACCCTGAAGAAGCAAAACCCCAGCTCAGGGGCGAGACTCAACCAAGACAAAAGGAGTGTGGCTGATGAGCAGGTGACGGCCATTGTCAATAAGCCCTTGATGTCAAAGGCTCCCACGAAGGAGGCAGGAGCGGTTGTGCCCCAGTCCAAGTACTCTGGCCGCCACCACATCCCCAACCCCAGTAATGGGGAGCTGCATTCTCAGTATCACGGCTACTACGTGAAGCTGAACGCCCCCCAGCACCCTCCAGTAGACGTGGAGGACGGCGATGGATCCAGCCAGTCTTCCTCAGCACTGGTGCACAAGCCATCCGCTAACAAGTGGAGTCCCTCCAAATCTGTGACAAAACCAGTTGCCAAAGAAAGCAAAGCTGAGCCAAAAGCTAAGAAGTCTGAACTTGCTATACCAAAGAATCCCGCAAGCAACGATTCATGCCCTGCTTTGGAAAAAGAAGCCAATTCAGTAAGTACTGCAAGTAGCATTTTCTCTTTCTTTTTTCCCTTTGGTTCTTTCAGTGAGCTGTGTGGTGTGACTGTGCATCTTGATCACAGCCAGGCTAACCAAAGTTCTAGAAGCACAGGGTTGTTTAAAGCAGCACATAACATGTTTGTAGTTTGAGACAGCAAAGAGCTCTCCAGACAGAAATTCCCCCCACTACCCCTGTGTTCACCCGGCCCCACTTTAGATGTAATTCAGGTAGGTAAGATCTGACCAGCTTAGCACAGCATCTTAGCACATTTTAGCAAGGCTTAAACAGCGTGTCTTGGTGAGCTTCCTGGTAGCTTGCTCTCTGATTGCTGGAAAGGAATCATGACCCCTGCCAAGGGCCAGCCGCTCTCAGAGCTCTAGGAAAAGGACACCACCAAGTTCTTAGCCCTCCTGTTTTCACCACAGCGGTCAGCATCTTTACACAAAAGAACCTCTCCTCTAGCCCTTGTGCATTCTTCTCATACACACCCAGTTTGGATTTTAAATAGCCAGCCTTTGCAGCTAGAACATTTTTCTTCCCCAAAAGAGAACTGAAAATTTCCAGTAGTTCAAGAGAATTTCTTTGGTCTTCTGTGTTTTCAAAGTGTGAGAACTCTTACAATTTCAGTTTTCTGGTAGATGCAGGTTATTAGTATCAATTAGTCTTAAGCATTTAAGATATTTATTATTCAGCCAGAAAAGCTCTGTATTATTGAAAAATCTTTATACCCTCTTTCAAAGGAAATTTTTTGAATAATGTATGGAATTAGTATTTTATCAAATGCTATAGAATTTGTAAAATCTGAAGCTAATTATTGATTAAAAAATGACCTCTTGACCTGGTCACATCCCTTTAGAACAGAGGTGTTGAATGTTACACACCTAGTATTCACTAGTAATTATAGAGACATATTTGCATAATGGTACGGATTAATATCTTGGCCAACAAGAATATAGTACAGCCATCAGTTTCTTATTTTTGTCTGTTTTATTTACTCACATGATTAAGCAATTAAAATTCCTCTGTTAACTTATGCTTAAAATTTCTTAAGTGTGTTTATTTTGCTAGTATCTATAAAACACTGGTTGTCTTCTTTTTTCAAATTTTCAACTTTTTAATTAGCTGGACATATATTATTCAGATTAACTGGACCAACTTCCTAAGAGTCAACTTGCATGGAGAAAAATTGTTTTCAAAACAGACTAACTTTAAGGTTCTGACTCTTCAGTAGGCATTCATTTTAAAGATTTGAAACCTTAATATGTCAGTATCCTGACATTACAACTGTAATAATCACTATTGAATTTGTTAAATGTAATAGTTTACTTCTCATTTGACTTTCAGCATTTTTATCCCCAAGTTAATAAGGCCTCGCATATATCAGTATTAGTTTGCCTGATTTACAAGGAGAAAAATTCAAACAATGCAAGGCCATATCTTTTATACTTTTGGGTACCCATTTGTGGGCTTTAGTTGACTTCTAGACCTCTACAAGGGGAAGAGTATGCCCCAGTGTCCTGTATATTAGGCTGTGGTAGGGGGAAAATAAGTTGAATTACCCAGCTCTTAGCTGAAAGAGTCTCTCCGTAAAACAGTAGTATACATATGTTTGGTAAATTCACAGCCTCCTCATTTAGAAAAATCATTTGTTTTATTTATTTGTGGAATTCTCAGATTCTTGGAGTTAGCCAAGCATCCTCCATCTCAGTAGTTGGTCCTTGTAGAGGACAGTAGTTGAACCCTGTAGAGGGTTCCCCTCTACACCCCAAGGGGGAAAGGAGGCCCCAGCAGCTCTGCAACCACCCTGAGCTTTAGACTGCCTCTGCAAAATTCGAGATTGACTTGGCACCTTCACGCGAAGATTCTAAGAATTAACATTGTCTTCCTAATAGTAACAGAAAGCTGCCTTCCCCACTCCTGAGAGTCAGGATGTGTCACAGTCACAGAGTCATCATAAATGTTGTCAGCGGATGACCTTTAAGACAATGGAGTACTACATAGTTTTGAGAGAAAGACATGGTGTAAGTTAGACATTCATAAATAATTTTAAAATTCACAGAATTGAACTCTGTTGCCAAACTTCCTTGGTTCACATCCCAGCTCTGTTGCTTACCAGCTGTGTGACGCTGGACAGTTTCCTTACTGCTGTGTGCCTCAGTTTCCTCATCTGTACCTATCACAGGGTTGTTGTGAGGATTAAATGAGTCAATACTTTAAAAGTTCTTAGCATAGTGCCTAGCGCAGAATAAGTGATGAAGAAACCTTAGCTGTTACGATGTTTGTTTCAACACAATGCTAGTTGAAGCATAAGCAGTTCAGAAATATTCAAGTAGATTTGATCCATCCTCAGGATCACCCTGGATATTGGTCTCCTAGAAATACAGAAAATCTCCTGGGACACAGACTAACACAGGAAATTAGTTAACTTGAGTATGAGAGGTAGGAGAAGGGAGACTCTGGCTTTGATTACTTTCTTGAGGAAGATTTTCCTCAAGAAACTTCTGTGACCCCTGTGGGCAATGGTTGCGTATGGACTCATGTCCTAGAGACACACATTCAGTATGATCCCGAAATTTTGTAGGATTTTGCAACATGACAACTCTGGTAGGGTCAGAAGAGGCATCTTTAGCATCTTACCATCAAGTGGGGGAATTTTCCAATTAGGTATCTCAGCCCATTCTGAAAAACGACTGCACTTTTTTCTCAGCCATTCCTGTGATTTGCATCCAAGTTTGAGGTTTATTTGAATGTGTGTAAAATTTAAAGCATCCCCATCAAATCGGGTTTGAACCTCACCCCAAAAAGAGGTAAATATATATAATTAAACTTTGCTATTAATACTTAATTAAACTTTGCTTTTCTCATGTGTTTCTAACTAGAGAAGCTTTAGATTTCACATAAACCATAATAACTCTTCTAGCAGAAAATTCCTTACAGTTTTAATATGAATGACAGTCTCTTAAAGGAATAAAAGATTAATTTTTTGAGTTAGGATTTCTTTCTGTATTTTGATTTCCTGTTTTTTATTTTCTGACCTCCTGAAAATTTCTTCCAATCAAGACTTACCCTGTGCCCTGCTACAGCTTCTTGTATTACACCTGTCCCAGTCAGTCTTGAAAAGCAAGACAGATTTTTTTTCATTTTGCTATTTTAAGCTACAACTGGCCACCACAGTCATATTTATGGGACTTTACCTTAAAGCTTTTCACCCTGTATCCTGTGCCTAGGTATATAAAGAACACAGAGTCCAGGGCTTGGTATCTGCCACTGAACATAGCATCCTGGATTTTTTTTTCCCCTGGTTGCTGTTTGAACCTTTCATGTCTAGTTTTCCCTCATCTTCACTGAGTCCACCTTTAAAAATAGCTTTCTAAGTGGAACCACCCTGGTAGGATAAATATATATATGTGTGTGTGTATTAGAACATATACAGGAGAAATGTGTGTGTGTGTGTGCAAAAGAAAAAAATATATATGTATGTATTTTTCATTTTGGATAAAGCACTCATTCATTATTCATTAAATCTGAATTGCAGTACAGTGATATGTGGGCTAAAAACTGGAGAAAAGATAGTAAACTAAATTCGAACCAAGAGAATATACAAATTCAAAATACTAATTCAAAGGGGTTAGATAAATTCACAGAATCTTATACAGATTTACAAAATGGGAGTTAAGGTTCAGGCACACCTTGGACTTTAGAAGTTGGCTTCATGGAAGGCATGTTCTCTGCAATTTCACTTTCCTGGGTCCACCGTAAGACACCGAAGTCTACGTTGTATTGTTCTGACCAGGTGTATTTTTCCTCATCTTTCATATCACTAAATTACCTTTGAAAATTATAAAATAAACCCAGTAGCCCAGAATAGTTGAAATGATCCAAAATTCTTAAAACACTCATGAACAAAATCTAATCCAAGTGCGTATAGTAGTACAAGTGGAACATCCAGAATGTTCCAACATCTGGTCGTGATGTGAAGCGAAAGAAGCCAGGCACAGAAGAAGGACAACCTTTGCATATTCTCACTTATTTGTGGGAGCTAAAAATTAAAGCGATCAAACTCATGGAGATGGAGAGTAAAAGGATGGTTACCAGAGGCTGGAAGAAAAGTGAAGACATAGGGGAGGGAGAAGTGGGGATGGTTAATGGATACAAAAAAAAATAGAACAAATAAGATCCAGTATTTGATAGCACAACAGGGTGACTATAGTTAATAATAATTTACTTGTACATTTTAAAATAAAGAAAACTGAAAATAAATAAATAAATAAAAATAAAGAGAACTGGGCACGGTGGCCCACGCCTGTAATCCCAGCACTTTGGGAGGCTGAGGCGGACAGATCACTTGAGGTCAGGAGTTCAGGACCAGCCTGACCAACATGGTGAAACCCCGTCTCTACTAAAAATACAAACATTAGCTGGACATCGTAGTGAGCACCTGTAGTCCCAGCTTCTCAGGAGGCTAAGGCAGGAAAATCACTTGAAGCCAGGAAGCAGAGGTTGCGGTGAGCCAAGATCGCGTCACTGCACTCCAGCCTGGGCGACAGAGCAAGACTCTACCTCAAAAAAATAAAATAAAATGAAAAAATAAAATAACTAAAAAGAGTATAATTGGATTGTTTGGAACACAAAGAATAAATGCTTTAGGTGATGGATACCTCATTACCCTGATGTGATTATTACACATTGTATGTCGGTATCAAAATATATATACACCCACTATGTACCCACAAAACTTTAAAATTTTTTAAATCTCCAAAATCTGAAACTTTTCGAGCACCAACATGATGCTCAAAGGATATTCTCATTGCAGCATTTTAGAATTTTGTATTTGGGATGCGAACCCGTACATCTGAAAAAATCTGAAATCCCAAACACTTAGGGTCCCAAGCATTTCAGATAAGGGATATTCAGCTTGTAATAGCATTTCCTTAATCTCTGTGCTGTTGTGACATTGAAAGATCATCTCCACTATTTTCTGAGTTATCAGAGTTTCCTGCATTATTTTTATGCTCTAAATTAACCATAATTGAGGAGTTGCACAGGTTAGGACTCTCCTATTAATTTAGAACATAACTATTCTAAAAGAGCAGTTGGTCGTTATCACAATTTGATATTTTTCTGATACTGTGGAAATTATAGGATATAGATAAAAATGTCATTTTAAATAACTGAATGGGAAACTGCCTTTAAACTAAGGCCTGTATCTTTAATAGACATATGGAGAAAAGAACATGGAGCTCCAAAGTGACTCAAACTGGCTGAGGAAACTTGAGCAAGACACCTATCCTCATAAGCACTGTAAAATGGAACTAATAATCACTTGTGAAGAATAAACAAAAAAATCTACTCAGAGATGCTTAGCCCACTGCCCAGCATTATAAAAACCTGCAATAAATGTTTATTTTCCTCCCATTTACTTGAGGTTTAGGAACTGATGCTTTTCTTCTTCTTAATAGTCCCCACTTAAAGGGGACTCATGTTTACTTCCTCTCCCTCCCCCATTTTACTCATCACCCTGTTTGTTCTTCATTTAATGCAAATGATTAATGAAATGATTAATGAAATTAAATCATTTCAGTGATTTAATGCGTTTTGTTTAACAACCCACATTTGGGTCAGGCACTGTGGTTCATGCCTGGAATCCCAGCACTTTGGGAGGCCAAGGTGGCAGGATCACTTGAGGCCAGGAAGTTGAGACCAGCCTGGGCAACATAGTGAAACTTCATCTCTACAAAAAGTACAGATATTAGCCATGTTTGGTGGCACACACTGTTGGTCTCAGCTACTCAGGAAGCTGAGGTGGTAGGGTGGCTTGAACCTGGGAGGTAAAGGCTGCGATGAGCTGAGATCACACCACTGCATTCCAGTCTGGGCGACAGAGCAAGAGCCTGTCTCAAAACAACCCACATCCACAGCACTTGGAAATGTGCTGGAAGATAGTAGGGTCTCATTAAATATTGGTTGCCTGAATGAACTGGGCAATGTCACGTGTCTGTGCACTGGGTACGTAGCAGTGAATAAGACAAGGCCTCTGCCACTGTGGAGCTCAGCGTCTTGTGGGGGGAAATAGCAGTTAAACAACAAAGGACAGTCAAGTGTGAAATTCATTGTGATAGAGAAAGCAGGGCACTCTGACTTCTACCACAGAGATGTGGGCTCAGTCAGGGAAAGAGACCTTCTTGAGTAAATGATGTGTGTGACCCAAACCCTAGACCCGAATTGATGAGAGTGCTTGACCAATGATAGCTCCAATGTCCCTTATTCACTTACCCCACACCCAAAACACATCAATACTTTTGAGGCCTCTGTAACATTGTTTCAGTGTAGTCCTACCCAATATCCAAGTAGAGTACCACTGTTTCCTCATCTGTAAAATAAGGGCAATAAAACTACCTACCTCATAAAGCCAGTTTAGAACACTTTTAATGCTATATAAGAATTGGACACTATTTTCACAGTAATGCTGTGGATGTGGGTTGTTTCACAGTAAATACCATGACTTTGTAAAAAAAGGTGGCTTCTTCATGGAGCAGATCTGAAAAGATGGGTTATATGAGGTTGGTTTGTTTAAACAAGTAAAATTTGGGGCCCTTGGACTATCCGGTATTTATTATAATGATATTTATCAAAATAGGATCCTGTAGTTTGTAAAATATAACTTGATTTCTAAAATGTTGTGATTGTGATTAGAGAAATTTAAAAAGCTAGGCCTGTAAGATAACTTCTGCAAGTATCCACCTTCTCACTTACAGCTTTTACTTAACGGAAAGGGTGGTGTCCAAACAGAGAACCAGGGAAAAAGCAGGGGGTAGAGAACCTCGTTTTGAGTTTTCCCTGAATTATTCCTTGGAGGCGGCTTTGTCCTACAGATTTTGCTCTCCTGTTCTAACTGCCCTGAGGAGGAAGCAGCTCTTCCTCATCTGACCTGCATTCTAACAACAAATGCACCTCTAACTCCCAGCCCTTAGTAGGCCCCATTATGGTGAGCTGTGTCTCTCAGCCCACGCTGTTGTCCGTTGTTTTGAGGTGAATGAAGTAGATCAGTTGTTTAAAACGTTTTTAAACTAATTCAAGCCTGGATTCATTTTTAAGTGAAGGTTCTGAAATGTCTCCATCTAAACATAGCATTGCTGTTTTTAGTCTACACCTTTTGGAACTGCTGTCATCTTTTATGCCTTATTTACTGCAATCATGTTAACTTTCTTATTTTTTCAGTAATTGGCTTTGGTAATATCTTGATATTAACATGGAAAAGTTAGAATTATTTTGTTCTCTTTCATTTTCAGGGCCCTAATTCGATCATGATTGTCCTTGTCATGCTGTTGAATATCGGGTTGGCCATTCTTTTTGTTCACTTTCTAACTTGATTGGAATTAGGAAAGGTAAGAATCGCCTTAATTTCTATCTAAAATCATAGTAAATAATATTCTTTTCTCATATCCAAATTTGCTATTTTTTTAACAATGACATATTGTCCTTCACTTTAATTTTGGCTATGCCTGAATGTGATTCAACATAGTTACTTAATGCTATAACTGTTTTGACCCTTCAGTGAAGTCCTGACAACTAGTGGTGTGTTAGCCCACAGTTCTCTGCAGTGGTGCCGTCAGCCCTTTAAATGGCCCACCCCAGGCAGACTCAGACACAGGGAAGGAGGCTTGGAATTAGGATGGGATCGCAAGAGAGATGAAACTTGGAAAATTCAGCCAGAGGACCTGTTCGGTTCCCCTGGGAGTGCTTTGTGGCTTTGGGGTCCTCTGGGAGCTGAAGCGCACGGCCATGTTGGAGAGCAAAACTTAATAATAATTCTTTTTTAAAATCTGCTGAAGCAGCCCCATCCGGCGAAGTTCTTGGCATTGGCTACTCCATCTGTCCGAGCAGAGTGTGACTAAACTGGAAATGTATGGAGCTGCATTTTTTTTTTTTTTTTTTTGATGGAAGTCAACAGCTGCCTTACTATTTTACCATCTGACGTTTTTAGTAGGGAGCTGGGGAAACGACTGCCCGAGGAATGCGGTCGGAGGATTGTGTTGCTGTGGACGTGGTTCCAACATTCACTCCTATCTCATTAGAAGAAATAGGTAGCAGCATCACTCACCAGTCTTATGCCATGACCTGCTGCTTTAACATCTCCTGGAATGTTCTGGGAGAGAACGTTTCGTTTGCTTGTGCACGACTCTGTTCATTTTTGCTGTTTATTTAAATATGATGTATAGTCATCTACCACCTGCGGTCCTGGCCGGACCGAAACACACGTGTTGCATCTCAAGGAAAAGAAACAACAAAATGCTAGTGAACATGTGCTTATTTTGATAGCAATATACCATCTTTTATGTCATTTATTCTTCCTATACTTGTAAAAGGTTATTTATCTTTAAATTTTAGCGATTTGAAGACACTATGCCTTCCTAAGAACTAATTTAACTTTAAATATTTTTAACATTACTGAGGTGAATTATTTATGCACTTAGGAAGTGCTAAATTTTAAAAGCCGAAACACAACAGAATTCTAAGAAGTATAGTCCAAACGTTGCATGGATTGCAGTAATCAGTGTTTAAAGGATTCAGTTTCTTTGCTGACGTACTTTACAACCAAATAAAATCTTGTCGGTGGCTGTGTTAATTCCCATGAAAGTTAAGCAAGATGCTATTAATAAACTGCTCTGCTCTTTCTTGTTTTCTTTTTCCAACTTAAATTTCTGTTGAATACATTCAGGTAGAACATAAAGCCTTGTTCAATCACTGCCTCTCAGTTTTCTGCCTTTCCTGTTTTTCAAAGTCCTTTTGTAATTTCATTTCCCATTTTAAAGGCTTAGACATTTTTATTTTAAATATATGTCTTTTACAGTCTTTTGTCATTCTGACATTTCTGGGTTTTTGCTGTTTTATAATTTACCCTTTATATTGAGAAGCATGCTTACTTAGAGAAACTAAATGGTCTTTATAAAAGTAATTAGTTAAAAAGAAATCAGGGGAGGAAAAGTATCTATCTAATCTATTAAATCTTTTTAAAACATTACATTGCAGAGGGGGAGCTACTCCTAAATATTTTCACTGATTTGCATGGTTTAATCAGATTTTTTTTTTTTTTTTTTTTTTTTTTTTTTTTTTTTACCGTATTAGCTACCTTTTTCAATGCAGAAAGACAGTTCACACAATTCCCTGGTTAGCACAGATTGTGGACTGACGTCTTTTGCCACCGCAGGTAGTAACCCAGTGATGTTTCCTTACAGAAGCACAAATATGTTGAAAATCCTGGGTGTGACCAATATGGAATAAAGAAGAAGGCAGAAAGAGAGCAAATGAAAAATTTCAACTTGTATATTCATTTTTTACATTTTGCTTTGACTTTTAAATTTAGGAAGTCCGTTTTTACCTGAGAACAAACGTTTAAAGTTCCTGTGTCACTCTCAGTATTCTCACCGCCCCTTCCAAACCCTGTAGCTCCTTATGCTGGGAAAGCTGGTTTTTTAAAAAAATAATAATAAAATATTTAATCTTATTAAGTGTTTATTTAAAATGTGTAATGCTTTGGAAATCATGGGTAACAGATAGCGAGAGGATATGTTTATAAAGTGAGCATGTTGGTCCCATTTATAAATATATGTATGATTTATAAGCTTTTTTAAAACAAAGCTCAAATTGTTGGTATTTTTCTAAAATGTGCACAGCTGTATTTTACATGAAGGCTCTTTCTAATGGGTTGTTATACTGTACTCAACATTTTGGACAGCACATGAAGTCTGCCAATGTACTTAATAAAACATGACTTTGTTTATTTAAAGTTTCTTGCTGTGAAAAAGAACTCCTTACCTGTGAGTTCCTTTATTTATAATTCTCAAAACCAAAATGTATAATGTACAGTTTTCACAACTGTATCTGCTCTAATAAAAAAAAAGTTGGTTATTAATAAAGTCGGAAGTGTGTTTTCTTTGTGAGTAAATTACTGTCTTGAGTTATGTGGAATGCTTCGGTGGTGGTGTTGAAAGAGATCTGCTGAAAAATTAACAGCAGAAATAGAAGGAAAAAATGCACAAAGAAGCCATGTGCCAGAAGGTAGTTATACTGCACCACCAATTGGTTCTACATTTCTTTCATCCTGGGCCTTGCAAATAATTTTGCAAAATAAGGTTCATTGCTCTGCTTAATGGCTTCATTAATTGGATTAGTGCCTTATCCAGAGTTTAAAGACTGCTCTTATTTTTAAAGAAAAGTTGAAGTAAATCTCCCTCCTACATGGGCACTTTTCAATTAATTAGAATTTTTTTTTACCATTGTGCCCCAAATAATATGTTGCTATGACCCCTGCTGCTTAGGTGCACTCCTGGAAGGTTAAGCACAATATGGGTTGAATAAACCTGCCGCCACCGGGACTTCCAGCCACTGTGCTCCCTTTGAAGCCATCCAGGGTGCTGGCCTAAGCTGCTGGCTTGACACGTAGGCAAGCCACCTGTGCACTGTGATAAAAGGACCATCTCCAAAACAGCTTTCCAGGGAGGTGCCATGGTGCTTTTAAATTCCCAAATTCATCACACCTGTTGAGGGCTAAGATCTTGGAGCCCCTCATATAAATAATGCACAGAGTTATTGACTCTAGGGCTGAACAGATTACTCAACTTCAGTAATTAGCCTCCTAGCAAATCCTAAAGGAGGAGAACACAGAACAGACTTTTGAAGCAGGGAAGGAAAGCACAAGGTGCTAGAGAGATTATTGATTCCAGATTCGTGTCCAAGCCACACATTGTGAGCGCTGATGCCAAAGCTAGGGTGAAGCTTGTGTGGTTGGGAAGTCTGGAAAATATTCTACATGCCCTTTTAATGCAACAACTGTTTCTCAAGAGTTGTGGCTAGCAGGCACCCCAGGCATACCCTCCCTGCCATTTGCAGCTCTCCTGCCATGCTTTGGAAAGTAACATAGCCTCATCGTCCCAACTTAATAGGTGGCTGTTGATGTGGCGTATTCTGCCAGTACAGTGTCACGGTTCATCAGACTGCATTTGATTATTCCAGGTTTAAGAATTATCTGTTCTGACAATTCACTCTCACCCCAAAGGTACTGAAATGCAGTGGCCTCTATGATAGGGGTCTGGTTTATAGGAATAGGAGAAAATAGCAGAGATAGAGAAGACAGTGAATACTGATGAATATAGTCAATATAGATGAAATTCCAGCTTTGGTCATGATTGATTATGGATCCTTCTCTAATCCATGCCCCTGGTTTCCTTATCAGTAAAATGGGTGTAGTCATAGCACTACCTGGCCTCACAGGGTGATGGTGAGAATGAAATGACCTTATTTATGTTAAATGCTTACTGTAGTGCCTGGCACATAGTAACTGCTTTGTATGTTTTTTACTGACTGAAAGAAATAGGGATAAAATAATTAAATTCCTATTAGTGTCTCAGACACATTGAAAAATACAGTGAGACTCCATTCTAAGGGTCTTTTTGTAATGTTTAATTAGGTCATGGGTCATGGGATGTCCTTGCTGCAGTAATGACAAGTCAGTCTTTCTCACCGGGAAAATTAAAGGCCCCACCTACAGAGTTCCTTCTCTTTGCTAACATGTGTTTTCCAATATAGGAGAATACGAAGACGTTTGCTTTACAAAGAGCTTTCACATCAGTGTCTCACTGGATTCTTGCAATCTTCCTGGAAAGTTTTCCTGCAGTTAAATGACTTGCACAAGATCACGTAGCCATAAAGTCATAAAAATCTGTATCAGAGTCCCAGATCTGACACTACATCTTGTGCTTTTTCATTTCACATATTGGCTAGAATTATTCCACATTGCCACTCATCAGCCATGAAGATGTGATGGCAAATACCGTGAAATCCAAGGTAGGAGTGCGGGTTGAATGGGCCCATTTCTATCTGTCATAAGCTCCTTAATGAGCCACTGAGTTAATAATAACTACAGCAGAGTCTTTTAAAAGTTCTGAATAGCATGTATTTACAATCCTGTTTCATCACTTTTAGCAAGATATTTATATAGTAATATATTTGAACCTTATACTAAATATTACTAAAATTTAACATATAAGTAATGGTGTTTTTGAAGAGGCATGTTGTACATGAACTTGGCATCTGTGTTTGAACTTAAGCTCAATAATGAACACAGAAGTTGCACAGAGTACCTAGAAGACATAAAAAGGTTTGGCCCAATGCTGTGGTATTCTTTTGATACCTTATGTCAATATTCCATAAAACTTCCTTGGTATTCCCTTGAATCTGAAGTCTGATTTAGGTAAGCCATAATGGAATTAACACGGAAGCGAGGCCCTGAAATTTGTTCAGCTGGTGGTTGATAAAGCTGTTTGCATACTGTGGTAAAGAGCATATCTATCCTTAAATGGAGACAGAGATGAACAGAAGATTATAGCACTGATATACACATTCTTCCTCGTCCGCTGCCTCAACCCAAGCAAACTCATTCATAAAATGTGAAGAATGATATTGAACATGTGCAGTGGATTTCATGATGATATTTGCTTATGAGAAAACAGTGGAGGTCTTCAGTTTCAGGAATGCATATGCCACATCCTTGCCACTTACAACATATATTTGGAAGAAAAGAGTCATAAATATCACATCATCTGCACAATAAAAGCAGAAGCAAAGGTGAGGATAAGCCAAAGATTATTCTCTGGACATGATTATTTTCTGGACATATTTTAACAACTGTTTCCGACCAGTACAGTGAGTACCTATCTAGAGGTCGCATAGCTGCTTTGGAAGTTGATAAAGCCCAAGGAGGCGCTTAGACATAGAATTGCTGTAAAGCCAGCAGGTGGTGGAATCCATGACCTAAGAACTACAGATGCATCGTAAAAGCAGTTTTACATCAGATAATTAGGCCAAATAAAAAGTCAAGATTGAAAACATTCTAATTCATACATTATCCAAAAGGATAAATATGTAAGTGTGCTGTTACTCACTGAAACAAAGCAAGAGTTTACAAAATCTCACACAATAGAGCACCAAAGAATGAGATATTTATGTGCTCAAAATAAGATTTGATGTTATCTACATTCAACTTGTCATGATACAGCAAGTAATGTGAGGAATTCAGCATAATCTTGTCTCGGTGTCAGCTTTATTCCATTCAAATTTTTGTGTATAGAAATTGTTTTCCATTTTTACTAACAATCATGTTCATTTTTTTCTTCACAAAGTAGTATTACTAATCCAAAATGCCATGGCAGGCTATATTTGGGAGTTTTCATTGGTTCACTCAAACTATCAACAGTTCCCCTGGATTTGTTTTGACATTCTAAAGACTACCTGAGTAGGTTATAAAAGAAGCACTCCAAACCTTTCTGCTCTCCTGCTGCTAGCTTTCAGGAATGTTAACATTGCCTGTGTGTTCAGTACACTTTAGTCCCTTAGTCCCCTGCAAAACCTGAGCTCTTCCTCTCACCTGACCATAGCGCCTTGTCAGCATCACCACACCAGTAGCATGTTCAGAGTTCACCAGTGAAGTTTGACAAGCAGATCAGATTAGTTGGTGATATTAACTCGAATAGAGAAGTATAAGAAGAACTGAATTTGGGCATCTGGTCTTCCTTTCTCAGATGCCATTTTTTGAAATTTGGGCATCTGGTCTTCCTTTCTCAAATACCATTTGTTGGGTTTGCCAGCACCAAACACCACATGCCCAATTCTGGTAAACTCTAAGGATTGTTTTGGTGTCTGTAAAATGGGAACAATAATATCTGCCTCATAGTGTTTTTTATAAGAATCAAATTAGGTAACTTTAGTTAACTCCCCAACACATAGTAGACTCTCAACATAGAGTAGATACTATTACATTAATAGTCTCAGTTTTATGAGCAATTTTTTTTTTTTTTTTTTTTTTTTTTTTTTTTTTTTTTTTTTTTTTTTTTT
>NW_016803492.1:79778-147718 GCF_001698545.2 Rhinopithecus bieti | reverse complement strand
TTTTTTTTTTTTTTTTTTTTTTTTTTTTTTTTTTTTTTTTTTTTTTTTTGAGACAGAGTTTTGCTTTTATCGCCCAGGCTGGAGTGCAGCGGCAGGATCTCAGCTCACTGCAACTTCTGCCTCCCAAGTTCAAGGGATTCTCCTGCCTCCGCCTCCCGTGTAGCTGGGATTACAGATGCCCATCACCACACCCGGGTAATTTTTTGTATTTTTAGTAGAGATGGGGTTTCACCATGTTGGCCAGGCTGGTCTCCAACACCTGACCTCAGGTGATCCGCCCGCCTCGGCCTCCCAAAGTGCTGGGATTACAGGCATGAGCCACCGCGCCTTATTAGCGATTTTAATTGCCTTATTAGCAATTTTGACTTCATCAAACATTTATTATATGCTTAATTGATACTTCTTTAAATTCATTGAAAAAAAAAATTCTACCAGCCTTAGGTCATGAAGCATCAGGTCCTGCCCTAAGAAATGTACTCTTCATACGGAATCAATTGTAGTTTATACAATTAAATGGGTTTCTTCTCTAAAGCAAAGGGCAGATAAAATTCAAAGCTTTTTAATAGTCATCAGAAGGTACACTGGTGATTACTGAGGCATCTCTCGTAAGAGGCCTAGGAATATTCAATAACACAGAGCACTCATTATATGCACTAGGTACAACTGTGCGTTCATGTCTATTACAAAGACTGCATGATAAAAAGATACAATTAAGGTATATAAGAAATGATCCTGACAAAGATTCACCACGATGATTACACTCTTGGTTGTAGGAATGAACTTCCTGGTGCGTGTACAGCCTCAGGATTTTCACTGATATGCAGAAATGTGTTAATGGGCCTAGCTATTATGTTTAATCACTGTGGTCATGAATACGAGCAAATGGTTTTGGCTTTAAATAACATTAATACATTGAATCAGAAATAATAGCATGCCAAAGTATCATGTCAGATCTTCCATAGCTGAGTAGTCAGGGTAGCAACCATTAGTTTATAAGTTCAGTGATTCATTTGTATAAAGAACAGAAAAGATAAAAACATATATCTATTCCAGTTCAGTGCAGACATCCAGATAGCTTATCTCAAATCCGGTGTTAAGCTTAAACTCTTGTGCTTTTCTTCAATAAGTAACAAGAAACAATTATACTTTAAACATGTCATTTATATTTTAAGGAAAATATGACATTAGATGAAAGTCACCTCCTAGGACTTTAAATGTTAGCCTTTATGTCATTAAAAACTTTTTTTTTTTTTTTTTTTTTTTTTTTTTTTTTTTTTTTTTTGAGACGGAGTTTCGCTCTGTTGCCCAGGCTGAAGTGCAATGGCACACTCTCAGCTTACTGTAACCTCCGCCTCCTGAGTTCAAGCAATTCTTCTGCCTCAGCCTCCCGAGTAGCTGGGATTACAGGCACCTGCCACCAGGCCCGGCTAATTTTTGTATTTTTAGTAGAGACAGGGTTTCACCATGTTGGACAGGCTGGTCTCCAACTCCTGACCTCAGGTGATCCGCCTGCTTTGACCTCCCAAAGTGCTGGGACCACGCCTGGCCCATTAAAACATTCTTTCACCAGCTGGGCGCGGTAGCTCACGCCTGTAATCCCAGCACTTTGGGAGGCCGAGGCAGCAGATCACGAGGTCAGGAGATCGAGACCATCCTGGCTAACACAGTGAAACCCCATCTCTACTAAAAATACAAAAAATTAGCCTGGCGTGGTGGTGGGCGCCTGTAGTCCTAGCTACACCGAGGTGGCGGGCACCTGTAGTCCTAGCTACGCCCGAGGCTGAGGCAGGAGAATGGCGTGAACCTGGGAGGCGGAGCTTTCAGTGAGCTGAGATGGCACCACTGCACTCCAGCCTGGACAACAGAGCGCGACTCCATCTCAAAAAAAAAAGACAAAAAAGTATTTTACCAAATCTCATTCTATATTGACCACAATAGAAAGGAGACTATTTCAGTGGTTCTTGAACTTTAGCAAGTATTAGAATTGCCTAGAAGTGAAAACAGCTTGCTGAGTTTTTGATCAAGTAGGTGTAGGAATTTATACTTCTAATATGTTCCCGGGTGATGCCAATGCTGTAAATCAGGTGGCCACATCAGAGTGGTCCCCAGAGGAATTGCTGTAGTATTTAGTCAAGCAATGAACAAGTATAGGCATCAACTACACACTCAAGGCCTTCTGCTTGGCTGTGTGTGTGATAGAGTGAAGAAAAGGAAGAGTGGAAAAGAATATGTACACACATCTAACATCTGTATAACAATTTATTATCATGTTATTTAATCCTTATAATAACTCAGGAAGCTAAGAGGTGTTTCATTTACTTTGCATTTGAGAAAACCAAGGCACAAAGAGGTAGAGAGAATTGCTTAACAGAACACAGCTGATAAGTAACAGAGCCAAGAGTCCTACCCAGGTACTTTTGGCTCCAAGTCCTGAGTGTTGCTTCCCCTACATTTCAGTCAGCTTTAATTCTGTCCTCTGGCCACCAGGCATTTAAAACACAAAGCACAGTTGGAGAGTCCTTCTGCCTGCCATCAGGCAAGAGAGCAGGAATGTTGAGTCCTTGTGTTAATTGGGACATTGATAACTGGTTGAAGGCATTGCATTTTCTGTTACATGAATGAGAGACATTCTCAAATCCGTATAGTAGTTTATAGACATTTCTCTCACACCAGATATGAAATTGGACCTCATTCTTTAACATTTGCACACTCAAATACTTCGATTTATCAGACAGTTCTCACATTTGCAAACCTACACATAACTCCCTCTGTCCATCTGGGTAGACTTTCTTGCTTACTTTTGAAAGAAAAAAACTGTTAAAAATGACGACGGTGTCTGCACATACAGATTCCATCGTGTCCTGCTGACCTCCCTTAGGAAGCCAGATTACTGGCAAGAAGGCAGAGACTGGCAGGAAGCAAGGGGGCTTTTAGAAAAACATCCTGATTCTTATTTTGTCCGTAGATGTGTGTAGGACTTAGGAAATCAATCCTTCAAAGAGCAAAAGACAAGCTCCCTATCTGCCTCAGAGAGTTTATTCTCAATACTAAGATTTTCCACAAATGATAAAACTAAATGATACACAGAAGAGAAAATGCGGAGGGTCAATAAACGTGAGAAGATGCTCAGCCTGACTGGTAGGCAGGAAGTACGAAGTGAAATAATACTGAGACTATTAAAGTCCAGCGCCTTGTCACATTGATTACATTCTTAGCTGAAATGGGAAAAAGGCCAGATGTGAGATCAGGACTGGATCTTAAATTCAGATCTTCTTTACTTTCCAGCTCTGGAAAGCTTTCCCTGATCATCCCTGGCTGTGAGAAATGCCCTTCACCATGACTCCAGACCACCTTGCTCTATTCTCAGCACTCCACTCTGCAAAGCAATCATCTGCTTTTCCATCCGTCTCCACCCCTAGGCTGTGTGCTTTCTGCAGGTAGAGACTGTCCCATCTCTCTATTCCTAACAGTGCTCCATACATATAGATATTGAATAAATGTTAACTAACTGGTGAGTAAATTGATGAAACTAAAATAAACTTGTCCTGGACAACTCACATATTAATGTAAGATAACCATTTTCCATAACACTCCCTGACCACCTGATCCCCAGTTCTTTTGTCTCACACAATCAGTATTACCATGCTAAGTGGGGAGTGCGGGTTGAATATTTTGTGGAAGGGTAAGAAGTTTTAAGTATATGCAAAAGTCCTGCTGAGAGATCACTAATTTCCATTCTTCAAAAATTATGGCTGAGTACCTTTGTAAAATTGGTTTGCTAAGCAACTTGATAGTATCTCCAAGAAGGCCAGCAGATCATCTACCTTGACTAAGAAAATGATTTCTTACTTCCTTGGAAAGACTCATATTAAGATCAGTGCTTGGCAGAATGGATGCTAGGAGCTTAGAGAAAGAATTCCTGATTCCTTATTTACCTTAGCATGGTAACTGTGAAGGTAAGAGAAGTGGACAGATTAGAGCAACGTTGAGAAGATAGAATTAACCATACATGGTGATCAGTTGGTGTGGAGGATAAAGGAAAAGTTGGATTCGAGAATGGCATCCAGATTTCTGGCTTGGGCAGTTGGCTGCATGGATAGAGAATGGAAGAGGAGGAGCAGGTGTCTGCAGGTGAACCGAAGACACTGAATTCACTTTTAGACATGGTGGACCTGAGGTGTCTATGAGATGTGCCAAGTAGATTGAATGTACAGGTCCAAGGTTAAAGAGAATACTGTGACCAAGATATGTACTGAGTGTAGAGAGACAAGAAAACACTTAAATGCAATTGTTTGTTCTTCTCTTTACAAATTATTTATCCATTATTGAAGCAGACCTCTCAGCTTAACAAGGCTACATTCGGTAATTTTTTTTAGTATGGTAAAATACACATGACATAAAATTTACCATTTGATGTGGTTTGGCTGTGTCCCCACCCAAATCTCAACTTGAACTGTATCTCCCACAATTCCCACATATTGTGGGAGGGACCCACGGGGAGGTAATTGAATCATGGGGGCCCATCTTTCCCATGCTTATTCTCATGATAGTGAATAAGTCTCACAAGATCTGATGAGTGAGGAGTTTCCGCCTTTGTTTCTTTCTCATTTTCTCTTGCTGCCACCATGTAAGAAATGCATTTCACCTCCTGCCATGATTCTGAGGCCTCCCCAGACATGTGGAAATGTAAGTGAAATTAAACCTCTTTTTCTTCCCTGTCTAAAGTAAGTCTTCATCAGCAGCATGAAAACAAACTAATACAGTAAATTGGTACCAGCATAGTGGGGCATTGCTGAAAACACCCGAAAATGTGTAAGCAACTTTGGACCTAGGAAACAGGCAGAGATTGGAACAGTTTGAAGGGCTCAGAAGAAGACAGGAAATTGTGGGAAATTTTGGAACTTCCTAGAGACTTGTTAAATGGCTTTGCCCAAAATGCTGATGGCAATATGGACAATGAAATCCAGGCTGAGGTGGTCTCAGATGGAGATGAGAAACTTGTTGGTAACTGGAGCAAAGGTGACACTTGTTATGTTTTAACAAAGAGACTGGTGGCATTTTGCCCCTGCCCTAGAGATTTGTGGAACTTTGAACTTGAGAGAGATGATTTATGGTATCTGGCAGAAGAAATTTCTAAGCAGCAAAGCATTCAAGGGGTGACTTGGGTACTGTTAAAGGCATTCAGTTTTATAAAGGAACCTAAGCATAAAAGTTCAGAAAAATTGCAGCCTGACAATGTGATAGAAAAGAAAAACCCATATTCTGGGGAGAAATTCAAGCTGTGCAAAATTGCATAAGTACCAAGCGGAGCCTAATTTAATCCCCAAGACCAATGGCGGGCATTGTCTCCAGACCATGTCAAAGACCGCTCCACCGCAGCCCCCCTCCCCATCATACGGCCCAGAGGCCCCAGGAGGAAAAAAAGTGGTTTCGTGAGCAGGCCCAGGGTCACCCATGTTTGCGTGCCACCCCTAGACTTGCTGCCCTCTCCTGCCCCACCACTCCAGCTGTGGCTGAGAAGGGGCCAACATACAGCGCAGGCTGGGACGTCAGAGAGTGAAGCCCCAAAGACTTGGCAGCTTCCATATAGTTTGAGCCTGTGGGTACACAGAAGTCCAAGACTGAAGGTTGGGCGACGCTCTGCCCTAGATTCAGAAGATGTTGGAAATGCCTGCATGCCCAGGCAAAAGTTTGCATGCAGGGGCAAAGCCCTCATGAGAACCTATGCTAGGTCAGTGCGGAAGGGAAATGTGGGGTCAAAGCCCCCACAGAGAGTCCCTATTGGGGCACTGCCTAGTGGAGCTGTGAGAAGAGTGCCACCATCCTCTAGACCTCAGAATGGTAGATCCACTGACAACTTGCACCACACACCTGGAAAAGCTGCAAATGCTCAATGCCAGCCCATGAAAGCAGCCAGGAGGGAGGCTGTACCCTGCAAAGCCACAGGGGCGGAGCTGTCCAAGACCATGGGAACCTACCTCTTGCATCAGCATGACCTGGATATGAGACCTGGAGTCAAAGAAGATCATTTTGGAGCTTTAAGATTTGACTGCCCCACTGGATTTCAGACTTGCATGGGTCCTGTAACCCCTTTGTTTTGGCCAATTTCTCCCATTTGGAATGGCTGTGTTTACCCAATACCTGTACCCCCATTGTATCTAGGAAGAAACTAGCTTGCTTTTGATTTTACAGGCTCATAGGCAGAAGGGACTTGCCTTGTCTCAGATGAGACTTTGGACTGTGGACTTTTAGGTTAGTGCTGAAATGAGTTAAGACTTTGGGTAACTGTTGGGAAGGCATGACTGGTTTTGAAATGTGAGGATGTGAGATTTGGAGGGGCCAGGGGCGGAATGATATGGTTTGGCTATGTCCCCACCCATATCTCAACTTGAATTATTTCTCCCAGATTTCCCATGTGTTATGGGAAGGATCTAGGGGGAGGTCATTGAATCATGGGGGCAGGTCTTTCCTGTGCTATTCTTATGATAGTGAATAACTCTCACGAGATGTGATGGGTTTATCAGGGGTTTCCACTTTTGCTTCTTTCTCATTTTGTCTTGCTGCCATCATATAAGAAGTGCCTTTCACCTCCCACTATGATTTTGAGGCCTCCCCAGCCATGTGGAACTATAAGTCCAATTAAACCTCTTTTTCTTCCCAGTGTCAGGTACGTCTTTATCAGCAGCATGAAAAAGGTCTAATACACCATTCTAATGATTTTTAAGTGTACAGTTTAGTGGTATTAAGTACTTTCACATTTTTGTGCAACCATCACCACTACCCATCTTCAGTAGATTTTTTAAATTAAGATTTATTAAAATTGCCTTTCAAAAAATAACTACTTTGTAATTAATGTCACTATTAGAAGCTCTTTTTTACTACAGAGGCATTTGAAGTTATTACGTAACTTGTTGAAGTTATCGAATACCAAATCAAATATACAACTTTTCTAAGTCATTTTAGAACAAGAAATTTGATAATTAAAGTACTGTTAAGTATCTGTGGATGCTTAAGCTATCTTCAGCTTAATCATGAAGGATGAGGAGGGTTTTTCTTTACCAGAAGGAACCTGGGCCTTGCCATCAGGACAAGAGGAGCAGCTGCTGATGACTACTGCACAGGCCCCTTCCTGCACGAGGTGACATGGGCATCTTTTTCCTCCTTCCTGTTGTTTCAGCTTCCAGTGCAACTGAGTCTACTGCTGAATTCAGAAATAAATTTAAAAACCAACCACAAAGTTTAAGCTTGAAGTCCACCAATATTTTTTAGTTATCTAATTGAAGAGTCTTCTATTTACTTACTGAAATATGAAAAGAAAAGAAAAAAAAGAATAAAAAAAAATAAGGAAGCAGAATTAAAGCATCTGTAGGCCCTGGAAAACCAAAAAGGCAAAAATATCTCTTCTTCTCAAATGCCCTTTCAGTTCTCTTATGCTTTGGAAAACAGCAGTCATCTATTAAAATGTTATTGATCTACAGTTAAATGGTAAATCACCGGATAAACCAAAATTCTAAGTTGCCAAAATCTCAGCTGCTTAAAAAT
Organism: Rhinopithecus bieti; assembly: GCF_001698545.2. Taxonomy (NCBI): domain Eukaryota; kingdom Metazoa; phylum Chordata; class Mammalia; order Primates; family Cercopithecidae; genus Rhinopithecus; species Rhinopithecus bieti. The sequence continues at coordinate 140,176 of NW_016803492.1, read as the reverse complement.
CTTTCACTAGCATACAGAATCATTATCAGGCAATCCTATTCCTCTTTGCCAGATATTTGCTTTCCCAGACATTTTTAATCCTTGGTCGTGATGATGTGACCTAATTCAGGCCAATGAAACTCTTCTAGAAAATGTTTGCTTTGCTGATAAGAGGGCTAGGTATCAGCAAGCTCAATGGTGTTGCACCTTCCTCTTTTCTTTTTTTTTTTTTTTTGTCTGTCTTGAACATACATGTGATCCCTTCTGCTATGGCAGCCATCTTGCAACCATGAAGCAACAGGTATAAGATGAAAACCCAAAAGAATTGGGAAAGAGGCTGGCTCCTTAATAACATTGTTGAATGTTTCATGTTAAGGAAAAAATAAATGTCATTATGGTTTAATTCCCTGTTTTAAAAATCTCAGCTGCTATTAAAATTGCAAAAAAGAGGAAGAAAATTATTTCTACCTTATGTATGAAAGAGATTATCAACAGTATTCATGCTTATCATTTGCGTCTAACTCTGAAAAATAAGAGACCATTTTATAAATTGGTTCATTTCTGTGCTTAGAAGAGTTGGCCTTCTAAGACCTCAAAAACCCTGAAGAGACACTAGCTCCTCCATGAGCCTTCCGTGCGCCGCTCAACTGGAACCTTCACTCTCCTCTGAGGGTCTGACTTCCTCTACAACCTCATAAATTGCACTAATCAGACTCTACTTCAGTCACTTCCATTTATTGAGTGCCAACTGTGTGCTGTCCTCTTGAAAATATTTTGTGATGTTTTCTTTTATTCTTTGCAATAAGTAACTATGAAATCATCATCATCATCATCCCCAATTTTACAAATTAAAAAAAACAACAAGGGCTGGGTGCAGTGGCTCACGCCTGTAATCCCAGCACTTTGGGAGGCCGAGGTAGGCGGATCACAAGGCAGGAGTTCAAGACCAGCCTGGCCAATATGGTGAAACCTCATCTTTAATAAAAATACAAAAATTAGCCAGGTGTAGTGGCATGCATCTGTAGTCTCAGCTACTCGGGAGGCTGAGGCAGGAGAATTGCTTGAACCCAGGAGGCAGAGGTTGCAGTGAGCCGAGATCACATCATTGCACTTCAGCCTAGGTGACAGAGACTTCATCTAAAACACACACACACACACACACACACACAATTGGACTCCGTAAGGTGACTTGTATATCCAGTGGCACCCACACAGCTGGTAGTAATAGGGCTAGAATTTGAAACCAGATCTATTTTTGAAGCCTGTCTCACAGGGTTTGTGAGAATTGACTTCCCAGTTTCTTTTAATGGCATTATCAGCCACCATTCCCTCAGGGCTGAAACCAGACTTCTCTGTGTCTGAGCCATTGTTGCTGCCCACACATTCTGCCTCCAGTGCACCTCGGATGATCCCCTTTTCCATTCCCACAGCCACCACTCCAGTGCAGCTCCTCCTTACCACCAGCTGGAGGGTCACAGGCACATCCAGACTGGTCTCCCTGCCCCCAATCTGCCCTCTCTACTGCTGCAGCTAGGACTTGCCAGAGATACGAAGCCAAATCTTTCCAAAAGTGAGCTCTGAGCCTCATGCTTCCTTATTCAAAAATGTGTACCAGCTTCTTTGCTGTCGCACACATTGGAAGAAACAGGGAAACGGGCCTCCGTGTATTCAGATTTTCCAGCTTCACGTACATATAGCCTCAAGCTGCTGTGCTTCCAAAGGGGAGTCTCTGATTTACAAATCATAATTTTACATTCACTAAGTAGAATGAAGAATAACTTGCTTCTTGATCCAAACTACAGAAAATAAATCCCAATGGAACCATCTCTCCTGAGGGGATTTGCAGAAGTTGGGCTCTCCACTCTGCACATCTGTGATCCTTTCAAGCATGACTCTTTTTTCCTTATGATGTGCTATTTATTTATGCCTGTTTAATTATTTTAACCCAATGAATATGTTCTTTTATTTTACTATAGTAACCATTTTATTATACTATATATACATTTCATAACATAGTGTTATATGTGTATAGAATATATAATATATACAATGTGTGTATTTAAAGTAACACAATGTTATGAAATATATGTGTGTGTGTGTGTGTGTGTGTGTGTGTGTGTGTGTGTGTGTGGCTTCACTATGTTGCCCCAGTGCAGCCCCAAAGAGGATCTCAGCTGACTCCATGAGGACCTTGAGCTCTGAGAGAGCCTTCAAAGTTGGCACAAGTTGGGCAAAAGACCCAAGCCTCAGTTCCTGGGTGTGGAAGGAGGTGGGACAGTGGGCGAGGTAGTCTCTTCAGTAGAGGCAGTCCCCAAAGGACTGGCAGCTGAGGGCCAATTTCCTGCAGCACGTCTTACAGCCAGGAGAGTAAGTCCCTCATTCCTAAGAAGGACACTGGGGCCTTTACAGCAGCCACCACTCTGGGGTTCCCTCTCTGCTTACTGTCTTCAGCAACTCCAGGGGAGAGTTCCACTTCCTCCAGAAAGTCCCCCCACCACTGCCCCTCACTGGGACTATGCCTCCTCTAAGCCCCTCTAGCACTGCCACTCTGTGGCACCTTCTGTTTTGCAGTCCAACCTTCATGTTTAACAAACCAGACTGCACGCTCTGAAGGCAGCGACACACGTTGTTTATACTGCCCCTCCGTACATCGTGCCTTCTCCCCATGAAACAGTGTATTTTAAGGGGCAGAAGGTAGATTCAAATCTGGACAGGAATTCTTACTGTTGAAACAGCTTAAACAAGTTATTTCAACTCTTTCCATCTCGAATAGCCCAACTATAAAAATGGAGATAACATACCCATGCCTCTCTCTGGTTTGTTTATTCAGATCGCAAACCTACCCCAAGAGACCACGATGTACCTTACACCCTGTGCATGTATTATTCCCAGTTCTTACAGCATTCCTCTTTTCATGGTAATAATGCCATTGCAAAAGGGCACACAGCTGTGAGTGACAGAATGAGCCTTGAAAACTATATGTGCCTGATGCCAGTCTTAGGTCCCTGATGCTGATTCTACACCTGTGGAATGAATCCTCTTTCCAGCTGCATCTCCTGTGACCTCTCTCCAGCCTCACAGGCCTGCACACACTGTTCCCCAAGCCCAGCACTCCTCACAGCCCTGTTTGTCCTTCCACTCATCCTCCCACTGCTGAGACCTTTCTCGTCTCTCAGAACTGAGCTACAACAACACTTCCTCTGCAAACATTCCGTTATCTGCCATTTAGAATTAATAGGTCCTGCTTCTGTATGCAAAACACTTTCTTCCTACTTTACATAAGCTCTGATGTCATCCTCCTTTGTACCATGTCTAGTTATCCATAAGTCTGTCTTCTTCAATAGATTGTAAAGTCCTTGAGAGAAGGGACAGTCCCAGTCATCACTGTATTCGTTGCACTTAGCATAGGGCTTTTTTAAATACTAAGTGCTCAAAATGCATCTGCTGAATTTCTTTAAAAATTATAGTTCTTTTGTTTCAGAAAGACTTTCTAATGCTGTGATTTCAATGCCTTAAGACTTTTTGTGATATATTTTGTTCAAGTTCCTTTTTACCTTGTTTATGGAAAGAGCTTAGCTTTGGAGAGAGTCACCTGGGCCAGATGTCCCACTTGGCTTTCATATCCAGGGACTGTGGTTTTTTGTTCATGATTTTGTGTCCACCCCAGCCTTGCAAGCAACCAAGTTAGGCTGTTGGGGGCTTTGGCACATTGGCAAACCAATGATGGATGGAAGTGGACCATCATGAGCAGGTGGACCCACAAGCCAGTCAGCACACCAGGACTACACGACTGAGGCTCAGGGAAGGGGCCATCAGGATTACCAGATGAAAGTAACATAGGCAGTAATTCTCCAACTTCAGCCTCCACGGGGAACCAGGAAAGGTCAGTGTTGCCTAGACCTCAAGGTAAGGCAAGTTCTTCTCTTCTGCTGGTCCCTCAGCCCTCTCCAGATACCAGGGAGAAGAAAATCCTGTGCCCGCTCTCTCTAGACATCTGGTGTCATAGCTCAAATACCCACTTCAAGCCCCATTAGCTCACCTAAGAATGAGCCAAGAAAGAGAAGGAATCAAAGATGAAGCCAATCTGCCACGTTCTCGGAGCAAGGGTACTTAGGTGAATCAATGTAAACTAACTTTTCTCCTGGAAGAACACCATGCTAGGTGCTATGGAAAATACAAAAATAAATTCTACTCCCTTGTCCTCAAGCAGCTTACACTCTAGCGAAGGAGACACATACACACTGCCTCTCTGGCTCCCCTTGGGTCTCCTGGCCCTGTCATAAGGATGCTCATTACCTTGCCATTGAAATGCTGGGTCACGGGAAAGGAGAAACAGAAGTAAAGAGCTGGCTCACTCACCACCCGGACAGCCCCACTGACCGAACAGTGCATTCATTAGTTAGAGCCTCTTAGACGACTTATGCAATTGAACTGTCTTTAGCCATCAGCTTTTACAGCTCAGATCAATGTGTTTCTAATCCCCAAAGAACAGACACTGAGTGCTGGGAGCCACAGCTGCACTGAGGAAAAGCTGCACTCAATGATGGCTTGTTTTCAGGCCAGTGTTGGCAGACAGGAAAGGAAGCATGCCAATTATCTGCATTTCCTATGCTAACAAGCAGTGTTTTCTCCTTGTGAGGCATCTGCTAGTTCCATGCAATGCTTTTACGAAGGGAACAAATAGCAAAGCAAATTCTTTTGCATCCATTGGTATCTGGCAAGTTCTTCAATATGGAGACAAAACTCCACACAGGGAAGCAGTGGGGAAAAGCCGTGCTGGGAGTCAGAACTTCTCTGCTCTTTCTTTCCCCAGCCTGCAATAGGCTAGTTCAACACAAATTTTAAAAAGAGTATTGAAAAGGGGGAAAAAAAATTTGAAGGCAGGACAGAGGTAGGGAAAGGAATATAAGCCTAATTCGGAGATGTGTTAGCAATATTTTAAGAAACTCTTCTATTTTAATAATTCAAATGTAAAAGGACTGAATTGGACTTTGAAGAGTAAAGCACTTAAATGACATTATTGGGAACTCTTGAAAGCTTTGGATCTGGTCCAGGGTTATTTAAAATGTGGTAGATAAGTTTAGAAACCATAGTTAGGTCCCAAACTGAATTCATCATCTCAGTGAACTGCGCTCCAATCCCTCCGTACCGCAAAGCTGTGTCCTAGGCATCTCCTTTTCACTGTCCAAATCTATCAATTACCAGCTCCCATCAATTCAACTTTCCTAAGTATTCCTTGAATCTACATTCCCCCTTCATTTTCACTAACTCTGATTCAGTTAAGCCTTTAATAACTTCTAATCTGCATTATAGCAAAGGACTTCCTGAACAAGGTCTGTTCACCTATGTTTTTCTTGTTTGTTTTTCTTTTGTTCTGCTTTTGCTACTAGAACTGTACTACAACTTCCAAGTATGATGCCCTGAAAAATAACAACCGCACGTTCATGTCTGCAAATGTACCATGCTTCCTCATGGGCTCTGTGACTTTCTTACACGTGCTTTCGCCTTCCTGGAATATCATTTTTCTCCCACCACCCTCATGCACCTGATAAATTTTACTCCATTCTCCAATGCTTAAGTCAATCATTATTTCTCCAGAGAAACACTTTCCCTTGACCTCCTCAAGCAGAATTAAGCACCCCTCCTATTGCTGTAGTATGCAGTAATTGTTGATCTCCTTCTCTTTTTTTTCTCTTTCAGCGTTAGCTCACTGGAAATAGATACTACTCCTTATTCTCCTTCACACTGTGTGCTTGAGCCTGGCACTAAGCAGTTGCTCAACAAATCATTGCTGAATAAATGAATGAACAAATCTTTCCTGAAGGAAAATGAGCTAAACCTAAGGGAGGAGGTATACTGCTTAGATATAATAAAACCTTCTTGTTTTATAAAATGGTTTTATAAATGTTTCACCTTAAGCTCATACAACATACAAAAACTAACTCAAAATGAATCACAGGACTAAATGTAAGAGCTAAGACTATAAAACTCTTAGCAAAAAAATATAAGAATAAGTTTTCATGATCTTGGATTAGGCAATGGTTTCTTAGATATGACACCAAAAGCACAAATAGAAACAAAAACAAAAACCAAACCCTAAATAACTTGGACTTTATCAAAATTTAAAACTGTTGTGCTCAAAGAACACCAACAAGGAATCAAAAAGAGCCCAAATAAACAAAGCAATCCTAAGCAAAAAGAACAAAGCCAGAAGCATCACTTTACCTGATTTCAAGCAAAGCTGTAGTAACCAAAAGAACATGGTACTGGTACAAAAACAGACACTTAGATCAATGGAACAGAATAGAGAACCCAGAAATAAAGCCACATACCTAAAACCAACTGATCTGTGACAAAGTTGACAAAAATAACAATGGGGAAAGGACACCCTATCCAACAACTGGGTTTGGGATAACCGGCTAGACATATGCAGAAAAATGAAACTGGACCTCTACCTCTCAAAATATACAAAAATCAATTCAAGATAGATTAAAGACTTAAATGCAAGACCTCACATTAAAAGATGCTACAAGGAAACCTAGGACAAACTCTTCTGGACATTGGCCTAGGCAAATATTTTATGACTAAGACCACAAAGACAAATGCAACAAAAACAAACATTGACAAATTGGACTTAATTAAAGAGTTTGCACAGCAAAAGAAACAATTAACAGAGTAAACAACCTACAGAGTGTGAGAAAATGTGCAAACTATGCATCCGTCAAAGGACTAGTATCCAGAATCTATAAGAAACTCAAACCAACAACAAAAAACAAATAATCCCATTAAAAAGTGGGTAAAAGACATGAACAGACACTTCTCAAAAGAAGACATACATGTGGACAACAAACATATGAAAAAATGCTAATCATCAGAGAAATGCAAATTAAAACCACAATGAAATACCATCTCACACCAGTCAGAATGCATATGATTAAAACATAAAGAGTAAGAGATGTTGGTGAGGATGCAGAGAAAAGGGAATGCTTATACACTGTTGATGGAGATGAAAATTAGTTCAACTCCTATGCAAAACAGGATAGGGATTTCTTAAAGAACTAAAAATAGAACTACCATTTAACCCAGCAATCCCACTACTGGGTATACACCCAAAGGAAAAGAAATCACTCTATTAAAAAGACACCTGCACTCCTATGTTTATCATAGTACTATTCACAATAACAAATTCATGGAATCAACATAAGTGCCCATCAATGGTGGATTAGATAAAGAAAATGTGGAACATATACACCATGGAATACTACTTAGCCATAAGTAAGAATGAAATCATATACTTTGCAACAACATGGATGAAGCTGGAGGTCATTATTCTTAGTGAATTAATGCAGAAACATAAAATCAAATACCACATGTTCTCACTTGTAAGGGGGAGCTAAACAATAAGTACACATGGACATAAAAATGGGAACGATAGGCCGGGCGCGGTGGCTCAAGCCTGTAATCCCAGCACTGTGGGAGGCCGAGACGGGCGGATCACGAGGTCAGGAGATCGAGACCATCCTGGCTAACACGGTGAAACCCCGTCTCTACTAAAATACAAAACTAGCCGGGCGAGGTGGCGGGCGCCTGTAGTCCCAGCTACTCGGGAGGCTGAGGCAGGAGAATGGCGTGAACCCAGGAGGTGGAGCTTGCAGTGAGCTGAGATCTGGCCACTGCACTCCAGTCCGGGCGACAGAGCGAGACTCCGCCTCAAAAAAAAAAAAAAAAAAAAAATGGGAACGATAGGCACTGGGGACTCCAATGGGAGGAGATGAGGAAGGGGTGAAAAAATACCTATTGGGTACTATGTTCACTATTTGAGTGATGAGTTCAGTAGAAGCCCAAACCCCAGCATTATGCAATATACCCATGTAACAAACATGGATATGAATTCCCTGAAGCTACAATTTTAAAAAAGAAAAAAGAATACCATCAAGAAAGTGAATAGATGGCCTACAGAATGACAGAAAATATTTGCAAGTCATATATCTTATAAAGTACTTGTATTTAGAGCATATAAAGAACATTTATACTCAAAAATATAAAGACAAATAACCCAATTTAAAAATAGGCAACAGATCTGAATAGGCATTTCTCCAAAGAAGATATACAAATAAACATGCAAAAAGATGTTCAGCATCATCTGTTATTAGGAGAATGCAAATCAAAACCATATTGAAATACCAATTCACATCTACCAAGATAACTAACTGAAAATGACAAATAAAAAAAAATGAAAATAAATTTTCCAGTGGCCATTCATTTGGGCTCTATGCCCCTTTAACCAGCACACAACTGGTTAAGAGGGAACAGGACAAAGACAATGTGAAAAAAATGATCATATACATTAATTTTGGATACATCAAATTGACTACAAATTTAACATCAGGGCACATATTGATTCAGGATTATCTTACATAAAAAGCAAGTCCTGAGGTCATAAAAGTTTGAAAATTAAATCATAAGAGTAACCTGGAATGATTAGGGTATATGGAGAATAAAAATAAGGCAGTGGAGAGCTATGCATGACTCTGATCAAAGGATCTTCTATAAAGAGCAGATACATCTAAGAGGTGGATGATCGCAGAGCATCAAAGCAAGATGCTAGAGTCTAAATATGTTGAGGAAACTCGTATGTTGAAACTTGATCACCCTGGGGGGCCATGGCCAGGCACAGTGGCTCACATCTGTAATCCCAGCACTTTCAAAGGCCAAGGCAGGCAGATCACCTGAGGTCAGGAGTTTGAGAACACCCTGACCAACATGGAGAAATCCCGTCTCTACTAAAAATACAAAATTAGCCAGGCTTGGTGGTGCATGCCTGTAATCCCGTTTACTCGGGAGGCTGAGGCAGGAGAACGGCTTGAACCTGCGAGTTGGAAGTTCTGGTGAGCCAAGATCGTGCCATTGCACTCTAGCCTGGGCAACAAGAGCAGAACTCCATCACAAAAAAAATAAATAAATAAAAAAGAAGTGCAGCCTTTAGGAGGTGATTAAGCTATGTGGGCAGAGCCCTCATGAATGGGTTTAGTGACCTTACAAAAGAAGTACAAGGGAAATGTTAGAGGACTTAGCAACAAGGCACCATCTTAAAAGCTGAGAGGAAGCCTTCACCAGACACCAAATCTTGGACTTCCCAGACTCCAGAACTGTAAGTAATAAATTTTCATTGCTTATAAAGTTCCTAGTCTATGGTATTTTATGATACCACAGCTGCACGAACTAAGACACAGGAGGATAATAGGAGGAAAAAGGAAACTGACAAATAAATAGTCAGGAGAAGACACTGAACAATATGGAAATGCAGATTGTTTAAAGTATTGTTTTAACTCAACAACAAAAACAAGTCAATTTTAAAAATGAGCAAAGGACTTGAGTAGACATTTCTCTGAGGAAAAAAATGCAAATAGTCAATAATTATATGAAAAGATGCTTAACACATTTGTCATTAGGGAAATGCAAATTAAAACCACAATGAGATACTCCTTCACACCCATTAAGTTATATGAAAAAGAATTGAAAGCAATGACTCAAACAGATATCTGTACATCACTGTTCATAGCAATATTATTCACAATAGTCAAAAGATAGAAACAACCCAAGTGTCCATCAACATATTAATGGATAAACAAAATGTGATATATATGTAAAATGGCATACTACTGAGCCATTAAAAGGAAGGAAATTTGGATATATGCTGCAATATGAATGGTCTAGGAAGCATGATGCCATTACGTTAAGTGAAATAAGCCAGACACATAAGGAAAAATATTGTATGATTCCATTTATATGAGGTACACAGAGTAGTCAAGTTCATAGACACAGAGAGGAGAACGGGGACTTAGTGTTTAATGGGTACAAAGTTTCAGTTTGGAAAGATGAAAAAGATTGGAATTGGATGGTGGTAATAGGTACACAACACTGTCAATGTATTTAATGCTACTAAACTGTATATTTATTGCCTGAAATAATAAATATTATGTTATATACAGTTTACCACAATGAAAAATGAAATAAAAGAATGAAGTATTAGTACATCCTACAACATGGATGAATCTTGACAAACGTTATGCTAAGTGAAAGAAGTTAGACACTAATGGTCACATATTGTATAGCTGCATTTATATTTAAATGTTCAGAATAGGCAGATCCACAGAAAGAGGAAGTCGATTATTGATTTCCAAGGAACATAAGAAGGGAAGAGGAATGGGAGTGACTGTTAATGGATACAAGATTTATTTTGCGATGATGAAAACGTCCTGAAATTATATAATGGCAGTGGTTGCACAACTCTATGAATATACTAAAAACCTGTGAATTGTACACTAAATTGTACACTTTATGATATGTGAATTACACCTCAATAAAGCTGTTCTTTTTCAAAAATGTTTCATGACTAGAATGGATTACACATTGAGAATCTATCCCTGTCTGTAAAATTTTGAAGAGTAATATAAACACCCATTGATCCAAACTGGTTTGGGCTAGGAAATAGGTGAAACTGACCACTTCTATGATCACTTAGAAGGTTAATGAGACAATTAATGAAAACCAAATTGATAAGATGCCATTTTTACTTATTGTATTGGAAAATGCCGTAACATTCAATAACTCACATTGCTGTCTGGGGTGGAAGGCAATAGGTACTTTTATATACCGTTGGTGAGAATACAAATGGACACCAGCAGTTTGGAAGGTTATTTGACAATATATAGTAAAATTCAAAATGCAGTTATCCCTTCAATCTAGTGATTCTTCATCTGTAAATTTATCCTAGAAATATATATTCAAATAATGAGTAAATATATATGTCTAATGATGTTAATTGTGGTGCTGTTTATAATAGCCAAAAGATCAGAAATAATTTAAATATCTACCCGTAGAGAATATGTTAAGTAAATTTTAGTATTTTCACACAATAGAATACAATGAATGTATTCAAATTAATGAAGTACATCTATATGCGTTACTCTTGAACAATATCCAAAACACATTACATTATAAGTGTTGAATTTGTGTAAAACGAACCTGCTAGTTGTCTACCTAATATTCATTCTTTCCTTCATTTTTACTAAATAAACCCTGATTTTATTTTGCTGCAAAATATCTGTCTAAAAGGTTCTATTTCGCAGCCTCCCAGCCTCCTTTGCTGCTAGGGCTGGCCAATGAAAGTGAAGTGAAAATTATTGGGTAGGGCCTTTGAGAAAACTGCTTAAATGAGACTAACACAGCTAGAAGACACGATCTTTTGTCCTTTCTTTTCTTTTTTCTTTTCTTTTCTTTTTCTTTTTTTTTTTTTTTTTTGCTCTGATAAAGTAGCTTTGAGGATAGAAGCCATGCTAAACATGATGAAGCAGAATGATCACCAGGGAGCTGCCATTAGTCTGCCTTCCTGCCTTCCTCTGACTTTTACATGACAAAGAACAATACATTTCTTTCTTGTTTTAGCCATGTTTGTGGGGTTTCTGTTACAAGCAGCAAAATCTTGTAACATGTGATCTTATAAACATAGACGAATGTTTGGTATACACAAGATGTTAGGGCAAACCACTGACAGTGACTTGGTGGTCTGAGCTGGAAGGAAAATGTATTTATTGTATACTCTTTGGTATTGCTGAAATTTTTACTTTGTCTGTAGGGAACCCATCTTGTGGGCTACCAGAGATTCTCTAGCTTCAGCCCTCTCCTTGACCTCTTTCGCTTGCCCCACCCACCTGGTCTACCCCAGTGAGATCAATGGTCAAAGTCTCCGGTTCTTCCCACTGCTTCAGATGAAGTGACACCCTGTGGAGTCTGACTTCTACAACAGCTGCCAAGCGGTCAGGGGATGCAACCTGAGGGTACCGGGTCAATAACAGCCCATAGGGTGAACTTTAACTTATGGAAGTACAGAAAATGGGAAAGAACCAACAAATAAATGTCTTCGTCATTCATCCCTCCATGGACTGTTGCAGGATATGGTGTTTCTGCATATCTTGTCCAGAGCCATTCCAAGGGGCTGACGCATTTGTGAACAGCATCCACCTTGTATGTATATGTGCAGTAACACACCACCTGGTGTTTGCTTCCATCCTTCCCTGCCTCAACACCCCTTCCCTTGCTCCTGCTGCCTTGGCATTGTACCTACCAATTAAGCAGTAGCACTTCAGTTTTTTTCAGGTGGCTTCCCAGACTAAGGCATGTATTTCTTTTTCAATTAAAAAAACTAGTTACTTCTTTTTTTTTATTAGAAACCTAGTGAGCAGAGCACAAATGAGGGCATTGGACCCCAGCCAGAGGATTGGGAGCTATTCCATTCCATAAACTCTTTTATTTCTGCAGTTAACCAAAACATGAAATATAAGTCCATTGTTTTTCTAGCACAGCCCAACATCCTTACTTTTCTTAGTATATCTCATTAGGTCTTTTACACAGCCTAAGAAGCAGTAAACAATCAAAAATATTTTAAACTACAATACATAAAAGGATATGAATTTGTACTGAATGACTGAAACTCAAAGGGACAGAGCTAAAATCAGGGATGTATGAGAGCACCTGCCTGTGGTGTCCTCATCTGACTTTGCTGAAATTTAGAGACAGTCAAAATCCCATCATCCCGGAATCTGATCTGTCAGACTGCAGGATCAACATCAGAGACTCCAAGGCCATGCAGTGCTTTCTATGTTGACACCAATTCTAAAATTGACTGGCAGCCAGTATAAAAACTGCAGGCCTAGGGAGCCATGTCTTTGGAGCTAAACGACCTAAGTGAGAATCCTCATGACTGCATTTTGCAGAAGCTGGAGTAATGGTCACATTCTTCAGGCAATCTTCTGCTGTAACGCAGCTTCAAAGTCATCAGCTTCTGCCTCTACAACAGGGAGCCAACACTGAGAGATGGAAGGATTATCGGCCAAACACATGCACAGCATTTACAGTACTGGGTATGGAAGGCCTGACCTGCAGCTCCCATCTCCAGCTCTGACTCTGTTCAGTAAATTGAAGCACCCCTACATCCAGTCTGGAAGTATCAGTGTGACACATTATACCCAGGAACAGAGAGAAATTCATTTGCACAAACTCTTGTTGTGCCTGTATACCCTGATGTCACCCTCTCCATGTTCTCTTTGTGACTTAGAGTCCTTCTGTGCAAAGTGAGATGGCTTCATACTGTGAACATTCTCACAGCTCTGCCAGGGATAGTTTTTGTGTCTAGGCACCAATGAAATACTCAATATTCCAAGCATCGTGCTAACCACAGGGGTGCCCAATCTTTTGGCGTCCCTGGGCCACAAGGGAAGAAGAAGAATTCTCTTGGGCCACACATAAAATACACTAACACTAACGACAACTGATGAGGAGAAAAAAAAAAAAACCTCAGAAGAAGCTCCAATGTTTAAGAAAGTTTACAAATTTGTGTTGGACTACATTCAAACCCATTCTGGGTCACATGCAGCCCATGGGCCATGGGTTGGACCAGCTTGTTCTACCGGAAACAGAAACACAGCAAGCAGGTTCCGGTGTGCTGCACCACCCCAGAGAAACATCAGTGTCAAATCCTGCAATGAAGTCAAAATTGATGCTTTAACAACAAATCAAGAACGTGTACACCCTGTTCATAGCTGCATTGTTCGATGGCCAAAAGGTAGAAACAATCCAAGTCCATTGATGGATGAATAGATAAACAAGATATGGCATACACCTACAATAAAATATTATTGAGCTTTAAAAATGAATAAAATTCTAATGATGGGTTGATAGGTGCAGCAAATCACCATGGCACATGTATACCTATGTAACAAACCTGCACATTCTGCACATGTTCCCAGAACATAACGTAAAATAAATTTTAAAACAAATGAAATTCTAACACAGGCTGTGCTATAACATGATGAACCCTGAAAACATTATCTCAAGTGAAATAAGTCAAACACAAAAAGGCCAATAGTGAATGAATCCACTTATATGGAGTACCCAGAATAGGCAAATGCACAGAGACAGAAAGTAGAAAAGAGTTTACCAACGACTGAGGGAAGGAAGAGTTATTTATTATTATATTATTTATTATTATTTATTATTTATTATTATAAACACATGGAGAGTTATTTATTATTCAATAAATATGGAGTTTCTATTTGGAATGATGAAAAATTCTGGAAATGGATAGTGGTGATGGTTCATAGCAATGTAAATGTATTTAATGCCATTGAATTGCACATTTAACACGGCTAAAATAGTGAATTTTATGTTATGTATATAATGCAATTAATTTTTTAATCAAGAGAGAAACATTCTGTGAATAGAGGTATCCACTTAAAAATAAGCTACACCCTCATTAAATATGTATTATGTGCAAATTTTGGACCAGATCTTTTACGGGTTATGGATGTAAAATCTCAGGAGTGGTCAATGCCTAGAATCAGTTAAGTAAATAAGAAGTCAGGATGAGAAAACTCAAATAATAATATTCACATATATAATAAAGTTTAAAAATAATTTACATTTGGGTTATATTTACTCAGGACTCTCTTGTTCTACTTTAATTCAAATAATGTATGGCACTGAGCCAAGCTACATATTCGGTAAAATGTTTGACACTAGTACCATGGTGTCTGTTATTGCTATTCTACCAGTGAGGAAACTGAGACACAGGTTAATAACTTGCCCAACAATTACTATGTGGCAATTCCAAACTAGTCATTTGACATTAATATTTGATACTATTCTACTAAATTACAATTACCTCATCAAATGGTTCTTATTATATAGAGATATCCGTCTTTACCAGGGCACAAAATATTATTTCTCAGTAGTTACTTAGTATACAACTGCTACAACACATGCTGCAATAACAGAGGCTTAAACATAGTAGGGTATATTTCTTTCTTATGTAACAGTTATGTCTATTTCCGACAGCTCTGCGGCGCTGGGAACACAGGTTCTTTTGATCTTGTCATTCTGTCATTTGTAGCATGCAGCTTCCATTTTGTAGTTGAAGATGGCTGTTACAGTTCCAACCATCGTGCCAGCATTCTAGCCTGCAGAAAGAAAAGAAGGCTGGGTAAAAACCCCTTCCCCTGAGGACACAACCCGGGGGTCGCACGTGTCAATCATGTTCACATCATAGAACTTAGCCTCCCAAGCACACATACGTGTCACGGAGAGTAGAAGTCACATACCCAGCTTAAACTGGGGGATATCTGACTAAAGGAAGAAAGGAGGTTGTTATGAGTGGACAGTGGCAGCCTCTGCAATACTCACCCTTTATATCTGGACAAAGTTAGTCAAGGTCCCTGGTTCCCAATCGCTGGGCCAGGTCACTCTGGATGGCTTCTCCTCCTTACCCCATGCCAGCAATCCACTCTGCATGGAGCTTCTCTGCTGTACTATCAGTCACTGACAAATGAATGCAGGTGTTAGGAAAGCAATCTGACAAGAAAATCTAAGGTAGAAGACTGGAGGTTTGCATGGCAGGAAATGAGATGCTCCCTTAAATCAACTGTTTGCTCCATGGGTAACATAAATCAACGGAGTGAGAGGACTAGGAAACTATATGACCTGCAGCAATTAGAACACACAAGTCAAAGGCAGTCCTGCCCACAAGGGCCTCAAGGAAACAGCATTTAAAGGTCGTCAAAAAGCCAAGTACTTGAGGAGTGTCTCCAGATACCCTGGCTTATTAAGAAGGCTGTGTCCTCTTCATTTTTATATCCCCAGCAACTAGGATAGCACAAGAACTACCACAAAATAAAAATGAACATTTGTTTGGCACTTCACAAAATTGTTTTCATGACATAATCTGGTCTTTACCAAAGCCCTCCAAAATAGTTACTATTGTTGTCCCCATTTTCTAGATGACGAAACTACGTATCAGTGGGTGCGGTGAACCGCTGTCCAAGAATACACGATCAGGTAAGGCCAGAGCTGATACTCAAATCATTTAGGGGAAAAGTTGAATGTGAAGAATTTTCTATCTTAGCTGAGACTTTTCTTCTAAAACTAACAGCACTCGGCTTAACTTTTAAAATCTAATATTTATCATACTTACATAAACTACTATTGATTCTTAAAAACTATAGAATATAATAGCTATTGTGCACATCATTGAACATGCATTCGGTTAGCCTCCAGCACTAAATTCTGTGCATTTTTGCCCAGCGCCTTACCTGGGGCTCTCCTTCCCAGCGATGCTACTGCCTCGCTGCCCCAGCATGGATGGACATGTGGAGACAGGGATTTAAAGCAGGTTGGCAGTAGGAGTGTCATAGCCAATCCAGATGGGATTCGCCCATTTCTTTTCTCCCCACCAAATCCACCTTTCACTCCCTGTCAGTGGCAGGCACTGCAGTGAAGTGAGAAGCAGATGTTATGATGAAGCATAGCACTGGACATGAGTTCAGGTCTAATGGGTCTAATCCTGACTCTGACACTGACTTGCTAAGTGGCTGTGGGAAGGTAACTCAATAGTTTCCTCATCTATAAATCAAGGAGGATAGCAGCTCCACTGATAATTCAATGAGAAAATGGAATCTCATGAGATACCACGAAGGTGCCCAGCACATAGTAGACCCACAGTAAATGTTTCCCTAGAATTCTGCAAATGGAGAATATGTATTCCAACACTTTTGTTTTATAAATGAAGACACTTGGGCTCAGAGACATGAGGTATAGTTCTTAATGTGACCCAGCTGGTTAATATAGAGCTAAGAATGGAGCCTTTTCACTCCTGGCCTAGTGCTCTGTTCCATATACCAAGCTGCTCTGATGTGTGGAAGGAGAGGCTACGGAAATCCAGAAGAGTATGCATGTTGCAGGAGCAGATTTAGACAGCTGCAAATCTCAGGATTGGATTTATGCATGAATACACACATGCATGCACACACACATACACACACACTCTGGAATTCTCCTTGAAGGACGGGACCTTGTCATCTCATTGTCTCCTATATTCCCAGTACCTAGAACACAGCTTGCCAAATAGCAGACCCCAGACAATATTTTTGACTGTCTAATCAAAACACACACAAAGCCAAGTGCGGTTGCTCATGCCTGTAATCCCAGCACTTTGGGAGGCCGAGGTGGGCAGATCACCTGAGGTCGGGAGTTCAAAGACTAGCCTGACCAACATGGAGAAATCCCCTTTCTACTAAAAATACAAAAAGTTAGCCAGGCGTGATGGCGCATGCCTGTAATCCCAGCTACTCAGGAAGGCTGAGGCAGGAAAATCACTTGAACGCAGAGGTGGAGGTTGTGGTGAGCTGAGATGGTGCCATTGCACTTCAGCCTGAGCAACAAGAGCAAAACTCCATCTCAAAACAACAACAACAACAACAACAACAACACAAAAATACACACATGCACATATTTTGTTAAGGCAGAGCACAATTGGAACTCCACTGCCTAATCCAATAGAGTCATTCCTAGAATAGAAGCCAGACTAGTTGTGCCTCAGAACCTTCTATCACCCATTAGAACACTCTCTGTACCCAATGCCCAGTATCCTAAACATTCTAAAAGCATTTAGGTTCCAAACAGCTTCTCAACCATCAACACTTAGCCTTCTCTCGTCCCATTGCTTCTGGACCCTGACCCCTCAACAATCTATATGACAACAGGTGGAATTTGGCTGATTTAATGAGCCAATAGATAGATTAGCAAGAATGAATAAAAATCCTCAGCACTCTAAATAGTATAAAGCGGGTAGTAGGATACAGCAAAAGGTCAGCGGAAAGTTAGCCACGAAAATCTCCAGGAGAAGAAAAATGACTGTAATTCACCACTGTTTCCCCGACACCCAGAGACATTGAAAGAACCGAAAAGAACCTTATCTAAAGGATATCTGCTATTGGTCTTTTTCCTTGAGGCCCTTAGGAATTATGAGTTGTTACAAAGGCAGGCTGAGCCCCATTCTTGAGAACAAGCACTTGATAAATGTCTCTAGACATCCTGGCTTGTTAACAACCAGGATATAGGATTCCTAGACAGGATGGAAAATGTAATTCAAGGAAGCCAGAAAGGAAAAGATTCTGTAAGACAGAAGAGAATTGAAAGTGTCCAAAAGCTGGTAAGTAGAAAAGGAGATATGGATATAAAAGAGACTGTTATCGTCTATAAGAGAAAGTAGACTTCAATCATTTATCTGTTGATCTATTTATTCACTCAACTAGTCCTTGCTGAACACCAACTATCTACAAGCCCTGTGCTTGGCACTGTGGCAACTGTACAAGCAAAGACATTGATTGACTGGCTCAATGACTGTGGGAAAGTAACTCAACGAGACTCAGGTTCTGGCCACAAGGAGATTATGCTCCAGTGGAAGGGTCAGGTTTCAATCGAATAACCATGCGCAGAAATGTAAAAGTCTTACTTGGGCAAGTTCCATGAAGGAGAGGCTGTGATTGTAGCACACACTGCTGGTGTCCCACTCAGACCTCTGGGATGCGCTTCGCTTGTTTAGTGAGCAAGCCCATGCCTGGCTGCTGCAGCTGCTACCAACCTTTACCTAATGGCTGATGCCTGCAGCCTTTCCAGAGCATTGCCCATGACATTTCCTGCAGGAAGTGCTTGGAAATTCACCCATCCATGGCGGCCCGCAGCCAATCACTGACCGAGTTGGGAATGCAAGGCAGGACAGATTCAGTTTACCCTCCTGCGCTCCTTTCCAAATCAGGCTGAACCAGACTCCCCTGAAACCTCATGCTTGCGTGGCTCTTACTCCCTCGCAGTTTTTTTAGGGGGGCGTGCTCCCTCAATAAATCATGAGAACACACATCCCCTACCCCAGGTTCTGCTTTTAGAGAACATGATCTAAGACAATGATATTCTGAAAGTATATAATTAGGAGATTTGACCAAGTCAGGGAGGCCAGGGAAAGCTTTCTGAGGAAATGACTGCATTGAAGTGAAAGGACAAATCAAAGTTAACAAAATGGGTCGGAAGGGAGGAGCTAGACTTCCAGGAAGAGGAAATAGCATGAGCAGAGGTCTTGCGGAAGCAGAGAACACAGCTTTCTTGATTGCCTGAGAGGGACCTGATTCATTCAGCCTCTGGAGGGTAGAAATGGAAGTTCCAGGAGGAGAGATTACAGTTCAATAATTTGACCACCATAGCAAGCTGTAACAAAGGAATGGTTGCCCTGAGAAAGACAAGTTCTTGTAAATGAGAATGCTGGTACCTGTCAGGGAGATTACATGTGGCATTGGGTGGGATGTTGAAATAGAAGATCCTTAACCTTTTTTGTTTTAAAGTTCAGTGATAGAATGTTAGGCCTAGTAGGTAAGGCTTTAGTAAATAAAGCCATATCTTCAATTCTGAGCTGGACGGTGGGCAGAGTCAGCCCCAGATGGAATTGAGGGGTGAAAAGGGTTATTTCCATGTGTCCCAAGTCCTCTTTTCCCCAGGAGTGCCACAGAGCCCTTGGACTGACCTTCCCCACAAGGCCTGCTCTCCCACTGACAAACTGGGTGTGGCAGCTCCCAAGTGTCTGGTCTCACCCAATTGTACATCACAATTGAAGGTAGTTGTTGGATGTGTGGATTTTGGAGTTAAACTGCCTGATTTCAAATCCTGTTTCCATATTTCCCGCTTATATGACCTCAGGTTAATTCTTTTTCTGCCCTAAGCTTTATTTTTCTCATCTGTAAAATGCTAATAACAGTACCTAGTCTATGGGTTTTATTAACAATAAATTAAATAATAAACACCACTTGGTGCAGTGTCAGGCACACCATAAATGCTCATTAAATATTAGCTACTGTAGTTTAAACTAAGGAACTAATTGCTAATAACTAATAATAATGCTGCTCTTTCTAGAAAAGCATAGTGTTTAATAGCAAGAATTTGGAGCCAGTCTGCCTGGATTCAGATCTCACCTCTATTACTTCCCTGTGTGACTTGCTTCGGAAAAGTTCCTTCATAGCTCTGCATTTCCATTTCCTCATGTGTAAAATGTGGATAATGATAATACCTGCCTCATTAGGTTGTTGTGGGAATTAAATGACTTAAAAGCAGTAAAGCACTCAGAGGCTATCATAAAGGAAATATCAGTAGGTACTAAGTATCGTTAGTATTTGCAGAATTATCCCTATTTTTAATGGTCATTCATTGATAGTTTGAAGCAATGAATCTGTATTAGTGAAAGGTCAGGCAATACAGGCTTCTGGGGAAGTTATTTCTAAGTGGGAGGGCTTTTTGTGCCTACCAAGTAGAACCATGTGTGTGCGTGATAGCTCTGCCTGGCTGCTCACACCCCAAACCACACCCACGGTTCAGCATCTGAACCTTTGGGAGGTCCCCTGACCACCATGGTATAGAGATGGGAGAACAGGTACCTGTCACTCATGCAGTTATTGGGAGGGGTCTGCACAAGTGGGGACCAAGCTGGGCTTCCTCCCACACCCTTGGTCCCTGTGTCCCTGAGGCACTCTGGTAGTCAGTCATTGGGAGATGGGTCACATCTCCTTGTGGCAATCCTTTCCTCCAGACCCTGATGATATCAAACCCTTCTCTAACTTCTACTATAGCTGCAAACCATTTCTTATTCATCTTTGCCTTCCCAGAGCTTGACAGTGGACCTGACTCATACCAGTTACTCACTAAGTCTTATCGAATTAACTGGTTTATCCACAGACAGCCTCCATCCCTGGCTGTGGTCTCATGACCAGGTCTTTTTTGTAGCCATGACGCCAGATAGCTTCTGGGGCTCTGTGTTTGAAACATTCTTCAAGGATTTCCTGGATTTCTAAATCACAGCAGTGACATCTTTATCCATGATTGTCAGTGGTCTCAGAAGAAGACATCTGCAGAACATTCCAGGGCACCACCCTGGATAGAGCTCAGAAAGATCCAGCAAGGTGGACATCACCCCAGTCTTCATAGCTTCACCCCAGGGGCTTCCATTTCAGCTCATCCAGGTTTCAGAAGAGAGGTTCTTAGACCACTTCTCTAAGACAGTCTTCTGGTATGTTTCGAATACTCTGAGTTATTTAAGGACTGCATTATCTCCTCACGACTTCACCCGAAGTTCTTGATATGGCCTCTCCTGATCCAAAATAGCATGACCAGGCAGCTATGTGACATTTGTCCCTCTTTATTTCAAGATGCATAAAGTGTAGAAATATGGGGTATAACACCCTGAAAATATTGCCTTGCATTTGATGCTTTCACATACTTTAAGTTCATCCCCACAAACATTTAGAAGAATATTCCTTCAATTTTATAAAGAGGAAGTGGAAGCTCAAGAAGGCTAAGTGACTTGTGCAAGGTCCTACAGCTGTTTGATGACAGGGCTGGGACATGCCTTTGGGGCTGCTAGTTTCTATTCTCAGTAGAAGTCATTATGGTATATCAGAGTGGGAAGGGAGCCTACAGATGAACTAGTCCAATGTACTCCTTCAGATTTGATGAAGGAGGAAAACTGAATTTGTTCTAAAAAGAACAAAAAAGAAGCTGAAGGCAAGTCTCCAATGAATTCACATGTAATATATGGTGGGGAACAACGGTGGAGGGAGGCAAAGCTGAATTTATCAACGGCTTCGATGCCCTACAGGGTGAGCTAGGCCATTATCAGTTTGTTCTACTAAAACAAACACTAACCCCACTCTTCATTCAGCCAACCATTATCTATTGAAGGCCAGATGTGCTAAATGCTGGGGAATCAGAGGTGAGTGGCTCCGTGACATTCCTGCCTGTGGGACTGCACATGAAACAGGAAAATCAATGGGTTACAGTGGAGTGAGGTAAGTCATATAATGGGAATACAAGGGATGCAGAAGGACTTCCAAGGCAGGCATTTGCCCCAGCTTAGAAAGTGCAGCAAAGATTCAAAGAGGAGGTGATGTTGAAACTGCAAGGCTTAACTGGAGATTGCCAAATAGACAAGAGGAAGAGGAGGGTGTTCTAGGCACCAGGAACAGCTTGTGCAAAGTCAGGGGCTTGTAATAGCTCGGGCATGTTGGGGGAACTACAAGTATAGCTGGGAATGGGGCCAGTTCATGAAAAGTCTTGTTTGTTAGGCTAAAGAGTTTTAACTCAATCCCAAAGATAACAGGCAACCACTGAATTATCTCGTTTTTTAAGTGGAAGTGATAGAATCATATTTCCAGTTTACTCTGGAAGATTATTTAAGAGAGAACACATTGAATGGGGAGAACAGTTAAAAACAACAGCAGTCAAGTAGGTGAGAAAAGATTAGAGATTGAATTAAGGAAGCAGCAGATAAGGTGAAAATGTTTAAAGTATATTTATTTGGCAATTAGAAATTATTGGGCTTTGTGATATGAGACACAGGAGAGAGAACAGTAAAAACTGACTCAAATTTCCATTGAGCAACTGGGAAGATGGGACCATGCTCTAGGACAGGGGAGAGGTTGGAGGGAAGTGAATGAGTTGAGTCAGGACACACTGAGGTGGAGAAGCCCATGGGACATGTGGATGGAGATGTCAGCACTGGGAAGTATGAGCTGGAAGCCCAGGAGAGAGGCCTGGGATGGGCCTGCGGACTTTGGAGTCATTGATAGATGCTAATTGGAGTCACAGGTGTGGATGAGATAACCCAGGGAGCACACATTAGCAGAAAAAGAGCAAGGCTGAGGACAGATTTGGGGAAACATAATAGTTTTCAGAAGGTGGGGAGAAGGAAAAAAGAAAAGTGTGCAAGGGACACAAAGAAATGACAAGAGAGAGGAAACATAATAGAGAAGAAAGTGGAGTCACAAAAAAGTGGAGTAGAAAAGGGAAGAAAGTAATGGAGCTAACATTTATTGAACTCTGATTATGTACTCAGTCTTGTACCAGGAGTTTTACCTGTGTCTCTCACTTCATGTTCCTGGGAAAATCTCATGAAGGAGCCATTAGTATGTCTGATGTAACTAACATGGAAATGGTAGCCAAGAAAGGTGAAATAACATGCCCAGATTCACATAGCTACTAACAGGTGAATCAGAATTCAAAGCCAGACCTTTCTGGCTCCAAAGCCCATAGTACTCTTTCCATAACATAAATTGCTTCAGAAAGGTGAAGTCAAATAGGAACTACAAAGAACTGTAAGTGTGTAAGAGGACGTGGTCATGCCAAGGATGAAGCTTCACTGACATGAATTACAAAATGAATCAAAGGTAAACAAGCATAGACAGTGAAGGTTACAGGAAGAGGACTCTTTTTGGGAAAACAGCCCTTACCCACTCAGCAAACATTCCAAAATACCTTTGACTGTACTCATCAGGTGCCACGTACTGTTCCAGGCATTGGGGATACCACGTCGCTGCTCTCAAGGAGCTTGCATTTGGGTGATGGGAGACATACACTCAGCATGTCACATCAAACGCACAACATAAGTCAGTTGGTGGGAAGTGCTAAGAAAAGAAACAAAGCCAGGAAAGGGGTAGAGACTCAGCAGGGAGGAAGGGGAGGCAGGAAGGTAGTATTTTAAATAGGGTGGTCTCTGATAAGACAACAGTTGAGCAGATACTTCCAAGAAGCCCTTGAATGGGCAAGGCATGAAAACAACCCCAGGCTGAGGGAAAGGCAGGCAGGCACAAATGCCTACAGGCGGGATTCTGCCTGTGTGTTCTAGGATCATCCCAGGGACCAGCAGGGCTGGCATGAATTAAGCAAAGAGAAGAGGGATCAGCAGGGAATACAGTGTGTTGGACCTCAGAGAAGTCAGCAGGAGATAGTGTGTAGACAAGAAATCTGGGTTTTGTTCTCAAGAATCCTTTGGAGGCAAGAGGTACTGTCCTCCATTATTCATCCCAAAGAGAGAGATGACTCGGTCAGGGATCTCCAGCAAATGCGCCCATCCTCACCTCTCTTCTGACTGGAGCGGTCCAGAGGGGGCCTGGAATGGCAGCATAGCAGTGGTTAACAGAAGAGCTGGTGGGCCAGGCTCAAGCCTGCAGCAGGACACTAAGTGGCCTCCCCAGCCACTGTTTCAGCCATCATGCCCCTCCCTGGCCTTGGTTGGGTGTGACATTCATCATAACCACCAGGTGGAGAATAACCTTGAATATTCCTATTTGCAAGTCTGTCTCTGCCCAACCCACCACCGAGACCACCCACCTCCAAGCACATCTACTTAATTAGACAACAGGAACCACAAAAGGAATGGAACTCCTCAATAACCAGAAACTTGAACAATCTCAGAGAGACACTATGTGCCGATGTGGCTTCAGGGAATTAAAGGCTGGTCCTCTGCTCAGAGAAGGTTTACTGGGTGTATGAGTACCAGCCCTGCCCAGTCCTGTCTGCTCCTAATGCGGAGTTAATTATAGACATGGACCCCATGGTACAGGGATTCCCAAGGGTATCCTGCCCCAGGCCTCTGCAGCTGACCAGATTCAGCCTTCTCCATATCCCAGGAAGATTCCATGTGAGTGCAACAACAGACACAGGTAGCCTCAGCCCCAAGGGCATATAAGCCCTAGAAAAAAGTTCTGGGTTTTGTTTAGTTTTTGTTTTTGTGACAGGGTCTTGCTCTGTTGCCTAGGCTGGAGTGCAGTGGCTCAATCACAGCTTACTGCAGCCTTGACCTCCTGGGCTCAGTGATCCTCCCCACCTCAACCGCCTGAGTAGCTGGGACTACAGATGCATGCCACCATGCTGGGCTAACCTAGAAAAAAGTTTTGGAGCCAGGCATCCAGCAAAGGACCATTTATCATGACTTTGCTGTCACCTTGATGTTCTTTCTTCTAAGCCTATTGGTAGTATGGGAATAGCAATTGATGTCATTAATAGTGGATGCAGCCTCCCTTCCATTTCCTTAAGGGTAGTAGAGGCACAGCTGAACAGGAAGCTCCTCCCTCTGGAGGATTTTCATAGCAACTGGCTCATGGGGAAGGACTTTGGCACACAGACCATGCATGAGGAACAGCAGAGGCCCTTGTAACTGTGTGACTGTGATTAGCAGACGTTGCCATGCACCTCTTCCCTCCCTAATTATGTCTTAAGTTGAGCATCTGATTTTTTTTCACCCCAGTCTAAGGGTTTCACCCAAATCAGAAGGAACTATTTCAGAGACTGTGTTTCTTTGCTTGGTTTTCTACCACCTAGGGTACTATTTTGCCTTATCTAATGTGCAATTCTGGAGCACATCCTCAAAGCACAGCTCCATGGAGGTAACATGATCTGCAGCAGGGCTGTTTAATAATTTAGGCCATCAGCTATCTTGTCTTGTCAAAAATCTTCCAATGATTTTAGTTTTAAATAGAAATTTTAAAATATAACCATTATGTATGATAAATATTTCAAATTTTCATTTTCTTCATTCTGCTAGGTTTGAATTAATTCCATCTTAGCCAAATAGCTATTACAGTATGCTCCCAGAGCACTATGACATTGGTGACTCTGGCCTGCTTACTTGTTGGTATCTCTTATTAAACTATTTAGATACCATAAAGGGCGTAATATAAATGAATGAGTGGATGGATGGATGGACAGATGCATACTTCACATTGAAGACATCGTATTAGCAAAATAAAGTATCTAACATTATGGGTCTAATATTATCCTAAGACCTACAGATGTCCTGTGTTTGATGAGGGAATGTTTTTAAAAAGAATGTAGTTCGCTCAGCAATAGTGTCTGTCAATCATTCTAGGAACGGAAAAGTGTTAAAAGAGCAGAAAGCCTTAAAATGCTCTCAGCCTTAAAATTGAAGGGAAATGGATTCTGACCCAACAACTAAAAAAGTCAGGGAGCAGATGAAAACTCACATTTTCCTAGGAAACAGAAGCAGGACTTTCTATAATATCTTTGTAAAAATCAATGCAGTATCATTTATTACACAAGCATACACTCCCTTTTTTCTTTTGCATCTTTATTCTTCTTATAATTACTAAGGCAACAAAGTGTACAAAATTAAAGCATACAGAAATAAATTATTAAAATATAAATATCTCCAGGTATCCAGAAGTAACCATGGTTATCTTTTAATTACTGTATGTCCAATTCGTATTTCCTATGCAGTTTTAGTAAGGGAGCTCCACAAGAAATTGAACTCTTTCTGTATGTCCATTTCCATTCATTTGTTTAAATTTTATTTTTTAATTGAATATTGACCATCTGTAATTGTATATATGGGGTACAAGGCGATATTATGATTTATGAATACAACTAAATCAAGCTAGTTAACATATTCATCACCTCAAATACTTAAAATATTTTGTGGTGAGAACATTTGAAATGTACTCTTTTGGCAATTTTGAAATGTTCAATACCCTATTATTAACTATTTGCACCATGCTGTGCCCCATCTATTCCTTTTAAATTTTTTTTATAGGTTTAGGGGGTATAAGTGCATTTTTGTTACCTGGATATATTGTGTAGTTGAAGTCTGGGCTTTTAGTGTAACCATAACCTGAATTAATTTTACCTCATAGGTACTCATTCATTCTTTAAACAAGAGTGTTAGCTCGGCCAGTTATGATGGCTAACGCCCGTAATCCCAACACTTTGGGAGGCCGAGGTGGGAGTATTGCCTGAGCCCAGGAGTTTATGACCAGCAAAGGCAACATAGGGAGACCACATCTCTACAAAAAAATAAAAATAAATTAAAAATAGTTGGGCATGGTGACACATGCCTGTAGTCCCATCTACTCAGGAGGTTGAGGTGGTAGGATAGGATCATTTGAGCCTGGGAGGTGGAGGCTGCAGTAAACCATGACCATGCCACTGCACTCCAGCCTAAACAATAGATCAAGACCCTGTCTCAAAAAAAAAAAAAAAAAAAAAAAGGACATCAGCTCCACAAGGGGAGGAATCAGGCTGTGTCACGTTCACTGCAGTATCCCTAGCACATAACAGGTGATCTGTGAATACTTATCACCTATATGCACAAATATTGCTATCCAGGGTGTACCACACTCTGTCCTCAGTAAGATTCAGCAGTGGAAACACTGGGTAAGGTCTGCTTTAATGGAACTAGAGGATAGACATGATTACCCCACCCTCCCCTGTTTGTGAGAAGCCCCAAGACCCATGCTCTGGACTCCGTTCCTCTCTTCCCACCCTTAACTGTCCTCCATCCCTCCAGGAATATTACCTGGATCTACTCCAACCATACTCCAACCTGAGTTGGGTCCCCATCTCTTGTACTCTTGCACTTATTGGAATTTATCCCCATCAAATCACCTGTCACACTAAAATGTCATTTATTTTCCTCTCTCTACTCTACCAGACTATAAACTCATTGAGACAGGAACTATAGCTTTTTCTTACGTTTCTGTTTCATCTTTGTATTTGTAGCCCAATGTATTATTCATAGATGTTTAATCAATGAGTGAAAGACTAAGTCGATGAATGCATAGTCACACACAGGAATGGGATCATTCCACCTTTGAAAGGGATTTAATCAGAATGTGTGGCTCTCATGGTGGGAATTTCAGGAATGGGGCAAGTGAGAATCTCTGGGCTCCTCATATCCTGGGAAAGCAGCTGCTTCTTTGGCTATGCCGGGGTGAGCCCTAAAAATACTGGTTCTCTTTTCTACTCCTCTCTTCACTCCCTCTTAACTAGGCCTTAAACTGAGCACCTGGTTTATGCTTCACCCAAATCTGTGGGCTCATGAAATTTTATCCATGTAGACATGTCATTTCCTTGTTTACTTTCCTACTCTGTGCTTTATTCTTTCTATACCTGATACGCAGTTTTGAAGAAAACCACGAAATACTCAGATCTTGCAGGCAAAGATCATTTGTTATAAAATTATTTGGGGCAACATAGGGTTTCCTTATTTAAACTCTCTTCAAATTGTCTAAGCTTTTGCATAGAAACTCCATATTCTATGATGTAGAAAACCCTGTTTTCTTCATTCACTTAAAGGTAGGTGAAATCTACATCTCTAAGTCAGTTAGAAATTTTGTTTTCTTTTGTCCTCTACATTTTGTTTACACAAGAGAAAGTTCGCTCACTTTTTTAGCCACCTTGTAGAGTCATACTGGAAACTGAGATGAATCATCGAGTTTCCACTGCAGCTATAGGGAAACCTGAGCTGGGCAGCTGGACACCGGTATATAGAGGACATAGAACACCCATTTTACCCAGACGGTGCTCATTTATTTTCCATAGCATTTTAAAATTGGGCCTAGTACCACTATTCATCCTATTTATAGTTTTACATGCAACATAATATTTACTCCAGACTCTAATAGGAATGCTTCTTATAAATGTCAGTGGATTATTTACTATGGAACACTAATTAGTTACATAAATGCTTCCCTTTTCAGGGTGGATAAGGAGGAGACTGTTAATGCTTCTTGGATTAACCTCATATTATTGTCTTTTGAAGTTCTTTTACATTGAAGACAGTTATCACAAGACTGCACAACTTTGCGTGTATCGTACATCTGTTACTTAAGTAATGCGAAGGTTTTTCATTTTAACTCACATGGTGCAATAAAACAGAATGTGAATGCCATATATCCTGAGTTAAGAGAAAAATCACTGCAACTTGACCATGAAAAAAATCAACAACAACAACAAAAAAAAAAAACAGCTTTCCATGTTAACGTTCTTGATTGGTGGTTTTAATTCATACTATTTTTATAGCAATTAGATCAACTACGCAAAATGGTTGTAAATGAAAGAAGCATTGAAAAGTCAGTGGTCTCAAAGGAATTATTACAGTGGTTGAAGTCTTGGACTTTCAGGAATTCAGATCCACAGTAACAGTAAATAGCAAATGAGATCTATGTTTGGAGAGCTGTCACACATGGGCATGTTTCAACTTGAGGAGTGGAAGAACATGTTTTTCCCAGTTCTGATCACAAAGAGATTATCAATATGAAAAAAAGTAATGACATTTTTAAAAGATTATAAGTTTTAAAAAGATTATATTGCATTCCTGACCAAGGAAGTAGCATAAAATTAAATCCTGCATGTGAACAATACTCTATCACAGATCAGAAATTGTCATAATCAACTTCTGTGCTTGTTTAAACATTGTACTGATGACTGCGGAGTTTTCTCTGTACTAGGCTTAGCTCTAAATGCCTCACATGAATTGTCCTTTGATCCTCACATGAACCCTAGGAGGTAAGGACTGTTTTTCTCCCCATTTTAAAGAGGAAGAAGTTAAGACACAGAAGATTAAATAACACCCCCAAGGTGGCATACTGAAGCTGCAATTCACAGGGCCAGGTTCTCAAACTGTGCTTCAAGGACCCCTGGAGCTAACCAAGACCCTTGAGGGTGTCCCAGAGGTCAAAACTATTTTTGTAATAACACTAAACTCTTATTTGCCCTTTTTACTGTCATGCTTTCACAAGTATATCATAGAGTTTTCCAGATGCTGCATGACAATGTAAGAGATTGAGTGCAGAAGCAGATACGGGAGTCCAGCCAGCTTCTATTAAGGCAGGCATCCAAGAGATGTGCCAAAATGCAACAGTGCCATTCTTTTCACTAAATTTTGTTTTTGTTTTGAAAATAGACTTATTTCCACAAAACTGTGCTGTTTATGTTAATATGTAATAACTTTCTTTTTTAATGAATTAACAAATAAATGCTTAAATTTTCCTAGTTTTAATTTCTATGTACTAAATATCTATAGATGTAACCCACATAAACAAAAGTTGTTTGGGGCTCTCAATAATTTTTAAGGGTGAAAAGGGGTCTTGAGATAAAAAATCTTGAGAATGACTATAGTACAGTCTTTTATATCCCATAAAGTGAGCACCACTACATAACATATGTTGATGACAAAAGCGGTTGCAATAACATAGCAGGATCTATATCTTGTCAAAAATCTAGATGGGGGAAAAACAAAATATCAGTCCAGGATCCAAAAGGCTTTGACATCTGGATATTTGGACACCTGGCTTTGGAGCTGAGAATTAAACTTGTAATCAAAATGTGTTTCTTTGGCTTTGAAGAGAACCACTGGTATAGTGTCCCCTCTGCCTGCAATGTTTCCAGATAAGGACAGGTTTCACATGTTCACTTTATTCAAATCCCTTCTTAGATGACCTAATCAAACAGGCCCTCGCTGGCCATCCTACCTAAATCATCAACCTGCCCCCAACCCCTCCAGTACTGTCTACCCCTTGACCTGCCTTATTTTTTTTTACAACAGTCATCACATTTAACATATACATATTTTTTCTGTGCCCACCCATATGAATTGTAAACTCTGTGAAGGTAGGAATGTTTATATTTGTGTTCACTATTGCATCCCCAGTACTCAGAACAGTACCAGAAACACAGCAGTGACTTGATAAATGATATGGTTTGGTTCTGTGTCCCCAACCAAATCTCATCTTGGATCGTAATCCCCACATGTCAAGGGAGGGACCTGTAATCCCCACAAGGAAGGAAGGTGATTGGATCATGGGGGCAGTTTACCCCATGCTATTCTCATGGTAATGAGTGAGTTCTCACAAGATCTGGGTGTTTGGTAAGTGTGGGGCTCTTCCCTCTTCATGCACTCTTTCTTTCTCTCTCTCCGGCCACCTTGTGAAGAAGGTGCCTGCTTCCCCTTCTGCCATGACTGTAAGTTTCCTGAGGCCCCCCCAGCCATGTGGAACTGTGAGTCAATTAAACCTCTTTCCTTCATAAATTACCCAATCTCAGACAACTTCTTTATAGCAGGGTGAAAACAGACTAATACAATGAATAATTATTTGAATAAATGAATGAATATTTTATGTAAAAAATAATATAATGAAAGAGCAGGAACAAAAATAAAACAGGTGTTTTAAGCATAAGTTATCTAAACAAATCAGCAATTGTCAGCAAACACTCAAGGGCATAGTTGTGGCAGAGACAACACTATATGCCCTCCACATTATTTCCTCTTTCTGAGCACACATTTCTAGCTTTCCTAGTAGTTGGAAAACTAAGTTCCAGCCAGTGCTTCTCAAATTTGAATGTCCATGCAAATCACCTGGAAATTTTGTTAAAACGTAGATCTTAATCCAGTAGGTCTGGGGCCAAAAAGTATATATTTCTAAAAATCTCTCAAATGAAGATGATGCTTTTGTGGGTTTGGTACAGAAATAGCTTCAAAGTATGGTACACTTTCAAGTCCCAAAAATGTCCCAGATAGAACCAATAATACCCCAGTAGCAATGAGCACACTAACACCCAAATCTTGGTTTCTAATACCATTCTCCAACAGAAGGAACTAGGGCTCTTTGGAGAAATGGCTGATTCTAAAGCTGGAGCAGAAAATACGAACTTGAAGGGTTCTTTCGTGCCAAAAAGTACGGCAGTACTTACTTATGTCAAAGAAGCACAGGAGCCAGCTAAAAGAGTCCCTGTGGCCAAAACTAAACAACTCAAGCCCCAAAATAAGGTACTGAATTATAATCCAAAGTATAAAGTAAATATCCAAGAGCCCATACTAATATAAATGAATTAATAAATGGCATATTTTCAAACCATACATCAGATAAAGGGGCTAATGTCCAAAATATATAAGGAATTCATACTGCCTTCATAATAGGAAAATAAATAACCCTATTTAAAAATGGACAACGGCCGGGCGCAGTGGCTCAAGCCTGTAATCCCAGCACATTGGGAGGCTGAGACGGGCGGATCACGAGGTCGGGAGATCGAGACCATCCTGGCTAACACTGTGAAACCCCGTCTCTACTAAAAAATACAAAAAACTAGCCGGGCGAGGTGGCGGGTGCCCATAGTCCCAGCTACTCGGGAGGCTGAGGCAGGAGAATGGCGTGAACCCTGGAGGCAGAGCTTGCAGTGAGCTGAGATCCGGCCACTGCACTCCAGCCTGGGCGACAGAGCGAGACTCCGTCTCAAAAAAAAAATAAAAAATAAAAATAAAAAAGGACAAAGGACTTGAAGAGACATTTCTCTAAAGAAGACATACATAATATAAACAATGCTGAAGATTTTAAATATCTGATAAATGCAAATTAAAACTGCAGTGAGACTTGTGAGAATGGCTATTATCAAAAGTTGAAAGATTAATGTTGCAGAGGCTGTGCAGAAAACGGACCCCTTCAATACTGTTGGTGGGAATATAAATTAGTATAGCAATTTTGGAAAACAGTATGGATGTTCCTCAAAAAACTAAAAGTGGAACCACTATATGACTCAGCAATTCCACTGTGGGGTACATACCCAAAGGCATCGAAGTCAGTGTGCCAAAGAGATATCTGCATGCCCATGTTCACTGCAGCATTATTCACAATGGCCAAGAAGCGGAAACAAACTCAGTGTCCATCAACAGATGAATTTTTTAATGTGATATCTATACACAATGGAATACTATACGGCCTTAAAATACACAGAAAAGTTTGTCATTTGTGACAACATGAATGAACCTAGAGGATATTACATTGAATAAAATAAACCCAGTACAGAAAGACAAATATCATAGGGTCTCACTTATACATGGAATCTACAAAAGTCATACTCATGGAAGTAGAGAGTAGAATGGTGGTTACCAGAGTCTGGTGAGTGCATGGGGTGTACAGGGAAAGGGGAGACATTGATCAATGGGTACAAAGTTACAGTTAGGAGGAATCAGTTCTGCTGTTCTGTTGCACAGTGAGATGATTACAGTTAATAAGAATGTATTGTATATTTCTAAATATCCAAAAGAGGATTTTAAATGTTCTCACAACAAAGAAATGATAGTTGAGGTAAAGGATATGCTAATTACCCAGATTTAATCATTTTACAATGTATCCATGTATTGAAATATCACATTGTGCTTCATAAATATATACCATTATTATTTGTCAATTTTAAATAAAATAAAACAAAAAAAATAAGAAAGTAAATGGGAAAGAAGAATCAAAAGAATTCCAAATAATTTATGTAGCTATTCCCTGCTACCTAGGTGCAAGTTACACTTAATTACTCTTTCCAAAGAGTCCAGCATGGGAAGACAGGAAGAGGGTAATGAATACTACTTCAGCTCAGGGATCAAGGTCAACATCAACAGCAATAAATCATGTTGATGGTGTGCACATTTGATATGATGTGAGGAAAATAGCACCTCACCTCTGTGGTCTTCCTCCCCAAAACACACAAAAATGGTTGAACTGTAAGAAAAACCCCAGACAAGTTCCAATAGAAGGGGATCCTGCAAAATGCCTGACCAGTACTCCTCAAAACTGTCAAGGTCATCCAACACGAGGAAACTCTGAGAAACTGTCACAGCCAAGAGGAGCCTAAGGAAACATGGCGGCTAAATGTCATGTGGTGTCCCAGATGCGACCCTGGAATATTTTTTTTAAAAAAAGGACACTTTGTAAAAACTAAGGAAATCTGAATAAAGTATAGACTTTGGCTAATGTTAATGTAGCAATATTCGTTCATTAATGGTAATAAATGCACCAAACCAATATAAGATGTTAATAATAGGGGAACCCAGATGCAGATTTATGGGAATTCTCTGTACTGTCTCCTCAACTTTTCTGTAATTCTAAAACTGTTCTAAAAAATATTTCTTTAACAAATGCCTCGTGATCCCCCAGCTCTCTCTTCCCCTTCACAGACAGACCCTGGTGAACCTAAGAGTCAGGACTTACTTGGATTCCATGCCCTAAAGAGCTCACTTGCCTCACCCTGGTGCCAACCCTGTTCTGCAGGAAGTTTGAGGATGG
This sequence comes from Rhinopithecus bieti, assembly GCF_001698545.2. NCBI lineage: Eukaryota > Metazoa > Chordata > Mammalia > Primates > Cercopithecidae > Rhinopithecus > Rhinopithecus bieti. The sequence continues at coordinate 106,646 of NW_016803492.1, read as the reverse complement.
CTGATGAGGATCTAGTAGGTCTCTAAGATGGAGAAGGGTCACCTGACCTGCATACGTGTAAAATAAATAATAAACATATTAAGCCACAGAGACTTCAGAGTTTTAGAGTTGTTATTGTTGTCACCCTACTCCGACTAATATAATAATCTACATCAAGGGTCAGCAAACTGTGCCCTGCAGACTAGATTCAGTGTGCAGACGGTTTTTCTAGACAACGAATTGGTTTGTTCCTTTTTAATGGACTGAAAGAGGAGAAAGAGGAAGAGGAATGGGGGTGCAGGGAGGGAGAGGGAAGTGGGAGAAGAAGGAAAGGGAAAGAAAGGAGGAGGAGGAGGAGGAGGAGGGAGAGGAGAAGGAAGAGGAACAGAGACCATAGGTGTCTGCAAAGCCTAAAATATTTACTATCTAGCCTTTTGTAGAAAAAATTTGCCAACTCCTCATCTACATCAAATAGATCAAATACTTAAATAAAGGTTATATCTACATGAACTCTTCAAAGAAGTTTCAGTTATAACATAGATCCTACCATGAGAGCTCCCAGCTCCACTATGAAATGGCTTCTTTCATTTCTGAAATTTATTCAGAAAGTAGACCTTAAGACATTTCCAGTGATAACAAATTCGTATCAGTTATACCTCTATAGAACATATGCCTTAAAAAATGAAACACATGCACTTTGGGAAGCCGAGGTGGGCGGATCACGACGTCAGGAGATTGAGACCATCCTGGTTAACACAGTGTAATCCCGTTTCTACTAAAAAAAAAAAAAAAAAAAAAAAAAAAAAATTCAAAAAATTAGCTGGGCGTTGTGGTGGTCGCCTGTAGTCCCAGCTACTCAGGAGGTTGAGGCAGGAGAATGGCGTGAACCCGGGAGGCAGAGCTTGCAGTGAGTCGAGATCACGCCACTGCACTCCAGCCTGGGAGACAGAGTGAGACTCGGTCTCAAAGAAAAAAAAAAAAAGAAAGAAAAAAAAGAAACACATTATTAAGCATCCAAAAACACATTTGTTCATCAAACCACACTTACCTAATTCTATTTTTGTAGCAGTAAAAGATATTTCATTTCCCTTGTTATGTAGAAATGGGCCCTCTAAAAAATGATACACCATACTAACTTCAAAAGATAAAATTTTATGCTGGCTGTGGTTGCTCACGCCTGTAATCCCAGCATTTTAGGAGGCCAAGGTGGGAGGATCTTGTGAAGCCAGAAGTTTGAGACTTGTCTGGTCAACCCCATCGGAAGAAGAAGCGAAAGCGGAAGAGGAGGAGGAGGAGGAGGAAGTGTGGCCAGTTATTTGCCCTTAGTTAAGCATTCCTTCTAAAGAGTATAACATTTAAGAGAGATGCAACAATTTAAACATGTTTTCTTCACCATGGGATACTTTTTTTGGTGATATAAACTCTTGACAAGTTTGGAGTCAAACCAAGTTAGGAAGAAATTCAATCCATGAGGTAAATAAAATATGTTGCATTATGAATCTGAGGAATCAGAGATTATTAGTGCCTATGTCTTGATTCAGCAAATTATTGATAACAAAATTACTGGTTAAAGGCTTACAATGCATCTTTCATCTTACATAGGCTAAGTAGAAATGTGCACTTGAGTTAAAAGATATTTATACAAAGTAAAAAGCAAAGCTCAATGAGTTTACACATACAACTATTTGTGTGCATGTTTGTGTGTGTACGCATGCACCCACACACAGTCGGGAACAAACAGCCTATGTTTCCCAAAGCTGTGTTTGTAAATGATTTGGGGGAGGTTTAAAGCACATTTACTCATGAAAAAATAATATCGAAGTTGCTTGGTAGATGCTCAGCTGATTCACAAAAGATAAATGTTGTGGTGTTGGTAGAATCTCAGGTGTTGTGATAGAAATTCTTAACTAATCAATGGCATGATTTCCTCTAAGACACAGCGCTGGCTGTGCTGAGCCATGAGCACTGCTCACCATTCTAGTTGTCTGTCCTTCTGATTATACCAGCCAGAGAGCATCTTCTTGTTCTGAGTCCCACTCAAAGCTGGCAGCTATTCTACTGGTAAGTTAGATTGAGGGGGTGACAGTGGCAGATGGCTAAGACCTGAGAAGAACTGGCTTCACATAGCAAGGGAGTTGCAGGGACAAAAGTCCTCTTTCCCCAAGACAGGAAACAGCCAAAGGCTGAATTAATATATTTGGGCCTATCATTTTCTTTCTTCAGATTTTCTAGTGCCATTAAAAGAATCCACCTTACCCACTACTCTTTAATTTCTCATACTATTATTAAATTTAAAAATTTCTCATACTACTCTTTTATTTCTTCTTCATACTATTCTGTGTCAGCAGTAAAGTGGTCCCTGAAATCTTGCCTTCAATGAGTGCTTCATTACAAGTGACCATGGGTGGTCATTGAATTAGTGTTCACCACTTCATGTCATGGTTGCCAGAATCCCATAACTAATACTAATGCAAGTTTCACGGACCCCCTCCCAATTTAGTTTTTCCCATCCCTAAGGATCTGTTGTCTGCATTGCACTCTCCATTATTAATTTTTGTATCAAAGTTCTTGATTTCAAGCAAGAAAAACAACACACACACATACCTCTGAATAATTTAAGAAGAAAATAAATATATTGGAATATACGGAGTGCCTGGAAGTCTAGAGTACATTGGTAAATGTACAGAAACCAAATGTAGTTTCTGGATTCAGTGCCGGGGCCACAATCTTTAAAACATTTCTCTGCCCGGCACGGTGGCTCATGCCTGTAATCCCAGCACTTTGGGAGGCTAAGGCCGTGCAGATTGTGAGGTCAAGAGATCGAGACCATCCTGGCCAACATGGTGAAATCCCATCTCTAAAAATACAAAATTTAGCAGGGTGTGGTGGCACGCACTTGTAGTCCCAATTACTTGGGAGACTGAGGCAGGAGAATCACTTGAACCTGAGAGGTGGAGGCTGCAGTGAGCTGAGATTGCGCCACTGCACTCCAGCCTGATGACAGAGTGAGACTCCATCTCAAAAAATGAAAAATAAAAAAATAAATAAAACATTTCTCAATAGTAGTCCCTGTATCTTTATTTCTCTCCATCTGGATTCAAAATCCTTGACAGAGCCAGGTGCGGTGTCTCATGCTTGTGATCTTAACACTTTGGGAGGCCCAGGTGGGCAGTTTGCCTGAGCTCAGGAGTTTGAGACCAGCCTGGGCAACAGGGCAAAATCCCATCTCTACTAAAAATACAAAAAATTAGCTAGGCATGGTGGTGCACGCCTGTAATCTTAGCTACTCAGGAGGCTAAGGCTTGAGAATTGCTTAAACCCACGAGGCAGAGGTTGCAGTGAGCTGAGACAGCACTAGTGCACTCCAGCCTGGGTGACAGAGTGAGGCTTTGTCTCAAAAAAAAAAAAAAAAAAAAAAAAAAAAAAAAATCTTTGGAAGGAGCATTAAATTAGCTGAGCATGGTCACATCCTGGTATCTTTATTGCTGGAGATATGAAAGAACAAATTCCTATAGTTTGTACAAAGTGAAAGAAAGCCCGGCCTAGCACAAATCTGCAATCTCTACCAGCTCCCCAGGAATAGAAAGAAGGCCTGGTTGTTGGGTACTCAAAAAAATTCAGATGTTTACCAAAGTTTTGGCCCCATTCTACTGCAATTTTATAGGTATTGTCCCTCTTTCTCACTAAGCTCTGAACTACTCCACCCAGACATTTGCTTTTCTTTGTATTCTCCATATCATATGGTACATTGCCTGGCTCAAAGTAGGTGATCAACAAATGTGTTGGGTTGTTGTTGTTTGTTTTGTTATAGAGCTCTTGAGAACCATAGATCAGAGGGTTAAACTAAGTAACTAAACATATAAAATATATACGTAAAAGCAAGATCAAGAACAGTGAAAACACCCTGGACCCAGCAGCAGGATCATCCTCAATTCACAGGGGATGAAAGGCCAGGTAGCTAAGACTAGCAGTCATTCTGACCTGGGTTGCACAAAGGAAAGGGATCCAGGAAGAGGTCCCCAGAAACTGCTGACCAAGAAAACCTGTGAATAAGTTGGGATCAAAATCTAGACTCTATAAATTAAAGCATTTTTTTAAACCTCATCCTATTTTTTTTAAATAAAAATGCCCACTAAAATATTGGATTTTTTCAAATGTGCCCAAAGGAGTCTAGGCTAGAGTAGCTGGGAGGCAAGGCGAAGCTGAGTTGACAGGCTAGCTGTCTCAAGGGCTCGTGGTAAGGGTAATAGTAGGTGGAGATCCCAGGATGGGACAAATCGAGAGGGCAGATGGGGTGTGGAGAAGACCAGGGCAAGAAACTAGGGAATTCCTTTCTCCTTGATCACTCACCTAAAGGAGGAAGGAGAAAAATGAGCCAGGGAGGGAGGCAAAGAAAGTGAAGTTAGTGTGTGTGTGTGTGTGTGTGTATTAGGAGTGGGGTGTGGGGGGGGAGGAGAACCAGAAGGACAGATGCCAGGACATCCATCTCCAGGAGAAAGACAGCAGCACTCAGTGAAGTCTCTCTGTTCTGAATTGCACTGAGGGAAACAGACCAAATATGTACAGCAGAGTGAAAGACCACTGATAACTGGGATTCCACAACTGAAAGACAAACATCTGCAAATTCCCTTCATATGGTTAAACATTTATGTTCCCTTTTAAATATGTAGGAATTGGACTTATAATAATTAGAACACTTCCTCTGTCCCACCTCCTCTCAGTTCTCAATGCTCCCATAAAGTAGATAATATTAGTAGAATTATTGCAGAGAGAGTGATTTGGGATATGAGAAGGTGTCATTTGCCATCACTTACATTCACACCTTGGGCCTCCAAGTTCAGAACTCAGGCTGCTGTGCCTGCTTCCTGGTTTGATTAAGATACATAAATGATAGCTTTTTTTTATTATTAAATTTTCTGATTCCTTTGTTAAGTACCAGTCATTTTGTTGATTAAGATACATAAACGAGGCCGGGCATGGTGGCTCCTGCCTGTAATCCCAGTACTTTGGGAGGCCGAGGCAGGTGGATCACAAGGTCAGGAATTCGAGAACAGCCTGACTAACATGGTGAAACCCCGTCTCTACTAAAAATACAAAAATTAGCCAGGCTTGGAGGCACACACTTGTAATCCCAGCTACTCAGGAGGCTGAGGCAGGAGACTTGCTTGAACCCAGGAGGTGGAGGTTGCAGTGAGCCATACGATTCCTTGTTAAGTACCAGTCATTTTAAATTCAAAGGACCTTTCTAATTTCAGTGTTCAGCTGGGTGCCTTGGACATTCTTGCCAGGTAAGTAGTATCTTTTGGTTCAGGCATCTATTTATATTCATTCATGGATCTTTTTCTGGCCTGAAGCAAGTAAATGCTCCATCCAGGTTTAATTTGCAATATGGAGAAATGGGTGTCTGCTCATCTTGACACTAAAATATTTTTGGTATTTTATGTCGTACACTTTTATCCAAATAAGATAATTTAGAAGTTTTCCAGTGATCCACTATTTCTTATCCTTTAGATTTCATTGTAAATAATTTCATTTATTCCTAGAAAAGAGCCCCTAAATAAGTTGGATGATTAGAGATATCAGAGTATGAGTTAGCATCAAAGAAATTTTGACTTGCAGTACGATTTGTTATTCATTGAGTTCTTCAGAGAAGCTTAGAAGCTTCTGAGAATTGTGGCATATTTTGAAGAGAAGTGGCTTAAATCAATGTACATGGTGTCTCTTAGTGTGTGTTAATTTAATCCTCTGAACTACCAATATTTTGTAACTAGGCTCTTCTTCATGATTATGTTATATGCCCAATGTTGTTTTATATAATTGACGTTTCCGACACCTATTTCAACCTGACACATCTCTCCTAAAGAGATTACAAGTGTCTAAAGGGCAGAGCCTGTGACTGAAACTTCTTTTTGTTTCTCTACAATATCTAGTCTGATGCCTTGCCTCAAGTACATGCTCAATAAATATCTGATCATTGACTGAACCAGCATAACCTGGAAATGGTGATGATGGTGACCAATCTAAAAGAATAGCAAGAGGAGCTTTGAGCTCAGCACCCACCCAGAGGCTTCCTGCACATCAGTCACAGCAGAGGGTGACCCCACCTGCCCACTTGAAGAGAGGTGATGTGGGCCTCGCTGTTTGGGGCCTGTCTCCCATCCCTTTTACTTTCATCTGAGAGATTTGATCAGCCATAATACTGAAATAAAAGTTAAAAAGAAATTATTTAGGCAGATAGTGAGGGTATGGAAGTCCACTGTAAGGTTTTCCTTTTAATGAAAACCAGCCCCCAAATCATTTCTTTTCTAATAAAAGCAGCCTGTAAAGTCGAGCTGCAAACATAGATAAGCAAGCTTTCCGAAGCTTGCACGGAGGAATGCCGGCAGCTGCGCCAATAGGAAGAGGCTACCTGGGGGCTAGGCATGTTCAAAATGGAGCCTCCATCTTCCCTTTTCTTTGTCAACCATGTGTACAGTAAGGAGCAGACAACATGCAGCCGGCCGAGTAGCAAATCCATTTGCATAATAAAAGATTAGGGTGAAGTGGCCAGCTTCTTCCTGCACTATGTTAATGTCACACCTGATCCAACCAATCTTTGGGCCCTCTGTAAATCAGACACTGCCTACTCAAGCTCATCTATAAAACCCTGTGCATTTCATCACAGAAACAGAAGACCCACTGGGGTGCCACTCTCTCTCTGCAGGAAGGTGAGCTGTTCTCTTTTCTCTTTCTTCCACCTATTAAACCTCTGCTCTTAACCTCACTCCACATGTGCCCGTGTCCTTGATTTCCTTGACATGAGACAACGAACCTTGGGTATTTCCCCAGATGAATGAGGTCACTTCAATACTACGTGTGTTACTGTACCCACTCCTGCTTCTTTGGTCCCATTCCTGGACTAACAGGGTGGCAAAGTCACATAAAAGAAGTACTCCAGAAACAGTAGTCATGTAAAGGCATTACTATCAGAAAGGATGTGCTGAATCAAAAGGGGTGGCCACCTGAGAGCCCAGACTGACTTGAGTCATTGAGGCTACTTTCTGAATTTGAGCTTGGACAAGTAAAACCTGAGGGAGTCCTGTCCTTTCAAGGATGTCCTAAGAGCTATCAAGTCTGGTCCCACATTTGGCCTGATTTGTAAAAGATCTGAACAATAAATTAGTTGAAGACAAAGCCTAGGTTTAATTCCATCAAAGGGTAACCCAGTGAACTCCTCAACTTGATCAAATATTCCCAATTGAACCCAGCAGAATTAACTGACTGAAATAAAATATGCATTCAGAAGCAACACTGGACAAGACATGAATGAGGTGGATACAAAGATGATAGCCACAGGTACGGACACCCTCCACATACTGTCTATTAGAAGAGATAAAACCCATTCTTTGTAAATTTTAAAACAACATAAAATGTGGTAAGTGCCATAACAGAGGGGCATGAGGAAAGTGCTGTAAGCATTCAGAAGTGGGTCAGGCACGCTTGCTCAAGTCTGTAATCTCAGCATTTTGGGAGGCCAAGACAGCTGGAACATCTGAGGTCGGGAGTTCGAGACCAGCCTGGCCAACATGATGAAATCCCATCTCTACTAAATATACAAAAATTAGCTGTAATCCCGCTACTCGGGAGGCTGGGGCAGGAGAATCGCCTGAACCCAGGAGGTAGAGGTTGCAATGAGCCAAGATCATGCCGTTGCACTCCAGCCTGGGCAAGAAGAGCAAAACTTCAGCTCAAAAAAAAAAAAAAAGAATTCAGAAGTGGAATTTTCTTCTACCTGGCAACAATCAGGTAATGTTTCAAGTCAACATAGCATTGATAATAGTTGGGTTGGGCCAGAGCTAGCATGTGCGAAGGGGAATAGTGGGAGATGAGTTGAAAGGGAAAATTACGGGACTTTAAATTTTTAAAGGGACCTTATTTTGGATCAAGGAGTTTGGATCTCCTTCAGTGGGCAGAAGAAGCTACTCTAGATTTAAAAGCAGAGGAGAGTTAAACAAATTTATAGAAGTCCCTTGATTTGGACTGAACTCCAGCAGTAGGCCCTAACAGACCAAACCAAAATGGAGTCACTCATGCTGAAGTTCCAAGTTCAAAGTTATTTATCTGACCTTTCGAGAAATCAAGAGAGCAAGATATAGCCAAATCCCTACACATGCCAGTTTTAGCTGACAGGATAAGGAAGTCCTCTCAGCTGTAACCCTTACAGGGGGAGTAATCTAAGTAGCGTAATACTAACTGATCCACTTTTTGTTCCTTGTTCCTGCTTTCTTCAGCCTTTTCCTGCCTAAAAGTCAACCTCCTCTGCTCAGCTCCTCAAGCACATTTCCTAAATGTTTAAAGGAGATGTCACCCTCATTCATGAATCAGAAATAAAAGCCAATTTGATCATGTAACAAAATTTGTCGTAATTTTGACTTTTGACAGGAGTGTCATGAACTGTTCCTGAGGATGGAGATTAGTGTCTCACTGTGGAACACAATGAATTGCAGCGGGGAGAAAGTGGAGCTGAGATAGAGCAAAAGCCAAGGTGCTGCTGGCATGGCAAGAGGAAGCAAACCACAGGAGAAAGGAGCCGATACTGCACTCAGACAACCAGAGAAATAAATGATTTCAAAGGAACGTCATGAACAGCATCAGCCTGGGCTTGTCTAAGGTATTTCTAAGACCCTCCTTACCCAGGCAAAGGTATAGAAAAATGTACTTTTAAAATAAAATATATTTCTTAATCCAAATTTGATCTCCCAAATAAACTTCCAGTTTGCTTTTTTGCAATTACTGTTTTGTAATGCCAAGTTAGGCACTTCAAATTTGAAGTTAATCTTTAAATCTGGGGTTTTTTTCCCCCTCCATCTTCTTAGCACATACCAATGGACAAGTCCAAAGTTTTTTTCTCAGAATCATTCAAAACCAGTATTTTGTATTTCATTTACTTCTATTTAAACTTTATTTTAAAATCTACTGTGTTTTCTCAGTATAGCTGAAGAAATTGTAAACATGAAGAAAGTTTTTGGCATATGTCTAAGTGTCACCATCCTGCCTCTCAGAAATCTAAGCTACTTTATTTTATTTATTTATTTATTTATTTATTTATTTATTTATTTATTCGAGATAGCGTCTCACTCTGTCGCCCAGGCTGGAACACAGTGGCATGATCTCAGCTCACTGCAACCTCCACCTCCTGGGTTCAAGCAATTCTCTTGCTTCAGCCTCCCGAGTAGGTAGGACTACAGGTGTGCACCACCAGGCCAGCTAATTTTTGTAATTTTTTTTTTAGTAGAGACAGGATTTTGCCATGTTGGCTTGGCTAGTCTCTAACTTCTGATCTCATGTGATCCACCCACCTCAGCCTCCCAAAGTCATGCGATTACAGCTGTGAGCCACCACACCCAGCCCTAAGCTACTTTAAATTTGCATTTTCAGCCCAGCATGGTGGCTCACACCTGTAATCCCAACACTTTGGGAAGCTGAGGCAGGAGGATCGTTCAAGGCCAGGAGTTTAGGACTACCCAAGGCAATATAGTGAGACCCCATCTCTAAAAAGTTTTTTTTTTTTAATTAGTCAAGCATGGCAGTCCTAGCTACTCGGGAGGCTGAGGTGGGAGGATCACTTGAGTCCAGGAATTTTAGGCTGCTGTGAGTTATGACACCATTGCATTCCAGTCTGGGCAACAGAGTGAGACCCCATCTGTTAAAAAATAAATAAGCATTTTTGTCACTGCTCTCACCAAGCAGATTCCTCCTTCTTACTGTTACTGACTCCATATCATTTCTCCCAAATTCCTCAGATACTATGTAATGGCGTTTACAAAATCCTCCGGTATTTTTTTCATGCAAATCAATCCTGTATTTACTATTGATTGCATCATTGTGGGCCAAAATAAACTCAAAGCTGAGAACATGAAGTTCTTACAGGTATTCCCCATAGCAATTAAGAGGATATTATTACAAAGCTAGGAATCCTGGTTTTATTGCATTGCTTTCATTGTTAAAGTTTACCAAGTCAAATGCACACAGCCGGGTGAAAAATGGGTTTGTCTGTTGACTTGATGCCTTAAGAAAGTATGTGTCACACAAAAGTTGCCAATGATTTCATCCAGGAGTAGTTGTTATAATGATAGAAAATGTTTAGATGTTGAAGTTGAATTTCTACCAAGAGTTGTCACCACATGACTCCATTGCCTATTGGGCTATTTATGTATGTAAATCTCTAGGGCATCTCCTTTCAGAAATTCTCTCCATCCATCTCATCCTCTCTCCTTTTCTGTACATTTTAAGCATAGATGTTACCAGAAAGGGGTTCTGAGCCAGACCCCAAGAGAGGATTCTTGGATCTCGTGCAAGAAAGAATTCAAGACGAGTCCATAAAAGTGAAAGCAAGTTTATTAAGAAAGTAAAGGAATGAGGCTGGGTGCAGGGTCTCCCACTTGCAATCCCAGCACTTTGGAAGGCTGAGGCGGGTGGATCACAAGGTCAGGAGATTGAGACCAACCTGGACAACATGACGAAACCCCATTTCTACTAAAAATACTAAAATTAGCTGGGCAAGGTTGCATGTGCCCGTAGTCTCAGCTACTCAGGAGACTAAGGTAGTAGAATCGCTTTAACCCAGGAGGCAGAGGTTGCAGTGAGCTGAGATCATAGCACTGCACTCCAGCCTGGGCAACAGAGCAAGACTTCATCTCAAAAAAAAAAAAAGAAGAGAGAAAGAAAGAAAGAAGAAAGAAGGAAAGAAAGAAGGAAGGAAGGAAGGAAGGAAGGAAGGAAGGAAGGAAGGAAGGAAGGAGAGAGAGAGAGAGAGAAAGAGAGAGAGAAAGAGAGAGAGAAAGAGAGAGAGAAAGAGAGAGAAAGAAAGAAAAGGAATGAAAAATGGCTACTCAACCATAGACAGAGCAGCCCCCAAGGCTGCTGATTGCCCATTTTTGTGGTTATTTCTTGATTTTATGCTAAACAAGGGGTGGACTAGTTATGTCTCCCCTTTTTAGCCCATATAGGTTCGCTTCCTGAGATTGCCACGGCATTTATAAACTGTCATGGCCCTGGTGGGAGTGTAGCAGTGAGGATGACCAGAGGTCACTTTCACCACTATCTTGGTTTTGATGGGTTTTGACCAGCTTCCTTACTGCAACCTGTTTCATCAGCAAGGTCTTTATGGCCTGTAACTTGTGCCGACCTCCTGGCTCATCCTGTGACTTAGAATGCCTTAATCATCTGTGAATGCAGCCCAGGAGGTCTCAGCCTCATTTTGTCCGCTCATATTCAAGATGGAGTTACTCTGGTTCAAATGCCTCTGACATAGATATATGGACACATAGATAAGATAAATACCCATTCTCATCACGTGCTGAGGGAACACCATTAACTATAAATGGGACCCCTTAACCCAACTACACTCTGATTCCTGAGAAGTTCCTCCTCCCTACAATTATTTCTGGGTCTTCAAGTTATCAAGAACAACTCATGGTCATTTTCCACATCTCTGCCCTCGCAGCACTGGTGCCATCTGCCTGTGAGGTGTGAGCATGAGCCTCCATTCAGCCATGAGATGGTCCCTCGGTGGGTGCCCCGCTGGCCAGCCACCATGCTGGTGGGGTAAACCTAAGCCATTGTATTGTACCAGAACATCAATATAGCTGACATCGGATGCTACTTTGGCTCCAACCTGAGAGAAGGGGTGCTGGTTTCCAGGCCAAGGGCACCATTTCCCACTGCTTCCAAAGCTTTCAGCCCCACTCCTTGTCACTGGCAAGGCCTTCTCCTCCTCTCCCCTCACCTCACCTCCTCTCCCCTCCCTTTTTCTCTTGCCACTACGGAATAAATCAGCTGTGTTGGCAGCCATCACTGGAACTGGTGAGCCACTGATGTGCAGGAGACACCAAAGTGCCAAAGCCCCTGACGTTCAAATGACTGCACTCTGTGCCCAGGTGCAAAGGACCTCTCTCTCCCCATGTTGTGTTTTTCTGTTGTATGCCTCTCGAAACAATGCTGCTTTGTACTCCCAATGTTTCAAAGAGAGTTTGTTTGTGTAAAAACAGCTCGTCTTTCTTTTTGTATTCAAATAGCTCTCCCCACCCCACCCACAGATGGAGACACAAATCCTTTGGGGTTGGGGGAGGGGACAGAGAGAAACCCTGCTATACTCAAAATCTTCGTTTCTTTTGGTGCCCAGGGCACTGTTTGACCAATGGCCTAGGGCCTCCTTGAATCTCTCCTCCTCTAGATGATTTATTTTTGATGAGTTTCTTCAGTTCCTCAATGAGACAGACATCTTCAAACACGTCCTGACATTTCTGAATCCTGAGGAAAGATCCTCCTCCCCACTTCCAACCCTCTCCATCCCAAGGCAAGGGAAGAGGACCCAGGGAAATTATCTGTAAAGATGGGGTGTCTTCCAGAAGGGGAAAGTGATTTTTCATTCTCTAGGTGGACATCAGCTGTGCTGAAAAGTCAGTAGAACCACCTCACGCCTCTATCAGAGAAAGCAAAGTGTGATAAATTTGGGGTAATGATTCCTATAAGATCTCTAGCATTTGCAGGCACACCCAACATAGAGCACAGAGTCTGCTTTTTATCTGGAGGTTTCTGAAGCTAGGAGGGTTGGAGACGTTACCTGCAACAACAGGATGAGACGGAATAACAGTGAAGTTCGTAAGACGGGAAAGAATACGAGGGTGGCCCTTCACCTCATCCCAGATCCTTGTAGCCTTCAAAGGTGTGGGAGGTAACCTTCAGCAGTTCCTGTGGCTTCACAGGAAGGAGCACAGGGTAGAGAAGGAGCAGAAGCCAAGAAGATGCACAGAAGGACACAAATGGAGATGACCCACCCAGAAAGATGCTTAGGAACGTGGACCACTGTCACAAACCAAAAAGAGGCATAGCTGCACCCTCGCCATTAGAAGGAGCTGAGATGGGCCAGGCGCGGTGGCTCAAGCCTGTAATCCCAGCACTTTGGGAGGCCGAGAGGGGTGGATCACGAGGTCAGGAGATTGAGACCATCCTGGCTAACACAGTGAAACCCCGTCTCTATTAAAAATACAAAAAACTAGCTGGGCGAGGTGGCGGGCACCTGTACTCCCAGCTACTTGGGAGGCTGAGGCAGGAGAATGGCGTAAACCCAGAGGCGGAGCTTGCAGTGAGCTGAGATCCGGCCACTGCACTCCAGACTGGGCGACAGAGCAAGACGTCTCAAAAAAAAAAAAAAAAAAGAAGGAGCTGAGATGAAACAACTTTACGGAGACCACACTCACCAAAGAAGCCATTGAAACTGCTTTTGCAAGGATTATGATAGCAAAAGAAGTTAAGCATGGCTGACTCCATCCTGCTTCTAGCCTCACAGGCTGGCTATCCTCACTCACCCCTGAGCCTAGGCCAAGCTAACCATGGGAGGTATTTCATTGATAGTTTAACTGTGAAATAAGATTGATAATAGTCCCTCCCTAAAACTGACCCCCTCCTTGTTCAGGGACTGAAACGACCTTTGTAAGGCTAATGAAAGGCCATAAGCCAGGCGCAGTGGTTCGTGCCTGTAATCCCAGCACTTTGGGAGGCCAAGGCTGGCAGATCACAAGGCAAGAGATAGAGACCATCCTGACCAACATGGTGAAACCCCGTCTCTACTAAAAATACAAAAATTAGCTGGGCGTGGTGGCGGGCACCTGTAGTGCCAGCTACTTGGGAAGCTGAGACAGGAGAATCACTTGAACTCGGGAGGCGGAGGTTGCAGTGAGCCGAGATCACGCCAGGGTACTCCAGCCTGGTGACAAAGTGAGACTCTGTCTCCAAATAAAAAAAGGATAAGATTAGCATTGTGAGAGTGTCCTGAATTTTGCTAAGATGTAGGTATATTTCAATGACAACCAGTCACTGCTCCCTAGCTTGCTTTTCTATCATCATTTACTGCTCAGGAGCCACATAGCCAAAAGTCACAAGATTTATGACTTCCCCAGTGCTTCTACAAATGATATCACTGTTGTATAATGTAAGATTGGTCTTTTGAGATGTTTTTCAGATTTTTGCATTCTGGCAACTGACTGACTCTACTCAGACCTGTAACTCATGACTCAGCAGGTCCTATGGCCCCACCCAGAGACTGACTCAGCACATGATGACCGTTTTCCACACCTTTATGACTTCATCCAGAACTATTCAGAGGCACCCATTCCTCTAGCCCCCACCCACCAAGTTATCCATGAAAACCCTAACCTGAGCTTTATGGGAGACAGACTGGAGAATTAACTTCCATCCTGCCACTTGGCCAGCCCTGTAATTATTAAACTTTCTTTGCTTCAAAACCCTGCCATTCTTGATATACTGGCTTACTTACTCAGTGAGCCAGAGTAAGACTGGGGCTGCCTCCCTCCTAAGAAGAGCTTCTGCTGATGAAAGGTAAATCCAGTCATCACACTTTTCCTCCTCCCCAGTCAATGGATATAGCTAGAGCCTAGAAGACAGCAGGGAAGAAAGAGGTCCTAGAACCAGAACAGTGCCCCTCTCCAACCACCCAACCCCAAACTACAGTATTCAGAAGAAGAATTAAAAGATAGTGGAGGGGAGGAAAAATATTTTTTCCTCACCCATCCTAGACTCATGGTGGAGGCCCCTATAACAAAAGATAGACTAACAAGAGAAAACATACACATTTATTTATGTTTTATGTGACATGGGAGCCTCCATGAAGCATTGGAGATCTGAAAACACCTGAATGTTTTATATAGTAGGTTTGATGAAAAGTGGATATTTGTGAAGAAATAGGATAGGGCAGAAAGGGTATGATTTAATAGTAATAAACTGGGGAAAATTAGCAAGGCCTGTTTGTTCAGATTTGTCTCTGTGTGTCCCTGGGTCTTTAGAGATAAAGATGTTCCTTTCCTCTGTATATAGGGAAGGCACCTCTCACCTGAGGGTCTTATGACCTGCTTCAGGGGAAGATCAGAAAATCTTTCCTAGGTTTTATGGTCTGCTTCAGGACAGAAGGGTAGGAGAAGATCAGAGAGACTTTGCTGCTTCTTAAGTTTTCTCAAATTCCTGCAGCTTAAAATATGTGGGGAAATAAGCCCCAACAGTACACAAAGACCTCCTCCCTAAACCCAAACCTGACCGGGGTGAGCAAAGTTTCACACTGACTATAAGTCAGAGCTTTAAAGTGGATTGGGCTGTCCTGAGTTTAAATAACTAGAAATGACTGGGAAGTTATCAAATCTGCTCTAGATGCTTTTACGATTCTGCTATTAGGGAGAAGCAGAGATCCAACATAGCACAGCCAGGGGCAGATTCTAGAAAAAAGGAAAACTGTTACCCGTCAAGTTCATACTGATCGATAAACAAGTTACATTTGTGATACTTGTCTCTTAAACACAGCTCTTAACACCCTTCTTCAAATCCGCCTTCCAGGTTTAAAGTTGATGTTCCAGACTGAGATTAGAAGGAAGTCTAGTAAAATGTCATGGAATTCCATTTCACTTTGTGAATTAAAATTATTCAAACTTAAACCTGTTGGAACATAAAACGTTCTTGGCCTTGAGAGGAATGTGGCTATGCAACCTGAGTCACATGGCATGCAGTTACAAATTCTACTTTTTTCCCCTGTAAATACTTAGGAAGACCAAGCAGCACCAGAGATAAGACTCCCTCAGATCACTGCCCGGCCTCAGAGAGGAATAAAGTAATCTTCCTTGGAATGTAGCAATTGGCAACTAATCAAATCACTATGGCATACACACTGATCTTGTACAGAAAATAGATTTTGGGTTTTTTTTTTTTTTTTTTTTAATTTTATTTCAGTAGGTTTTTGGAGAACAGGTTGTGTTTGGTTACATGAATAAGTTCTTTAGCGGTGATTTTGGAGATTTTGGTGCACCCATCATCCAAGCAGCATACACTGTTGTATGGAAAATGTTGTAATCCTGCTGGAACTTCTTTGTCTCTGCTGATATAAGCAAAACCTTAACTCCTCCACTTTGGAATGCTGACCTCATTTGTCTAGAGTTGGTGTGTCCTGGGTGGCTATCCTCAAGTTTTGCATTTGAGTAAACTTTATACTTAATCATGTACTTAATCATATTTTCTGAATCTCATCATTTAAGGTTGGCAACTTTTTCTTTACAAGTCCAAAATTGGTTTGGTAAACTTTGATAGCCCCAAGTTACCCCAGGAGGGCATTTGCCTCTGCCCTCATCTCTTCTCTGTACCTCTAAGTTGAAGCTGGTGTTGGGATGAAAGCTGTGAATACAGAGGAAGTGTAAGCAGTACAATTCTAAGACAAATTATTTTTATTCCTTCTTCCTCCCACTGCAACCACTGCTTCTGCCTCTGCCTTAAAAAGGCACTTGGAACATCTAGTCAGCAATGAACAAACCTCTGTTCATGTTTTGTAGCAAATATGATCTACTTCACCAATTTAATGCACATGTCAAATAACATCTTATTTATTACTCCGATTAATTCCTCAACGCTGCATCTGTCTTTATCATCAGGTACTCTATGACTGCCCTCTTGAGGACATTTTCTTCTTTGAGTATCCGAGAACCCCAGAAATTTACTTAATGCAAAGGAAATGAATCCAGATGAAAAGTGAGAAATGTAGTTGCTGCTAGCACCAAGCTTCATCCCCACCACATGGTGTCACTGTTGAACACTGGTCCTGCACAGTCTAGCAACCATGGTGTTTTACTCTCTGCCAGATCCCTGTATAACCCTGGAGGCCAGCTCTCTTGCTTCAGACTCACAGCTAAAGTACCTTTCTCCAGAGTCAGATTCAAGCCAGTAGGCTTCTAACCTTGGCCACGTGCTGTGCCCCAGCCTTCTCCCAAAACCCTTTGGACTTTGTGACAAGTCCAGGGTACCTAATCCCCCATACTCCAAGAGCAGAGTTGCCTTGTTAAGCCAAACAGAAGATTCTGTTATGCCCTTTAAAAATACCTTACATTATGCACATGAGGAAGTGTCATGCAAATGACTTTTCTGAACAAAGATCTACTCCAAAAGTGTTTGTTGTATTCACCTATACAGTGAATTACTGAGAATTCCTCTTGCTAAAAATAATTTTCTTGGGAATCCTGTTACATATTTCAATCCTTAATTGATAAATTTGGAAGGATGCTGATTTTTTAATTCTGAAATGACAACCATATTCTTCCTTGAGGAAACACAATGATAATTTGGTGCCATGTTATTTAATCATAACCTAATATAGCAAATGCCTTCAAGATTCACTTTTTTGTGACAAGAAATCATTTTCCTTAGTTTACAGCTGGGCTTGGCCGATGAGAGGCACCTGTAAGAGATGAGAAGGGGACCCCTCCTCCAGTCCAGTGGCCCTGTCAGTAGAGCCACCCTCCCCAGGTTCCAGAGGCAATGGCTTCCTGCTTTTGCTACCTCCAGAGACTGCACTCTTGTTGGTTTTCCGAATCCTACCTGGGCCTTTAAAAAAGCCCCTTCCCTAGACAATCTTCACATTTCCAAGTTCTTATGTGCCATCTGTTTCCTGCTGGAACCACAACTGACACATCAGGAATAAGATGAGCTGGGTGTGGTGGTGGGTGCCTATAATTCCAGCTACTCAGGAGGCTGAGGCAGGAGAATTGCTTGAACCTGGGAGGCAGAGGTTGCAGTGAGCCAAGATCATGCCATTGCACTCCAGCCTGGGTGACAAGAGTGAAACCATCTCAAAACAAATTTTTTAATTTAAAAAAAAAAAAATCTGTATTATTGAAGCAAACTATGCTTCTGCTTACTGCGACTGTGTATACAAAACGCTCTTCCATGACCAGATCCAAGAGGCCTCTCAACCATAGATATATCCCTGGGCCAGAACTTAAAAGTGGTCCCTCTTGTAATACTGAGATTGTCCCTGTTGAAACTTCAGGTGAATTCTTTCTATAGCAATACCTGGCAGCTCTAGGCCAATTGCAAATTGATTTTCAGTCAATTGGTCTTTCAGTATATTGGCCATTTGGTGAAATGATTTTTGGAAATTGACTTTTAGGCAACTGGCCTGCTTCCACACACAAATACCACTCCTCCTCCCACCCCCTCCCCCCGCCCACACACTCATTCCCTTGTTGTTTTGGTCTTGAACTTATGTCTCTTCCACTACTTTGTAGGATCCTTTCAGAGCAAAAACCATGTGTTATTCATCTTTGTATTTTCCCCACTCCTCTCCAAGAGCCAGATATGGTGTTTTGTACTAATAGCTACTGGGTAAAAGTTTGTGAAAGAGGGTGAACAAAGTACACAGTAAAAGGCCAGAGCAGACAGGCTCCCGCAGAGACAGACAAACTTCCACACACCGGGAGGGCCTCTGTCTCAGTGTGAAACAGTCATTGAGAAACAAAGGAAAGAGGGAGTGAAAAAAAAATGGTCAGAAGGAAGTTTTCAGAAGAGAAAGATGGAAAAGAAGAGGGAAAAGAAAGTTAAGGAATGGAAAAGAAGGAGGAAAATATCTTTTTATAAATCCACCTTAAGTAAATATTTATGTGTATATAATACATATATATACACACACACATATATATATACACACACACACACACACACATATATACACACACACATTATATATTAAAAATCAATGACATGGGCAAAGAAACAGCTGGAAAGATTTTGCCACTATGACATTTTGACTGTCTCTAATAAAGCCTTTACAAAAATTGCGGCCAGGCCCGGTGGCTCACACCTGTAATCCCAGCACTTTGGGAAACTGAGGAAGGAAGATCACTTGAGTCCAGGAGTTTGAGACCAGCCTAGGCAACATAGTGAGACCCCATAACTACAAAAAAATTAAAAAGTTAGCATGGTGGCATGCACCTGTAGTCCCAGCTACTGGGGAGGCTGAGGTGGGAGGATGACCTGAGCCTGGGAGGTCGAGGCTACAGTGAGTTGTGTAATGGCATCATTGCACTCCAGCCTGGACAACAGAGCGAGACTCTGCCTCAAAATAATAATAATAATAAATAATAATAATAATAATTGCTAGTACCTACATAATGCCCAACACATATCTTCCTTAACAGTATTTTCAAATTTTGCTTCTCAAACTCTGCAGACTATTTTAACTGCCCTACCCCCACCAAAAAAAAAAAAAAAAAAAAAAAACTCTTGAAATTTAAGACTCAAACCAGAAGGCTGACCAGGATCCAAACATGAATATGGTGGATCTGTCTCTGATTTCTAAAATAGGACCAGAGAAATTACTTTCCCAGCAGTATTTTTAGCGGCGTGAGGGAAGGAGCTCCTGTGCTGTTTCTTGGCAGGCTTGCAGTCTGTCACTCCTGAGCCCGTCCCCTGAATCCTCCCAGCTTCGGCACCAGTCGGCATCTTCACTCCTGCCTGGGCGCCACTCAAGTGGTCTGCAGAGCTTACCAGTGTTCTTTTGTCTGAAGTGAGGACATTTAAGACAGCAAGAAACCAACCCCTGACAACCATGTTGAGAAAAGCAAACAAAATTCCAAGTAACAAAACAGTTACAAAATTCCAGGAAAAGCCCAATTTAAAAAGAAGCTAATTCACATCTGTGTAGAGCAGGCGCTCTATATATTTAATCAGCCCCTTGGAGAAGCAGATATATGCTCCTCTTTCTATGGATAAGGAAAATGGAGGTTTAGAAAGGTGAGATAACTTGCCCAGTGTTCCTCTGCTAGTTAACAGTGAAAGTAGTGCTTCATTAACAGCCAACATTTGGATAGTGCTGTACTGTTTATCACGCGCTTCTGCTCCCCGACCCTTACAATGAACCACAAAGATAGACTGGATAGGTATTAATTATCAACCCCATTCCACAGAATGGAGAACTGAGATTCAAATAAAAAAAAGGAAATTCTCTAAGTTTGCACAGATGGAAAGAAGCAGCACCAAGGGTCAAACCCATGATTTCTGACTTAGCGGAGCCAGTGCAGCCTGCTGTCCATCACATCTCACTTCTTAGGCAAGAGGGGCAGAGTGATTGGTATTTCTCTGTGTTATGTGGCAAGGAAGTAAACTGCCCAAGTCAGGATGGCCAGGAGAGGATATCAGAGTAGTAAAACAGTGCATGACATTTCTATATCTAGATAATCCCTACATATCTGTATGGCTCACGCTGGAAGAAAGGAGGGCGGCGGGTGTACATAATTGACAATACCTGGCACTGGGTTTAGAGAAACCCCTTCCTTGCAAACTAAGACTCAGGAAAGCAGGGTGAGCATATGTCCCATTTTTCTGGGACAGTGTGATCTAGGGTATTGTTTGGTATAATGAGGCATAGTGCCCTCTTTCACTTCCAAAAGCATCCCGACTTGCACAGTAATCATGTACTCACCTTCCATACAGGAATTTGTATTTCACAATTTGCTAAAGCAAAATGCTTCTGCTACTTTCTTTTATGCTCCAAAACATAATTGCGACACCAATTTTGATCAAACAGGTTCATTACAACATATCAATGTCAGGAATCCACAAAAGCAGAGGCCAGACTGAGTCCACTCATGGGGAATTCACACTTTCTCAAGATTTTCAAGTTGATGAACAAAACAGTAAATCATGTTTTCTTCCCCAGGTGCACTGTATTTGAGGCTCCCTAGAAACTTCCCCAAAGCAAGTGTCATTACTAAGAGACTGCAAGAAAATATCTTACTGCTGGAGTTCTTTGTTGCTGTAATAATGAGACTAGATCTGGAGCAAAAGATGCAACTTCACTTTTTCAAAATCACACATATTCAAGGTATAATCCAAGATGGCACCTTAAATATTTACATGCCAAAATTTAAAAAATAAAGAAAGCACTTAGTGTCATTGTCCCTAGCATTACCACTACAAGAAGAATTCGCTAACCAAAGGTGTTGAATTACTTTCAGACATGGTAGCTTGTCCTTGGATGTTTTAAAATCAGCTCATGAGCTTATAGTTTCCTAAGCAGCCTTTCTGTCTTCTAATTGCCTTTAAAAGGACAAACAGTAAAAGCTGGAAGTCTTTCCAAGCCCCTGGGCTTCACCCCAGGACAACACACCACATACTTTCCTGCATCAGCATATCAGGTTGCATGTGAGCAAGAGAGCCCTGCCTGCCATGAGTTCTTTAAGGATCCATTACTGTGTTTTCCAGGCACCTATGGGACTTCTCCCTCCAATTTCTCGCTCACTGGCTTCAAAGACGACTCTCAATGTCATCGAGATTAAACCAGCTCTTAGGGAAGCAATGTAATGCCATAATTAAGACCACACCATCAGAGTCCAAGACTGGCATCCAAATCCCAGTTCTGCCACTTACAAGCCATGTGACTTTGGTCAAGGTATTTACCTTCTCATCTGTAAAATGGGAATCACAGTAGTACATAACTCATAGAGTTTGTGTGGGGACTCGAGGATAGAAAGTAGGAAAACCACACAGTGCAATATCTGGCACATATTATGCGCTCAAAAATATTTTTTATCTCTTCTTAGAAATTGAACATGGCTTAACATTTTAGTTTACATGAAATCATCAGGGTAAGGGAGAGGGTGGTTTTCATAGAAAAAAGGCAGAGTTTGGAACCAGAAAACCTAAATTCAAGTTCTGTTTTTCCCACCTCCTGGCTTTCATGGCTTTGCATTAATTTATTTGAACCTCAATTCTCTTCCCCTATCCAGTAAAAAGACAATAAATATATTCCAGGTTGTTGAGAAGGCCCAATAAAATAACACAAGGAAAAGTGTTTTGTAAACTGAACAAATGTTAATTATTAATCAAAATGGGACTAAGAACACATCACCTGCGCAAACGGAAGGGCTAACAGGTAACTAAAATGCCTGGTTTCTTGTCTGGAGCATCACGTACTCAGGTCTCAGGACCAGGCTGGCTGGCTATAGTGGGCCCCTCGCATGTCCTGGGCCAACCTTGCTCCACTACCCAATACCCAGGTCTCAGAGCCAGGCTGGATGGCTGGAGTGAGCCCCTCATGTGTCCTGGGCCACCTTCACTCCACTGCTCTGTCTTCCCACTCTGTTTCCTATTCTGGCAGCTTCCTTGCTGTGAACAAGGAGAATTCACCATGGGAGGTCTCTTCTGGTAACATGCGATATTCTGCCAACTCCCCTACAAGGAAAATGGTGAGGAGAAGGGAAAGCTGGTGTATCATGCGTTTCTGTGCCCATGAACCCAAATAAGAGGCAATACATGCAACTATAGGTAATCACCCTCCAAGAAACTTTGGCCATTTAAAGGAATAAGGCTAGAAAGGGGCTCCTGTAGCTCACTGAGGAGATGCTAACCACATGTTGTCATATATATTTTGGGAGAGTGAAGACATTTTTCAAGAAAAAGATGTGGAAGAGGAGGACAGTTGTGACTATCCTTACCTCAGGCCTAAAAGCAGGGCCTAGGTAAGATGTCACATCTACAGTAACAAGCAAGCTATGACACATAAAAAGAAAAGTCATGCCAATGAAATGTTTAAAGCCAAATGCTTTTACATTTGTATTTAGAATTTACAAAGTCTTCTCATGTTACTTTATAGAAGCCTCATGTAAAAGTATTTTCCTTCTTCTGAGCAACATCAGGTGCTTGTAGAGACTCACTTTTACATTTTTATATAAATAAATACTAGGACATTTCTCAAACAGGAATCCAAAGCACAGAGAGGTTAAGGCTGTGACAGGGCCATTAACATGGCACTCACCACAGGCATTCTAAGTTCTTCTCTGTGTCATCGACCAAACTAATACATAAATCTCTGTTAATTTCATAAAGAACGGTGCCAATTTCAGTTTACCTGCATTCTCCAGATAACTGGTATCATGGGATATGTTGATTCTCACCACTACCTCCTCTGAATCACCTTAGGAATAGCTAAAATATCCACCAATAACCTTACCAAGGGTTTTGGAAAATAAACATAAAAGTTTAGAAATAACAATTAGAAAAATAAGCCACAGGAATTCCCAAATTTTCGCAGGAAGTCCCAAATTCCCCAGGTTTCCCATTCGTGTCTGTCCTCTACCTCATGCACAAAGCAGAAGAATTAATGCATCTTCTTGGGGCATCTTTTTCAGGATCTTGCTTTGTCACCCAGACTGGAATGCAGTAGTGTGGATCATGGCTCACTGCAGCCTCAACCTCCCAGGCTCAAGTGATCCTCCCACCTCAGTCTCCTACTAGCCAGGACTATAGGCACACACCACCATGCTTGGATAATGTATTTTAGGTAAAGACAAGGTCCCCCTTTATTGGCCAGGCTGATCTCGAACACCTGGCTTCAAGTGATCCTCCTGCCTCCACCTTCCAAAGCGCTGGGATTACAGGTATGAGCCACTGCATCCAGCTTATTTTTTAACATCTTGTCTTCCACTGTATAATTGGTTGTCTTATTTTAAAATCTTCTACTTGTACCTCTACAGTTTCCAGTAATGGAAAAGACGAACAAATGTAATATTTTCTTCTAGCAAAGCAATCGTTTTGGACCATTGCACCTTCTTCCTGTTGATTGCCATAACTTTCCATGGAATGCTCAGAGGGTCCCTGCAGGATCTCCTCAGGGTCTCTACTCCTCCCCCACTTACCAGCCCACATTGGACATGAAAAAGCCTCTCTGCCCTGTTAGCCTCCCAATGTGTGTTTCTGTCTTATGTATTTCTGTGTTGATAAAAGGAAAACTTTAGACAAACTTTAACTGAGCAAAAAACAATTTGTAAATAGAGCAACCCCGGAACCAGAATAGGGCCAGAGCGACCTGGGGGCTGCCTCGTGGTTGGATCACATTTATGGACAGAAAAAGAAAAATGACATACAGAAAACAGAAGTAAGGTGCAGAAACAGCCAGACTGGCTACAGCTCAGAGTTTACCTTACTCCAACACGGCTTTAACAGTCAACTGCCTGTGATTGGCCTAACCTTGGCTGCTGTGATTGGCTTTTGTTACAAGAGTAGGTTGCTTGCACTTCTGTTTGCACATCTAATTCGGTTACAGTTCACTATGTGTGGAGAAACCCCTTCAAACTTAAAATATGTAAGGACGTGGCTTTAGGCTAAATTTAATTGAGCAGTGTTGTAGTCTTATTGTGCTGGTAATCAGATTCCTACTGTTTGACTGCAGTTACCATATACAATACGAAACAACCTGGAGTTAGCGAAGGTCGCCATTTGTTCCCACTGCTCATCTCCTTATGTTTCCAGAGAGAAGAATATCAACTAGACTAACACAGCTGGTCACTTGCCCCACTCCTCAATCCCCTTTCCATACCCTGAAGAAGTGAATTGTCTGATGGACGAGCTTGAAAAAATGAACTAGGCATGCTCTGCTCAGCCCCTGGTTGGTTTCTCTTAGAGCCAGCCTGGCTGCAGAGAGGTATGTTCCAGGCACTTTCCTAGGAGATGATGAGGGGTGTGTCCATGCAAGGAAGCCAGTTATTGCCCTTCTGTTCCAGCATCTGGTGAAAATGCCTGGGTGGCTCTTGGCATCAACCTTTCTCTTGCTTCCATCCTTCAGTTTTGAACTTAGGCAGGAAAGACAGAGGAGTAATAAATTATAAACCCTTAAAACTCTAATACCAGAAATTTTATTTGCCCCTTCATACCATTATTTTCTCCATCTAAGCCAATGGGGGCAGAACTTCTCTCAAATAGAAATTGCCATTTGTGTAACATGGCTGTCTTGTCTCACATTGCACCCTTTATGATTCCTGCCTCTTCTCATTAAATAGAAGGAACTGAGCTGAAGAGTCCTCATCTGAATGTTCAATTTGGGAATTAGTAAATCTGTACAAAGATAAAATTAATCCTACTGACTCTCATTGAGCACACAATTTGCACTGTTTTTCCAGTAATGGAATTGGAGTCCTACTGAACCATCCTACCCTCTCACTTTGGCTCCTAATGGTAAGCAGAGAGCCAGCCTTCACACTGCAATCTAAGCAGTGGGAAAGAATGACAGTAACACACGTGGAGTGGGGTGGGTGCACCCACCATCTTGCTGTCTTGAGCCTAGTACCATAACATCATGAGCAAATCATTTCAGGCAAAATAGTGAGTAAAAGGGATTGCTATCAGCCAGGAGGTAGCAATGATGAAGTACATGAGCTCCGGAGCTGGCTGCTTCAGTTCAAATGCCGGCTCTCCACTTTGTGATTGCTAGGCTTTAGGCTTATTATTTTACCACTCTAACTCAATTTCTCATCTGTGAAATGAAGATAATAATAGTATCTATTTCACGAGTTTGATATAGAGCATAGAATTAAATCAATTAATACTTGTAAAGCATTAGAAAGTGCCAAGTGTCTGCTAAACATTCGGTAGATGTTGGCTGTTATTGTTTGTGTTTGAATGTAATGGTACATACAAATATAAGCAACAGGTAAGATTACATGTTGTCATCAATGATAACAAAGAACAAAACATTTGGTGTCTCCTAACAGCCTAATGTGGCTCTTTCCATAACAGAGCACTTTTTGAGATTAGCTATGTGTTCAGTCTGCTTTTTTTTTTTTTTTTTTCATATACTTTAAGTTCTGGAATACATGTGCAGAACGTGCAGGTTTAATAAATAGGGAGACATGTGCCATGGTGGTTTGCTGCACCCATCAATCTGTCATCTACATTAGGTATTTCTCCTAATGCTATCTCTCCCCCAGGTCCCCACCACCTGATAGGACCAAGTGTGTGACGTTCCCCTCCCAGTGTCCATGTGTTCCCATTGTTCAAATCTCACTTATGAATAAGAACATGCAGTGTTTGGTTTTTTGTTGCTGCGTTAGTTTGCTGAGAGGTTTCCAGCTTCATCCATGTCCCTGCAAAGCACAGGAACTCATCCTTCTTTATGGCTGCATAGTATTCCATGGTGTATATGTGCCACATTTTCTTTATCCAGTCTACCATTGATGGGCATTTGGGCTGGTTCCAGGTCATTGCTATTGTGAATAGTGCTGCAATAAACATACATGTGCACATGTCTTTATAGCGGCATGATTTATAATCCTTTGGGTATATACTCAGTAATGGGATTGCTGGGTCAAATGGTTGTTCTGGTTCTAGATCCTTGAGGAATCACCACACTGTCTTCCACAGTGGTTGAACTAATTTACACTCCCACTAACAGTGTAAAAGTGTTCCTATCTCTCCACATCCTCTCCAGCATCTGTTGTTTCCTGACTTTTTAATGATCGTCATTTTAACTGGTGTGAGACGGTATCTCATTTTGGTTTTGATTTGCATTTCTCTAATGACCAGTGATGATGAGCTATTTTTCGTATGTTTGTGGCCACATAAATGTCTTCTTTTGATAAGTGTCTGTTCATATCCTTTGCCCACTTTTTGATGGGGTTGTTTGTATTTTTCTTGTAAATTTGTTTAAGTTCCTTGTAGATTCTGGATATTAGCCCTTCATCAGATGAATAGACTGCAAAAATTTCCTCCCATTCTGTAGGTTGCCTGTTCCCTCTGATGACAGTTTCTTTTGCTGTGCAGAAGCTCTTTAGTTTAATTAGATCCCATTTGTCAATTTTGGCTTTTGTTGCAATTCCTTTTGCTGTTTTAGTCATGAAGCCTTTGCCCATGCCTATTTCCTGAATGGTATTGCCTAGGTTTTCCTCTAGGGTTTTTATGGTTTTAGGTCTAATATTTAAGTCTTTAATCCATCTTGAATTAATTTTTGTATGAGGTGTAAGGAAGGGATGCAGTTTCAGCTTTCTACATATGGCTAGCCAGTTTTCCCAGTACCATTTATTAAATAGGAAGTCCTTTCCCTATTGCTTGTTTTTGTCAGGTTTGTGAAAGATCAGATGGTTGTAGATGTGTGGTATTATTTCTGAGGCCTCTGCTCTGTTCCATTGGTCTATATATCTGCTTTGGTACCAGTACCATGCTGTTTTGGTTACTGTAGCCTGGTAGTATAGTTTGAAGTCAGGTAGCGTGATGCCTCCAACTTTGCTCTTTTTGCTTAGGATTGTCTTGGCT
>NW_016803492.1:41255-79092 GCF_001698545.2 Rhinopithecus bieti | reverse complement strand
AGCTCCTCTTTATACCTCTGGTAGAATTTGGCTGTGAATCCGTCTGTGCCTGGGCTTTTTTATTTATTTATTTATTTATTTTTGGTTGGTAGGCTATTAATTACTGCCTCAGTTTCAGAACTTGTTATTGGTCTATTCAGGGATTCAACTTCTTCCTTGTTTAGTCTTGGGAGGGTGTATGTGTCCAGGAATTTATCCATTTCTGCTAGGTTTTTTATTTGCATAGAGACGTTTATAGTATTCTCTGATGGTATTTCTGTGGGATCAGGGTGATGTTCCCTTTATCATTTTTTATTGTGTCTATTTAATTCTTCAATCTTTTCTGGTTTATTAGTCTGGCTAGCAGTCTATCTATTTTGTCCATCTTTTCAAAAAACCAGCTCTTGGATTCATTGATTTAGAAGGGTTTTTCATGTCTCTATCTCCTTCAGTTCTGCTTTGATCTTAGTTATTTCTTGTCTTTTGCTAGCTTTTGAATTTGTTTGCTCTTGCTTCTCTTGTTCTTTTAATTGTGATGTTAGGGTGTCAATTTTAGATCTTTCCCACTATCTGATGTGGGCATTTAGTGCTATACATTTCCCTCTTAACACTGCTTTAGCTGTGTCCCAGAAATTCTGGTACACTGTGTTTTTGTTCTCATTAGTTTCAAAGAACTTATTTATTTCTGCCTTAATTTCGTTGTTTACCCAGTAGTCATTCAGGAGCCAGTTATTCAGTTTCCATGTAGTTGTGCAGTTTTGAGTGAGTTTCTTAATCCTGAGTTCTAATTTGATTGCTCTGTAGTCTGAGAGACTGTTTGTTATTATTTCTGTTATTTTGCCTTTGCTGAGGAGTGTTTTACTTTCAATTATGTGGTCAATTTTATAAGTGCTATGTGGTGCTGAGAAGAATGTATATTCTGTTGATTTGGGGTGGAGAGTTCTGTAAATGTCTATTAGGTCCATTTGGTCCAGAGCTGAGCTCAACCTTATTAATTTTCTGTCTCATTGATCTGTCTAATATTGACAGTGAGGTATTAAAGTCTCCCACTATTATTGTGTGGGAGTTTAAGTCTCTTTGTAGGTCTCTAAGAAATTGCTTTAGAATCTGGGTGCTCCTTTATTGGGTGCATATATATTTAGCATATTTAGCTCTTCTTGTTGCATTGATCCCTTTACCATGATGTAATGCCCTTGTTTGCCTTTTTTGATCTTTGTTGGTTTAAAGTCTGTTTTATCAGAGACTAGGATTGCAACCCCTGCTCTTGTTTTCCATTTGCTTGGTAAATATTCCTCCATCCCTCTATTTGAGCCTGTCTATGTCTTTGCTTGTGAGATGAGTTTCCTGAATACAGCACACCGATGGGTCTTGACTCTTTATCCAGTTTGCCAGTCTGTGTCTTTTAATTGGGGCATTTAGCTCATTTACATTTAAAGTTAATATTGTTATGTGTAAATTTGATCCTGGCATGATGCCAGCTGGTTATTTTGCAGATTAGTTGATGCAGTTTCTTCATAGTTTCATTGATCTTTATATTTTGGTATGTTTTACAGTGGCTGGTACCGGTTTTCCTTTCCATATTTAGTGCTTCCTTCAGGAGCTCTTGTAAGGCAGGCTAGTGGTGACAAAATCTCTCAGCATTTGCTTGTCTATAAAGGATTTTATTTCTCCTTCACTTATGAAGCCTAGTTTGGCTGGATACGAAATTCTGTGTGGAAAATTTGTTTCCTTAAGAGTGTTGAATATTGGCCCTCACCCTCTTCTGGCTCATAGGGTTTCTGCAGAGAGAGCTGCTATTAGTCTGATGGGCTTCCCTTTGTGGGTAACCCGGCCTTTCTCTCTGGCTGCCCTTAACATTTTTTCCTTCATTTCAACCTTGGTGAATCTGACAATTATGTGTCTTGAAGTTGTTCTTCTCGAGGAGTATCTTTGTGGTGTTCTCTGTATTTCCTGAATTTGAATGTTGGTCTGCCTTGCTAGGTTGGGGACGTTCTCCTGGATAATATCCTGAAGAGTGTTTTCCAACTTGGGTCCATTCTCCCTGTCACTTTCAGGTACAGCAAATGTAGGTTTGGTCTTTTCACATAGTCCCATATTTCTTAGAGGCTTTGTTCATTCCTTTTCATTCTTTTCTCTAACCTTGTCTTCATGCTTTATTTCATTAAGTTGATCTTCGATCTCTGATATCCTTTCTTCTGCTTGATCAATTCNCTTATTAATTTTCTGTCTCATTGATCTGTCTAATATTGACAGTGAGGTATTAAAGTCTCCCACTATTATTGTGTGGGAGTTTAAGTCTCTTTGTAGGTCTCTAAGAAATTGCTTTAGAATCTGGGTGCTCCTTTATTGGGTGCATATATATTTAGCATATTTAGCTCTTCTTGTTGCATTGATCCCTTTACCATGATGTAATGCCCTTGTTTGCCTTTTTTGATCTTTGTTGGTTTAAAGTCTGTTTTATCAGAGACTAGGATTGCAACCCCTGCTCTTGTTTTCCATTTGCTTGGTAAATATTCCTCCATCCCTCTATTTGAGCCTGTCTATGTCTTTGCTTGTGAGATGAGTTTCCTGAATACAGCACACCGATGGGTCTTGACTCTTTATCCAGTTTGCCAGTCTGTGTCTTTTAATTGGGGCATTTAGCTCATTTACATTTAAAGTTAATATTGTTATGTGTAAATTTGATCCTGGCATGATGCCAGCTGGTTATTTTGCAGATTAGTTGATGCAGTTTCTTCATAGTTTCATTGATCTTTATATTTTGGTATGTTTTTACAGTGGCTGGTACCGGTTTTTCCTTTCCATATTTAGTGCTTCCTTCAGGAGCTCTTGTAAGGCAGGCTAGTGGTGACAAAATCTCTCAGCATTTGCTTGTCTATAAAGGATTTTATTTCTCCTTCACTTATGAAGCCTAGTTTGGCTGGATACGAAATTCTGTGTGGAAAATTTGTTTCCTTAAGAGTGTTGAATATTGGCCCTCACCCTCTTCTGGCTCATAGGGTTTCTGCAGAGAGAGCTGCTATTAGTCTGATGGGCTTCCCTTTGTGGGTAACCCGGCCTTTCTCTCTGGCTGCCCTTAACATTTTTTCCTTCATTTCAACCTTGGTGAATCTGACAATTATGTGTCTTGAAGTTGTTCTTCTCGAGGAGTATCTTTGTGGTGTTCTCTGTATTTCCTGAATTTGAATGTTGGTCTGCCTTGCTAGGTTGGGGACGTTCTCCTGGATAATATCCTGAAGAGTGTTTTCCAACTTGGGTCCATTCTCCCTGTCACTTTCAGGTACAGCAAATGTAGGTTTGGTCTTTTCACATAGTCCCATATTTCTTAGAGGCTTTGTTCATTCCTTTTCATTCTTTTTCTCTAACCTTGTCTTCATGCTTTATTTCATTAAGTTGATCTTCGATCTCTGATATCCTTTCTTCTGCTTGATCAATTCGGCTATTGATACTTGTGTATGCTTCACGTAGTTCTCATGCTGTGTTTTTCAGCTCCATCAGGTCATTTATATTCTGCTCTAAACTGGTTATTCTAGTTAGCAATTCCTTTAACCTTTTTTCAAGCTTCTTAGCTTCCTTGCATTATGTTAGAACATGCTCATTTAGCTCAGAAGAGTTTGTTATTACCACATTCTGAAGGTTACTTCTGTCAATTCATCAAACTCATTCTCCGTCCAGTTTTGTTCCCCTGCTGGTGAAGAGTTGTGATCCTTTGGAGGAGAAGAGACATTCTAGTTTTGGAATTTTCAGCATTTTGCACTAGTTTTCCTCATCTTCATGGATTTATCCACCTTTGGTCTTTGATGTTGGTGACTTTTGGATGGGGTTTTGTGTGGACATCCTTTTGTTAATGTTGATGCTGTTTCTTTTTGTTAGTTTTCCTTCTAACAGTCAGGGTCCTCTGCTGCAGGTCTGCTGGAGCTTACTGGAGGTCCACTCCAGACCCTGTTTGCCTGGGTATCACCAGCAGAGGCTGCAGAACAGCAGAGATTGATGCCTGTTCCTTTCTCTGGAAGCTTCATCCCAGAGAGCCACCTGCCAGATGACAGCTGGAGCTCTCCTGTGAGAGATGTCTGTCAATCCTTGCTTGGAAGTGTCTCCCTGTTAGGAGGCGTGGGGGTCAGGGACCCACTTGAGGGGGCCATCTGTCTCATAGCGGAGCTCAAGCCCTGTGCTGGGAGATCCACTGCTCTCTTCAGAGTCAGCAGGCAGGAGCATTTAAGTCTGCAGAAGCTGTGACCACAGCCGCCCTTTCCCCCAGGTGCTCTGTCCCAGGGAAATAGGAGTTTGATCTATAAGCCCCTGACTGGAGCTGCTGCCTTTCTTTCAGAGATGCCCTGCCCAGAGAGGAGGAATCTAGAGAGGCAGTTTGGCTACAGCGGCTTTGCCAAGCTGTGGTAGGCTCCACCCAGTTCAAACTTCCCTGCAGCTTTGTTCACACTGTAAGGAGAAAACCGTCTACTCAAGCCTCAGTAATGGTGAACGCCCCTCCCTCTACCAAGCTCAATAGTTCCAGATCAAGTTCAGGCTGCTGTGTTGGCAGAGAGAATTTCAAGCCAGTGGATCTTAGCTTGCTGGGCTCCATGGGGGTGGGATCTGCTGAGCTAGACCACTTGGCTCCCTGGCTTCAACCCCCTTTCCAGGGGAGTGAATGGTTCTGTCTCGCTGGCATTCCAGGAGCCACTAGGGTATGAAAACAAACTCCTGCAGCTAGCTCCGTGTCCGCCCAAACAGCCGCCCAGTTTTGTGCTTGACACCCAGGGCCCTGGTGGTGTAGGCACCTGAGGGAATCTCCTGGTCTATGGGTTGTAAAGACCATGGAAAAGCATAGTATCTGGGTCAGAGTGCGCTGTTTCTCACGGCACCATCCCTCACAGCTTCCCTTGGTTAGGGGAGGGAGTTCCCTGACCCCTTGTACTTCCTGGATGAGGTGATGACCCACCCTGCTTCAGCTCGCCCTCCATGGGCTGCACCCACTGTCTAACCAATCCCAGTGAGATCAGCTGGGTACCTCAGTAGGAAATGCAGAAATCACCTGCCTTCTGAGTTGATCTCGCTAAGAGCTACAGACTGGAGCTGTTCCTATTCAACCATCTCGCTCAGCCTACTTCTTTTTAATCTAAACTACGTGCACCTAATATAAATTGTAGGTGATTGGTGAATTATGTGCTGCATGCTAGTTGAGCCCAGATGATGACTTAGAAATACTTGGAATTTGCTGCTGTCGTCAGTCTCTCCAAGCATTGCCTGCTGCATAATCTGCTCATCCACCTCCACATCATGCCAGATCTGTAGGCAACATCTTGCCTGTGGCTTTGGCTAGCGGCCTCCAAGTGGGATATCTCATTGGCTAGCCAAAAACAGGTGTGGCAAGTAGAACAAGGGAGAACTTGGCAAGAGGATGTCAGGGCCAAAGTCATCACCTCAAATTCCCTAAGTGGCCCAGAAAAGCAGCAAAGTGAGCTGTGATCAGTTTCCACAAGGAGGATCCTGGTAAGAAAATGAACTGAATTTCCACAGACTGAGTCAGAATTTGGGTTTCATCTTTTTTGGGGGGGTTCTACACACAATAGATTCCATCCCCTAATTGTTATGTATTGCTTCAACTGCAAGAAATATGCTATGTTGTTTTTATGGTAATTGATGGTCTTGTTCAGAAAATGTAAAACTCCAACAGTCACAGAAACAATTGTTCAATTAAGTTGTCACTGTATTTCCCA
This sequence comes from Rhinopithecus bieti, assembly GCF_001698545.2. Taxonomy (NCBI): domain Eukaryota; kingdom Metazoa; phylum Chordata; class Mammalia; order Primates; family Cercopithecidae; genus Rhinopithecus; species Rhinopithecus bieti. The sequence goes on along the minus strand of NW_016803492.1, from coordinate 73,396 downwards.
GGCCACGTGGCTCAGCTATAATACAGGCAGCATCCTTCTTGCTCTCACAGTAGGGACTTGTTTTTGCTTCCACAACAACTACCTTACACACTGTAACTGAAGATTCCATGTCACTGTTGAAAGGAAGAATATGATTTCAGTTCATTTATTCCTGCAGAATCCTACAGTGAGTTACAAATCCAATATTTAGTAGAGATCAGAATATAACTAAGTTTTTAATAAATGCAGCTGCATATGAGGTGAAAGCTAAGCAGCTGTTTTCAACTCAAGGTTTAGAAGGAAGCATTAGAAAATACAGGGAAACTGTGGACATGGAAAAATGAATTCGTGGCTGTGAGCCCAAGGAGCTTGCCACTTGATTTACCAGGCAGCTTCTGCCTTAAACTTCAGGTGATAAAGCAGCTAAAGAACTTTGCAAAACTCCTGACTCCAAGCCTTCTAGAAAGAGTTAGAGAATCTTAGTGTCATGACATAGACTCCACCAACAAGAGCAGACAGGGCAGAAGGTAGTTTCCCTACTTCTATAAGTAGAGTTTTAAATACATACAGCTTTCATTACCATTTGAATTGGACATTGATTCTAATTCTTCACAATAATGAATTGAAGAAGGTTTTACTGAAATAAAGAAAAATGTCTGTGACCAATTCTAACCAGATTGTTTTATTCTTTAATTATCAAGGTCTATGTCCACATCACAGTTCTGATTCTAACAGAACCAGCTTTCTAAGCCTTTGACCTCTTTCTTTAAAACTTGCCATGTCAATTATAGCATGTCCATCTCATTCACTGGATGCCGCTGTTGTTTCCAAGCTTCAAAGGGCCATCCCATCAGCATATAAGGAATGACTCTGAGTGTCCTTGCCAATATATAAAATTCTGCCCCATATCAAACACTCTCCTATTATTTTTATATTCTACCTTCCTTGGTCCATATTCTCAAGATCAATTTCCAGTATTACTCTTCCTGTTCTTGCTGGTTATATGAGCGTATCCTGTAGCTCTTTTGATGAATAATCTTTTTCTTCTCATGATAGGGAAAGTGTCCCTTCTTGGGCCATGCTGGAACATGATCCTAGTCATTGGTTTAGAAGCAATGACAGGAGGCAGATCTTGAGAAAGATGAGTACCATATTGTGGCGCTTCCATTTACATGGTCTCCAGATGGTGTAGGTTGAATCGTATCCCCTTGAAAGTATGAAACCCTAACTACCAATATCTGTGAACGTGACCTTATTTGGAAATAGGGTTTTTGTAGAGGTGATCAAGTTAAATGAGGTCATACTGGACTAGGGTGAGCCTTAATCCAACAGGACTAGTGTCCTTAGAAGAAGTGTAGAAGATATATGGACACAGGGAAGAATGCCATATGAAGATAGAAGCAAAGAATGGAGTGAAGCACCTACAAGCCAAGGGATGCCAAGGGGTACTGACACCACCAGAATCTGGGAGAGAGAGAGACAAGGAACATATTCTCCCTCAGAGCTTCCAAAAAGGAACCAACACTAACAACACCTTAATTTCAGACTTCTGGCCTCCAGAACTATGAAAGAATAAATTTCTGTTGTTTTAAACCATACACTTTGTGATAATTTGTGACAGCAGCTCTAGGAAACGAATACATTGATCAATAGGAGGCTGCTCTTTTCCATTTCTGCCAGCCCAGAGCAGTTAGGGGATCTTGGGTCTTATACCCAAATACCCTCATCCCATATCTCAAGGTTTGACCCTTTCCTTACCAGGGGCTTTATTTTATCATAGGAGACTTTCTAGGATTGTTGGTTCAGCCTCCTTTGTTACTTTATCACACTTACAACCAAATCTTGTGCCTGATTTTCAGCACAGCCTGCCCTCTTGCTTCAGGACATCAGGACCCACCTAAACTGCTGCCTTAAAGGCCTAGTTTTTACGCTGTGCCCTGAGTTGATAGTTGGCTAGTCTGAGCATGTTATTTTCTTCCTTTAGGGTTTCTATGACCATTAATACCAGCCAACTGTTCTATAGCCCATTAATCACCATGGACCACATCTTTCAAGCACTAGGATTATTAGATAAGTCCATGCCTCCCCTTCTGTCTGCACACTACCCAATCCACCCCAGGTGAGGGTTTTAATACGTTTGAGCTATAAGACTCCAAGGGCTATCAGTGCTGTTGCAGGTGTGACTGGCTAGGGCTAGTGATGTGGGTGGTAAAAGAATTTGCCAAGAGAGTTGTAGGTAAAGAAATGCAGATTTATTAGCGAAAGTACAAAGGTACATTGCAAGAGTGCAATGGGCAGCACAGCAGGGAAGAGGCTATCTGCAAAGAGACAGGGGCTGGAGGGAAGTTTTATGGGGCTATGCTGGAGGAGCATGTGGAAAGAGGTATTTGGGAACAGAATGTTGTGCAGGTAGGTTGTTTGTACTTAGCCATTTTCACAATAATTTTCTCTACCACCTGGGGCTTCTCCCTCGTTGTTGCTTACTTATCGTATCAGGACTCCACAAGTGCCACATGAACCCAGCAATGAAGCCCTTGTTGCCAACTGGCCAGCCAGAGGATGACCCAACATTAGGATCTCATCCTAAGAATCTGCCCACTAGGACCTCTCCTGATACCAGCTGCCTTAGATTAGGGTGTCCTGGAAGGATAGCCTGAAACATGGATTGGGTAGAAAAACATTATTTGGGAAGCGATCCCAGAAAGTCTCATAAGGGAGAACTAGACTGAGTTTGTCCACAGCCCAGAACAGCTTTGAATGTGGCCCAATGCAAATTTGTAAACTGTCTTAAAACATTATTAGATTTTTTTGTGATTTTTTTCTCTTTTTTTAGTTCATCACCTATCATTAATGTTAGTGTATTTTATGTGTGGCCCAAGACAATTCTTATTCTTGCATGCGGCCCAGGGAAGCCAAGAGACTGGACACCCCTGATACTAGAGAGAGAAAGAAAGGAAACTAAAATAAGTGTGTCAGTGAACTGACTACCACTGTGGACAAGTGGGGCTAATCCCATAGGGGAACTCTGAGAAACTTCATAGAACTGGGTGTTCCCAGCTGTGGCTCAAGAAAGCTGGGCTATTTATCCACCAGCTGCCATCTATCCATGATTCAGGACTGCTCCTGGGAGTGTTAACTCTCCAGCACTACTCACTTGCCCTGTGCATGGGCCAAGTATGCTCCTGTAGCCAACCACAGAGAGCTGCAGGTACTTGCAGTAAGAAGCAGTTGCCTTTTCAGGAACAGTGATGCCAGAGATATACTGGAACATGGATTACAGCTGCTACACCCCCAATATAACAAACTCAGGGACAATGAAACAACACACACTGGCTCTTAGAATGATAACCAGAATGATAGAATGCTAGCCAAAAAAATCAAACAATCACATAGAAGTCATTTACTATATTATTTCTTGGATCACACTGTGAAAATTCTACCTGTCACCCTCAGGCTCAAATGCAGTATTCTAGGGTTTGTTACTTAGCTATTTTTAGTAAGGATTACATTCTAATGTAGGGAATGCTGCCATTTGGAAGCAAATAACTTTACATGCTCTCTATACAATATGTTATGGCTGGTCTTGAAATAAAGAAACTATAAACTATAGTATCAATTTACTTGCTTAGCATTAAAAAAAAAAAAAAAAAAAAAAAAAAATTTTATCCTACTCTGTGCTGCATGTCAAATAGAGCCAGGACTAGACTTTCAAATATGAGGCTATAATGCCAGTCAGAATGTCATGCATCAGTGTGCCTGGGCCCCTCATGGTATGGTACCAAGGCAAGACAGAGATAGCTATTGTCAACAGCAACTGTCAGAAGGAGTTCCCATGCCTTTGTATTTAGCAGAAAAAGCACTAAGTGTTTTCCATGATGAACAGACTCTTAGTATATTCAGTTTGGCCACATGAAATTGCTGATCTTCTAGGATTTTTTACGGCAAAAATTGCAAATTTCATATTATATAAACTAGTAACTCCCAAATTGAGTTAGATCAATTACTTCCATCTCATGGAAGTAATACTACATGCTGTTGCATCTCATGAGAAATGTTACTGTGAAAGAAAGAATTCTTGGCAGCCTACACATGACCTGATCATGACCCCCTTCCAAATGCATATACACACATACACACACATATGCACACTCCAGCAAATAGTGGATCCAAGAAGATCTCATCTCATTCAAAGCAGAAGGATCAAAAAGGATCCAACTCTAACAATATAATTTACAAAGGTATTTACTGCAGCATTGTTTGTAATGGCAAAATATTAGAAACATACTAAATATCCATCAACAGGCAATTAGTCAAATAAACCATATTACAAGCAAACAATAGATTTTTATTCATATTTTTAAAAGAATGATGGAGCTGTGTATATATACTAATATAGAACAATGTCTATATTACCCAGAATAGCTTAGGTTACACTGCAATAACAAACAATCTCAATACCTTAGTAGCTTAAGCCAACAAAACTATTTTTCTATCACACAACATATACTCGTGGAACAGAAGGATGCCCTGCACCACGTTATCCTCTCTCAGGGTCCTGGATTCATCATCCAGAAATTCATAACCATAGTGCAGGGGCATCTATGAGGGAAAAAGAAAATTATGCACCTACTTTTAAATTCTTCTACCTAGAAGTGCCATGTGTCACTTTCGGGTACATTTCATTCATTCAAAGAAGTCATATGGCCACATAACTGCAATGGGTTAGAAGTGCTTTCCTACTGAATTAGGCAAGAGGAGAAGTGGAAATATGGGGGAGCAGCAATGATGTTTACCACCATCAACTCCAAGAGATATTATTAAGTGAAGAGGAAAAGCAGGCCTTATTCTTCATGTTAAAAACATTATATATATTTTCTATTCCTGATATGCATTGAATAATTCTGGAGGGATAAATTGACAATAAGGAAATAACTCCAAGTAAGCATAGAAAGACTGAGTAGTTTAATTTTCTGGAAGGCTTAATAATTGTATGTGATTTTGTACGTTATATATTTCATACTATAATGCATGTATCATTAAAAACATATATTTTAAAACAAAAATGACAGGCATATGCCCTTTGATCCTAAAACATAAAGGGTAACATAAGGAATATATGTAAATTTGCCTCCCCTTGAATAAAAAGATGTAACAGTTTCCTAGAAGAAATGTTTGAGCCCAGAAGAGATTTTATTTAACTATCTAAATTTATAAAGACTTGTTATGGCTTATAAGTGAAATTTTCAAATTTTAAACTCAGAGACAAAGACAATAGATATTAGTGTGAAATGACTTGATAGTGATCACTGTCTGTGAACAAGACCAGATTACCACACAATACAGCTATCCATTTCCAGCCAGAACAAGGAGAACCTTGCATTCTTGATTACAGCATTCTGGATAGGACATAAATCCATCATCTGTCCATCAAAGAAAGCTTAACTATTTTCTAAAAGCAGCAAGGACTATATCAGGGAGAGAGGGATGTTCTTTCCTTATATAAACTGCATGTCTAGTACATTTCCCCAGCTGGGGATCATTTTTAATGTAAACGTCATCTTGTTATGGAACTCCCTGTTCTTTCAAAGTTCCTTAAATCACTAATTAGTTATGCTACATTAATAGCAGCTTTTAGGCTCTGTATCTTTCCACACTGATAGTCCTTTTAGAGGAGGGAAAAGACCAGCTGGAAGTCAAGGTGACAGATACTTTTCCAGGTACTTGCATACCACCCACTACCCGACGTGATGGCCTCATGCCACACTTCCAATTCCAGAAGCACAAGAGCTCACAGTTCAAATAAACCACTCCCAAGCGCCTCAGTCTGGAACTTTGACCACTGAGAAGTTGAAATGAAGCACTCCAAGTGACCACAGGCAGCACCCAGGACGATCTCTCGGTGTACTTAGGCTGGGCTGGAGAGCTACTAAATGTTAACAGAGCTCCTCTCAGCCATTCTGTGCCTCCCTCAAAAGGCTACCAGTTTATGTGTGCCACAGCAAGCCTAGGATGAAGGTAGACTTTATAATTGCCTGCACATAAAGAAGAAAAGTTCAAACACAGAAGGAATGAAAGGTGAAGTGAGAAGGAAAATGTTTCCTTCTTGTAGAATTGGCCTACAATAAAATGGTGCAAAATAATTGTGGATTCCTAGGAAGCTATACGTGAGATCATCATCTCTACTACCAGGTCTCCTGCTTCCAGACCAGGATGGATTTTAGTCCTTTAAAGGAATAGGACACTAATGAGGAAAGGGCCAAACTCTCATAAACTCCCAGAAAATCAAGGTTCCAGGGGACCCCCAACTAAGCCCAAAGAAAGTAACCCCCAAATCAGAATAAACCAGTTTTGGAAACTTGTTCAGTTCTGTGTCCTTGTATTGTTTTTCACATAGCCAGCAGAATAATTAATAATAAATTAATTTTACAAGATTCTACATAAATGCATTCATTAATATTAAAAAAGTGTTTGGTCAGATCATCTGTCCAGATTACTATTTAGGCAATAGGCACTTTATCTTCATTTACAGACAGCATTTTTGACTACCTACTACATGCCAGGCACTATGCTAGATACTAGGAATACAAAATTAAGAAAGCCACTATCCTCATGGCTCACAGATTTGCAGTTAGACATATGACAAATAATTCAATAGCTGCATTGATCAGATTGCTTGACATATCATGAGAACTCAGTAAGTGTTTATTGAAAAAATAAGTTTTAAATAAATGAATGATGGAGATTTGTAAAAAAGAGAATGCCAAAGTCTGAACTAGGTCAGGGAGACATCCCAGAGGAGATGATGTATGAACTAAGAGTTCACGGATAAATAAGAATTCTCCAGGAAGATGGACAACCAGGGAAGTAAGCCTGCCAGACAGAAGCAACTGTGCATGGGAAAGTTATAGAACACGGCACATTCACGGAACTGCAGGCAGATTAGCACGGTAGCAAGGGCTCCTCTGGGGAGTGGTAAAAGATGAACCTTGAAGAGTAGGTAGAGCCCAGATCACAAAACAGTCTGAGGAGCTTAGCACTTCTGCTGGAAGCAATGAGGTAGGAAGGATGTAAGCTGAGGAATAACATGATCATGGTTGTGGTTTGGAAAAAAATCTCCTTAGCAGCCATCTGGAGAATGAAATGCAGTTCATCAAAAGTAGACACAGGGATGAGAGGTGAAATAAGGCAAGGGAAAGAGGAGGTGGTAAGAAACTCCTTAGGAGAAGATGGAATCAACAGGGCAGCTTTGGTGAGTAATGGAATCTGGAAAGAAAGGGAGAGGAAGGAGGTAGAAGGGATACCTCTAAAGATTCCAGTTTGGGTGACTCTGAAATACGTGGAGAGTGTCTGATTCGGGGGGCAGTAAGTGTGGAGAAACAGGATCAGGAAGGAGATATAGCTCATAAGGGGTTGGGTGGCAGGTGGTAATTGACCTTGAGTTAGTCAGAACCAGATAGAAAAATCCAGTAGGCAATGGGAACAGGTTATGAAGCCAGGAGAGATAGCCCAGAAGATCAAGTTTGAGAATCATAAATACCAGGAACTTCTGGTAATCTGAAGGTAAAAGCCAATGTCGGTCGGGCGCAGCGGCTCACACCTGTAATCCCAGCGCTTTGGGAGGCCAAGGCGAGTGAATCACTTGAGGGCAGGAGTTTGAGACCAGCCTGGCCAACATGGTGAAACCCTGTCTCTACTAAAAATAACATAAAAATTAGCCGGGCATGGTGGCGCATGCCTGTAGTACCAGCTACTCAGGAGGCTGAGGCAGGAGAATCACTTGAACCTGGGAGGCGGAGGTTGCAGTAACTCGAGATTGCGCCACTGCACTCCAGCCTGGGTAACAAAGCAAGACTCTTTCTCAAAACAACAACAACAACAAAGCCAATGTCATAATTACTATAAGAATAAATCACATCAACTGAGTGCTAACAATGTGTTTGGTGCTCTGCTTAGTGCTTTCCATGGATTACTTCATTTAATTTGCACAGCAGCTCTCCACAGCAGATTTAACTATGATTCCCTTCTTTTTTTAGATGAGCCACTGAGACGTGCAGAGATTACATCATCTGGCCCAAGTCTTACAGCAAGTAAGCCACAACTGGAGCTGAAACACTGCCTTCTCCCTAGAGCAGAGAGGATCCAAACAGGAGGCCACATCCAGAGGCCAATCCAAAATGTGTTTTGCTTGGCCAGCACGATATTTTTATAAATTAGATGTCAATGATTTAGACCATGGCCTGCATCCTACCCCCCAAGTTCACCACTATCCTCAACATGCCAGACTGTCTCATGCCCACCTACTGTGGTGCAGGGATGGACACGTGTCATGAATGTGTCCTGTATCTCCTTCATGACTCTTCCCAAACAGCTGTGAGCTCCTTCAGGGTTTGCCTCAGCTGCAGAGAGCTGCCTCCCCAAGTCACACCCTTCTGGGCAGTCCACATCCAATGACCAATGAAGCAGGAAAAGAGAATAAAGGCTAGGTCATCTGATTCCAACACAGGGTGACTCTGATGGACCATTCCAATGTTAAAGCCCTGGTGAGATCAGCGGAAGCTGGCGGGCACGCGTTGCAACTCATTTTCTCCTTCTGCCCAAGCCTGCTTTCCTCCACAGGTGCTGTTCTCCAGGGCACTTCCCAATAAACTCTCTGCTCATGAAACTTCATCCCAGAGCCTGCTTCCTGGAAAACCAGCCTGTGACACATAAGTTGGCTGTTCTTGGAACACAATGAATTTTGACATCTACAAAAGGGTCAAGTATTGCCCTACAAGTTTCTAAATCTTTAAGACTTGGTGCACCTTAATATGTAAACCAAAAAAGCTGAGTGAGTTCCAGCTGCCAGAGAACAAAATTGACTCAGATTCCTGTCCAGGCAACAAAACCCACTGGGACCTCCATCTGGGACTGCTCCAAACGTGACTCCCACCTGCTTTTCCTAAGTCTTTATATTTGAATGCCTGCTGTCCGACTCTGAAAGCCCGCCACCTCACCAGTCCCAGGCCAGTTGAACAAAGGGTAGATATCTCGGGCTGTTCACTGGACTCACTCCTGCCCCTGCTCACTACAGAGTCCGTGTAAGCAGAGGGGACAACGCAAGTCTCACTGGGACACATTCATTTCTTTCGCTGAGAACTTTGGCCATCTCCTCAAGAATTCTCTGCTGAAATGCAAACAAACTTAGCATATACATGTATGTGTTCTCCATATATATGCATTGACTAAAAGGCAAAAAGGACTCACACCACAGTGTCAACAATGGCTTTCTCTGGGCTGTGTTACAGAATTCTTGCTATTTTTTTCCTATCTTTTTCTACTTAAATATTTTCTGAAATGAGGTGTTTTCATAATAAGAAAATGACAAAATTATTTTTCAGAGACAAAAGGATTGCACCCTTCTCCCTTGCAAATAACCTTGGAAAAGGAAGCACATTAAACCGTGAGCATGAGAGGAAGGTATTAATGCCTTGCTGTTAATTACTTGGAAAGCCAGCTAGCTGATATCAGAGCGCTGAGGAAATGAGATGTTTGATAGGCTCAGACAGGATGAAACAGTTCTACATTAGGTGAAGCCAGCCTGGGTGAGGGGCCACAGTGTTATGATGAAGGCGTCCAAGGTCACTGAAAGAGGAAGGCCTTTGCAAAAATGGGCCTGGGAGACATTGAGACTCACCTGCATCTCACCTCATCCAGTCTTGCCTGCCTCGTCCCTCACTCTCCTGTGCCCACCTCTCCATGCCGGCTCCCCAAAGCAGGCAGAAGAATGGGGCCAATAGCTAGATGCACTTTCGCTCGGGGCCCAGGTGAGGCTTCTGTCAGGACCCCTGGGCTGCCTCTCTTCCTCCCCCAGTGATTTCCAAGGTCCCTTTGTCTCTCACCCTTGAATTTAAAGTCTACAACTAGGCCAAAGCTCTCAATTCTTGACTCCCCTCCTCCAAGCCCTACCCTGGCCCTTCTCATTCTCCACAGGAGAAAGGAATCTTCTAAATGGAAACCCAAACAGAGAGACAAGAGCACATGGAGGAAAATGGGACTGACAGCTCCAACTCATCTTTTTATGCTCCACTGACACCTTCCACAAAAGACCCACTTCACCTGCGTTTCAATGCCTCCAACCTTATGACCTTGCAGCCCTCTCTGGATGACTGACTTGTATTTGTTTCACCTTGGTTCTCACTGGTGCAAATATGTACACCTGGGATCTACTGACTCCCAGTTAGCACCTGACCCAGTGCAGTCCACCTGCGTGAGGGAATCCCTGCACGTCTTTCCTGCTGCAAGGAGCAAAGGAGACTGAATCCCAGCTCTGTCTCTACCTGATAACTCTGTCCCCACCCTAACAGTGCCAGACTGCCCTCAATAAAAGCTTGGCGTACGCCCACGCTGTATGTTTCCCTCACATCCAGATACTCCTAGAGGCACCCTCTCCCTCTCTTTCCATTAAAGCTTGGCCCCAGGCAGTGGGGAGGCAGGGGGGAAATAAAGGAGCCCTGGCCTCTGCCTTCCTGCTCCTGGTCTCTCTCTTCCTCGCTGTAGTGGACAAGGTCAGTGCTCTGCCCAAGTCCCTTTGGGTCCTTTTTCACCATTTTGTGCACGTCCATGGCTTTCATCTTTCCGTATATATGCATTGACTAAAAGGTGAGAAGGAGTCACACCACAGTGTAAACAATGGTTTCCTCCGGATTGTGTTATAGCATTATTGCTATTTATTTTCTTTCTTTTTCTACATAAATATTTTCTGACATGTCCACGGCATTCATCTTCAACAGCCAACACCTGAGAATCTTCGCGGGCATGTAACCGGAACCTGCTTGCCTTCATCTGTGCAAACTGAGAGTATCCAAGAATTTGTCCCCAAAGCCCTCCCGCTTCCCCCCATGATTCTTAACCATTGGTTAATGGGGGCAGGAATATAAAAGCCTCTGCTCCCTTGCACAATCCATACCCCTGAGTTCTTTGGTGGGGTCAGGATGAAGCTACCCTCTGAGCTCTGGCTCTCCTTCCCTGTGCCGCTTGCCCCACTCCCTCACTGGTCCCCCTGGCTACCATCCTTAATAGGCCACTTACACGCGAATCTTCTCTCAGGGTCTGCTGCATGTGACATAAGTCACTCTCATTTTTCTTCTTCCTAGAAGGTGTGAGCTTGAAACCTTTCTATACTCTACATTCCTTCTACCATAGTTCAACCAACCTCACCTGTTACAGTAGAGAGACCGCTGGCTTTTCTTAATGTCTTTCTAAAGAAATGCCAAGAGTGATTCAGCACAATCTTCTTTTTACAAGGCAGATACAAACCCTGGAAAACAAAACGCAGGTACTCTCTTGGACTTGGTGATCATGGATAGCAGACAAGAGCCTTGGGTTGAACAAATTTATCTCAGAATTCTAAACCTAGAATAGCCTTGACCCCTTTATTGAATTTCATGTTAAACTTGTTCAATTATTTTCAACCAAATTACAAGTTATCCTCCAGATGCTGAATTTGACCTGCTTTTTAAAAATGGGTTAAAGACATTCAGTGTGCTCCCTGTGACATCGTTCCGTAATTAACATTCACTTAAAAACCTGAGCCATCCCTTTTTGCAACAAACTACCAATCAAATGTGTTCTGGGGAGACCTAACTGGGTTTGCTTCAGGTTGGTTCTGAAAGTTTAATATGACACAGGAAGTCCCCAACATTTAGCTAATTCCTTCTTCAAATTAAGACTGCTGATTATGTGGTGAATAAGGAAGCCACACTAAGCCTGGGCTTGGTGTAACAAGGCAAAAAGCCTGAAGTTAAACCATTTAAAAATAAAAGATTACCCACAGTATTGATCAGAGATGTAGAGTCCAAATCTCAAGGAGGGAAAGGCATGGTGCTTGTCTTCCCACCAACATTCCACATTAACTTTAGGTAGATCATTTTAATAATCTCTAAGTGGAAATGTTCCAAAGAAAGCTAAGTAATATGAAACTGACTCCATCAAATTAATTTGCTTCCTCCTGTGAATTCCATCACCTTCTGCCAAATAGAACATAGTGAAGCAGAGAACTATTACCGAAGTTATGGGTAATTTTGGAATACAGGAACACAATTACACCTGAAACAAGGATGACTACTAGATTACTAGCACACTTCCACCACTATTCTTCCTCTTTGTAGCCAAATGAAGAGTAATAACTGGACAGCAAATACCAAGCAACTCTCGCAAAGTAGGAAATTACATATGGTATAGAAAGCGCCAAGCAAATAATATTAGCTAAGGGTTTGGAGTGCTTACTATATGCCAAATACTATTTCAGAAGCTTTTCCACTTTAAACCATTTAATCCTCACAATTCAGTGAAAGAGGTACTATTATCCCCATTTTGCAGAAGAGTAAACAGGCACAGCAGCAGGCCATTTGTTCCTTTTACACAGCTTGTAAGTGGCAAGAGTCAGAATTTAAACTCACAGCTTTGCTCCAAAGCCCATACTCTTGCCAATACCCAGCCCCCAGTGGCCTCCATGCTGCAGAGCTGTGTAGGGTAGGCACTATTCAGATACTACAGTGTGGATGGTGCCCCCTGGAGGTGGGCCACTCTGAAGCGGAAGTAAAGTGATAAGTCAGTGAGGCGCTAGAGATATTTTGAGTGACAATGAGGTCAAAAAGAGAAAAGGTAGAAGCCTGGTGGGATTTCTGGGCCAGCAAGCACTAGCATTAAGGCCACGGCACCTGGTATAAAAGTAAAACCCTAACAAAATGAAAGCTAGAAGGTGGTTAAGGAAATCCTTGGGCTGTGCAGAACTTTGAAATAGTGGAGACCAGCATTTAAATTTGCTCTGATTCCCTAGCTCCTAGTTGATCTCCTCTCAAACGTATCCCAACAGAGACTGAGTTAAATTATAATACACCATCTTCCCAGACTCCTCTGCCCCCGCCCCGCTTGCCTCTCACTCCAATGACAGCCACTGCTTGCTCTTCCCCAGGTAGTCTAGGCTGCCATACTTCTCTTCTTTTGTACATGCTGTTCTCTTAGACTTTTTCTTCTCATCTGGAAAATTCCTACATGTCTTTCAGGACAATTACTAGATCATCTCAATTTTGATGGCTTCTCTAAGGCCCTAAATAATTCCATCTGGTTCAGCAATGGACCAGGTGCTGTGCTGAGGATTCAGAGGTAGACACAAAAGCGGTCCCTTGTTAATTTCTCCCTCATCAAAGTCCCCCTAATATAGAGCCTTCTAACTTACAATGTGCATCAGACTCACTTCAGACACTTTAAACCATACTTTTGCCCTGGGCTACACCTCTAGAGATTCTGATTTACTGTATTTCATCAAATCTAAGATGTCGTTGGCTCTCTGAAGTGCATTTTCTGTGCAACTAAAAAAGAAAAATGTTTTCAATCAAATTATGAGAAAATACCTTTCTTAACACATTGACTGTAAGAAGCATCACTTGAACCCTGGAGGCAGAGGTTGCAGCTAGCCAAGATCACGCTACTTCACTCCAGGCTGGGTGACAGAGTGAGATCCTATCTCAAAAATAAAATAAAAAATAAAATGTTGGGGGGAAATTGCATCTTAGAATCAACTAATGGTACTTGTCCTGGTTTGGGGACCTAGGCATCAATGTCTTCTAAATGAGCGTTTTGTTATGCTACTAAAAACCACCGCCCTAACACCTTTGCCACACCTCTGATCATTCAAGTCATTCTTTCATTCATTCAAGAAGCATGCTTTGAACACTTAATCAATTCCAGGTGCTATGTAATGAATACTGTGTATATATGTTGTGTATATAATGTAAAATGTATATGTATAATGACAGCAGACATTAATGTGGCATGGTTCCCACTCTGAAAAAGCTTATACTCTAGTATAGAAGAGATAGGGAGATTGGCGATTACAATCTTTTCTTTTTAATTTTTTAATCTTATTTTTTATTTATTTATTTTTTTTGTTTCCCACACTAGGCCATTAATGCAATGACTTTTCTTTGAATAAAATGTTATATTTCTTTTCATTTTGTTTTGTTTTTAAATTAAGAATAGGTGTCGCTCTGTCACCCAGGCTGGAATGCAGAGATGTGACCATAGCTCACTTCAGCCTCGAACTCCTGAGCTCGAGCGATCCTCCCATCTCAGGCTCTGAAGTAGCTGGGATTACAGGTATGCACCATTGCACCTGGCTCGTTTTGTTTTGTTGTTGTTGTTGTTGTTTAGTTTTTGTGGAGATGGGGTCTTACTATGTTGGCCAGGCTGGTCTCAAACTCCTGGTCTCAGGAAATCCTCCCTCCTTGGCCTCCCAGAGTCCTGGGATTAAAGACATGAGCCACTGTGCCTGGCCAGAAATGCTCTATTTCTAACAGAATGGGGAGAGAATATGCAAACCCTCTGTCTAAGAGTGAGGAGCCTCATCTTTTTATGCTCTAGCACCTTGCTGCTCCCTACATCACATCTCCATACATCAGAAGAGCATGGGCAATGTTGCTGTTTCCAGCTAATAGGCAGCCGGACCATTCGCGCTTATAGAAACAGGAAAAAGAGGTGGCACTGGCTAATGACAGCTAAAAAGGCTAAGCTCCATGATCAACAGAATTGGAAAAAAGAAAGGCCACAAAATTAAAATAAAAAGTGGGACACAGAAGGAAAGGAATGGCATGCTAAAGACGTGGCACGTAGAAGATACGGCATTAGAGATTAGAAATAGTAAAGACGACAAAAATTACCAGCAGCAAGAGGGGACAGTGGACAAGAGAGCTGTTAACAAAGAGACAGGGAAGAAAGACTAGCACAGTCTGGCAGCTAAAGAGCAAATATAATCTCAGCTGCTCTTGCTGGCACCATGTGAGGAATTTAGAGATGGACTGAGCCTACTCCTACCCCAAAAATCATTTTATTACAAAGTAGAAGAGCAATTGATGTCTGAACCATTAAGATAAATGATTGTTTTCTATTGTTAAAATTGCCAACCAACCCCATTTAAAAGCTTTAGGACTTACAGGGCTAAGACTGACTCATACACAATATTTTCTTTTGAGGCACACCGATAATCCCAGGTCACTGGTGCTCTTCTATAACAGCTTTGTTCATGGATAGATGTGATCTGTCTGATGACATTCCTTGCCTGTATGTTAATCATCACTAGAAAAATAGAACTCACCACTTAGACTTTCCCTGGAAACCTTTTACTGAGTCTGCGTCACATATTTACACTTAATATACTTACATTCTACTTGCACCCAAAGTGTGGACTTTGAAATATATTAGTGGATAATCCAAAAGAGGGGTCATGGCAAGGTTTCATCTCTAAATTATGTTCTAAGTTTTGTGTATCTTTCTTATTCCTTTGAATAACCTATTATTTGGGTGATTTATTATAGGATAAATTCAAGGGGACTTCACACTATACCACCAGAAGGTATCAACAAACATCTGCCTCAGCCTACGCAGAATTCTACCCATCAAGGGACCAACGGATATGCAAACCCATGTATGAGTGCCAATAAACCGAGTCAACAATGCATTTGATAACGCTAAAGACACAGACGGATCCTAAGGTTAATTTTGCTAAAAACTGGTAGACGCAGCAGAATCCTCAACTTCAGCACTGACGAACAGTCCATCAAATGGCAAGTATGTTTTGAACGCCTGTGTGGGCCTAATACTACATGTCATCAGTGAGAGATCTGAAGTTATGATAGGTAGTCCTGTGTCAGGCGGAGTTTACATATCATCATGACCTCATTCATCTACCATGTGTTGAGTCCCTAGTTTGTACTAGGCATTGAGAGAAAAATTGCTTGAACACTGGAGGCAGAGGTTGCAGTGAGCCGAGATCGTGCCAGTGCACTCCTTCTAAAAAAAAAAAAAAAAAAAAAAAAAAAAAAACTCACAGTCCAATGGAGGAAAGAAACACATAAAGGTACAATTAAGGTTCTATGGGGCATTTAGCACCACACCTGGTAATTCCAGATGCCGAATCCATGTCTGCTGAATGGAATGAACATAGATGTTCACGTGACCACCAGGAATTCAATTTGCCTGGAGTCAAGGACTTGTCAGGAAATATAAAACACCAGACTGGAAAGCACTGGAGTTAGCTATAACTGGATCTTTGATGGCTTTCTAAGCTATATTAAGAGGTCTGAAATTTTTTTTTTTTTTTTTCTGGCAAACAAATAGAAATGACTGAAGGTTCTCAAGCGAAGGAGTGGCCTAATCTATGATCTCTGGGCAACAGTAAAGACGGTGGATTGAAAGAAGTGAGCCTGGAGCAAGGGTGATCTGTTGAAAGGCCATTGCAATAGTCCTAGTGAAGTATGACAAAGGCTTTCATGAGGCCAGTGGTGCCGGGGCTGGAGAAGAATATCCCCAGATACGTTTAGGAATAGAATTGACAGAACTTGGTGACTAGATGAGTGCATTTCTGAAAGAAAGGGAAGGCATAATCAAGAGTGCCTCTGAGGAGTCTAGCTTAGGCAACTGCATAGGAGTTTATTTGTAGAAATTGATTACAGGAACAGGAGTGGGTTGGAGTAGGAAGGAGAGGTAGGTAACAGGTACCACCTCAGACATGCCGGAATTGAGATGCCTCTGAGACATCCAAGTTCAGGTCTCCAGTGGCCATTTGGTGCTAAGAGAAATATCTGAGCAGGAGATACCTGTTATATCTCCAAGTGATGTTACTAAGGAGACAAGACAGGATGTGCACATGGAAACAACTAATGAACAAAGCAACATGCACTGTTTTTATATGCTACATTGCTTTCAATGGAGAAGTCATGAATTAAGAGTTCAGACAGCAGGGAAAACTACATCAGCTGGCAGAATACGGGAAAAAGAGCCCGGCCTTCAGGGATGCACAGAATTCAGACAATCAAATGAAGGACATTTAGGGGGTCAAAGCACGCACAACCCAAGTCAGGAGGTTAGGAGGTGTCCAGGCCAGAGAAGGGACCTGCCTGATGGAGTGGGAAGCTTAGGTGTGAGAGTGCAGCATTATGACTGAAAGCAAAGGGAAGCCAATTATTAACAGTCCTGAAATAAGATATTAAGTCAGTAGGGAACAAGAGCTGTTATGCATTTTGAAGAGCATGTCATGATGGAAATGTTTAACCACTCAATCAAAATGGAGTTTATAAGACTCATCCCACAGGTATTTATGTCCGTGCCCAATTCCAAGGTACCATCTCTTCACTAAAGCCCTAAGGTCACCTACATTTATATAGAGGATTCTTTTGTTGCTGCTGTTTGGTTTTGTTTTGAGACAGGGTCTCACTCTGTCACCCACACTGGAGTGCAGTGGCAAAATCATGGCTCACCGCAGTCGCAACCTCCTAGGTTCAGGCAATCCTCTCACCTCAGCCTCCCCAGCAGCTGGGACCACAGGCATGCACCACCATGCCTGACTAATTTATTTTCTTTCCTTTCTTTTCTTTTCTTTTCTTTCTCTCTTTCCTTCTATTCTTTCTTTCTCTCTTTCTCTCTTTCTTTCTATTCTTTCTTTCTCTCTCCTTCTCTTTCTTTCTTTCTATGTTTTTTTTTTTTTTCCTTTTTTTTTCAGATGGAGTCTCACCCCCCATTGCACAGGCTGGAGTGCAGTGGCACAATCTTGGCTCACTGCAACCTCCATCTCCCAGATTCAAGCGATTCTCCTTCCTCAGCCTCCCAAGTAGCTGGGATTACAGGCATGCTCCACCACACCCTGCTAACTTTTGTACTTTTAGTAGAGACGGGGTTTCACCATGTTGGCCAGGCTGGTCTCGAACTCCTGACATCAGGTGTTCCACCCACCTCAGCCTCCTAAAGTGCTGAGATTACAGGCGTGAGCCACCACACTCAGCCTCTTTCTTTATTTTTGTAAAGATGAAGTGTCACTGTGTTGCCCAGGCTGGTCTTGAACTCCTGGCCTCAAGTGATCCTCCCACCTCAGCCTCCCAAACTGCTGGGATTATAGGTTGATATGGTTTGGATCTGTGTCCCCACTCGAATGTCAGGTTCAATTATAATCCCCAATGTTGCAGGTGGGGCGTGGTGGGAGGTGATTTGATCATGGGGGTGGATACTTTGTGGATGGTTTAGCACCACACCTTTCGTGCTATTCTCCTGTTCGAGTTCTTACAAGATCTGGTTGTATAAAAGTGTGTAGCACCTCCCCACAACCCTGCCGCACCCCACTTGCTCCTGCTCCAGCCATTTATGACATTCAAGATGTTCCTGCTTCCCCTTTGCCTTCTGCCATGATTCACAGTTTCTTGAGGCCTCCCCAGAAGGTGAACAGAAGCCTTTATGCTTCCTGTACAGCCTGCAGAACCATGAGCCAATTAAATCTCTTTTCTTTATAAATTACCCAGCCTCAGGTATTTCTCTGTAGCTGTTCGAGAACAGACTAATACACAGGTGTGAGCCAATGCACCCAGCCTATAGAGGATTCTTAAAAGGAAACTTCGCAAAAGATATATCAAAGCAAAGAAGCAGAGTAACAGTGAAATTTCACAACACCAAGTATCATTAAAATAAGTGACTGCAACAGATATTTCCATTTTCATACAGATGGTCCATAATAACAGTGTTTTGCTGAGCAGCTTATAACATGTCTTCTGTAATGAGGGATCCTTTTTAACATATGCTTTCCTTTATTCTTGACCACCTAACTCACTTTCTATGGGGACTCTAAAATATTTATGAGCTACCCAAAATCTTGGAGTAAGATTAAATGATAGGAAACGGACCCCCCTTTTTTAAAACTAAAAATTGGGTCAAGGATCTACCAAAACAAAACTATGCTTCTTCTGGGCATGAGAGTTAGCCTAGGAGACACAGAATAACAGAGATCCAGTCTCTTCTGCTCTCAGTTTATGTGACTTGGGCAGAACTGACATAATACCTCTGCCTAACACGATGATCACCATTTCCACAGCTCCACAGGGAGGCATGTGAGTAGGAGTGGTCATTGTGATTGGTTCAGAAATGATTACATAACCGAGTTAATCTAGTGAGACACTGGCAGATACAGTTGGATACTTAAACACCAACCATGTTCCAGTTCACCCCTTCTTCTTTGTTAACTGAACTCTGATTTTGTTTAGTTTTTAAGCAACATCCATGGGCACAAGAGATAAATTTTAATAAGCTTAAAATTATTAAGGTACAGGAATACCTCAGAGATATCATAAGTTCAATTTCAGACTACAATAAAGCTAATTCCACAATTAAGCAAGTCACACAATTTTTAAATTTTTCCAGTGCATATAACAGTTATATTTACACTAAACTGTAGTCTAGTGTGTGCAATAGCATTGTGTCTAAAAAATGTACAAACCTTGATTTAAAATTACTTTATTGCTAAAAAATGCTCATGACTATTTGAGCTATCAGTGAGTGGTAATTTTTTCTTACTAGTGAGAGGTCTGGCCTCAGTGTTGATGGCTGCTGAGTAATCAGGGTGGTGGTTGCTCAAGGTTGGGGTGGCTGTAGCAATTGTGTAAAATAAGACAACACTGAAGACTGCTGCATTAGTTTATTCTTTCTTTCATAAAAGATTTCCCTGTAGCATGTGTTGCTGCTTGATAGTGTTTTACCCACCGTAGAACCATTTTAAAAATTGTAGTCCGTCTTCCCCCAAATGCTACTGCTACTTTATCAATTAAGCTTATGGAATATTCCAAACACTGTGTTGTCATTTCAACAGTGTTCACACCCTCTTCAACACAAATAAATTTCATCTCAAGAAACCACTTTCTTCGTTCATTCTTAAGAGGTAACTCTTCGGCCGGACGCGGTGGCTCACGTCTGTAATCCCAGCACTTTGGGAGGCCGAGGCGGGCGGATCACGAGGTCAGGAGATGGAGACCATCCTGGCTAACATGGGCAAACCCCATCTCTACTAAAAATACAAAAACAATTAGCGAGGTGTGGTGGCGAGTCCCAGCTACTAGGGAGGCTGAGGCAGGAGAATGGCGTGAACCCAGGAGGCGGAGCTTGCAGTGAGCCGAGATTGCACCACTGCACTCCAGCCTGGGTGACAGAGCAAGACTCAGTCTAAAAAAAAAAAAGTAACTCTTCATGCATTAAATTTTATCAAGAAATTGCAGCAATTCACTTACATCTTCAGGCTCTACTTCCTTTTTAAAAAAATTAACTTAGAGGGTAGAAGGGCAGTTTTGTTACATGGATACATTGCATAGTGCTGAAGTCTGGGCTTTCAGTGTAACCATCACCCGAATAGTGTACATTGTACCCATTAAGTAATTTCTCACCCCTCACTCCCTTCCTCACTCCCACCCTTCCACATCTCCAGTGTCTATTATTCCACACTCTGTTCATGTGTACACATTATTTAGCACCCGCTTATGTAAGAATATATAGTATATGACTTTCTTCTCTTGAGTTCTTTCACTTAAGATAATGGCCTGCAGTTCCATCCATGTTGCTGCAAAAGACATGATTTCATTCTTTTTTATGGCTAAGTACTGTTTCATGACAGATATATGGTAGATAGACAGATGCTAGATAGATGATAGATAGATGATAGATAGATAGATAGATAGATAGATAGATAGATAGATAGATGCCATATATAATCATCTGTTAATGGACACCTAGGTCAATTTCATATCTCTGCTATTGTGAATAATGCTGTGATAAACATATGAGTGCAGGCATCTTTTTGATATAATTATTTCTTTTCCCAGTAGTGGGATTGCTGGATAAAATATGGTAGTTCTATTTTTAGTTCTTTGATAAATCTCCATACCATTACCCATAAAGGTTGTACCAATTTAACATTCCTATCAACAGTGTATAAGTGTTCCCTTCTCTCTGCCTCCTAGCCGACATCTGTTTTGTGTTGTTGTTGTTGTTTTGGTTTTGTTTTGTTTTGTTTTTTACTTTTTAATAATTGCTATTCTAACTGTTGTAAGATGCTATTCATTGTGGTTATAATTTGCATTCTCTGATGATTAGTGATATTGAGCATTTTTCATGTTTTTTGGCCATTTGTATGTCTCCTTTTGAAAAACGTCTGTTCATCTCCTTTGACCACTTTTTAATGGGGTTATATGACAGGTGCTTTTTTGTTTGTTTGTTTGTTTCAGATGGAGTCTTGCTCTGTCACCAGGCAGGAGTGCAGTGGTGTGGTCTTGACTCACTGCAACCTCCACCTCCCAGGTTCAAGCAATTCTCCTGCCTCAACCTCCCAAATAGCTGGGACTAAAGGTATGCACACCACGCCTTGCTAATTTTTGTATTTTGAGTAGAGATGGGGTTTCACCATATTGACCAGGCTGGTCTCAAACTCCTGACCTCATGATCCACCCGCCTTGGCCTCCAAAGTGCTGGGATTGCAGGCGTGAGCCACTGCGCCTGGCCTTGAGGAATTTTTTATTGTGTTGTTTGAGTTTCTTATAGATTCTGGATATCAGTCCTTTGTCAGATGCTTAGTTTGCAAATATTTTCTCCCATTCTGTTGGTTGTCTGTTCACTCTGTTGATTATTTCTTTTGCTATGCAAAAGTTTTTTAGTTTAATTACATCCCATTTGTCTATTTTTGTTTTTTGTTGCATTTGCCTTTGGAGCCTTAGTCATAAAATCTGTCAGCCTTCACTTCTAATTCTAGTTCTCTTGCTATTTTCAGCATATCTGCAGTTACTTTCTCCAATGAAGTCTTGAACCCCTCAAAGTCATCCATGAGGGTTGACATCAACTTCTTTCAAACTCCTGTTAATGTTAATATTGTGACCTCCTCTCATGAATCACAAGTCTTCTTAATAGTGCCTAGAATGGTGAATCCTTTCCAGAAGTTTTCCAATTTACTTTGCCCAGATGTATCCAAGGAATCACTATCTATGGCAGCTGTAGCTTTATGAAATACAGTCTTAAATAACAAGACATCAAAGAGAAAATTACCCCTTGATCCATGGACTGTAGAATGGATGTTGTGTTAACAGGCATGAAAACAGCATTAATCTCCTTCTACATCTCCATAAGATCTTGGGTGACCAGGTGCATTGTCAATGAGCAGTACTATTTTCAAAGAAATCTTTTCTTTAGGTCTTAACAGTGGGTTTAAAATATTCAGTAAACCATGCTGTAACCAGAAGTGCTGTCATCCAGGCTTTGCTCTTCCATTTCTAGGGCACAGGCAGAGTAGATTTAGCATAATTCTTAAGTGCAATATGATTTTCTGAATGGAAAATGAGCACTGGCTTCAACTGAAAGTAAACGTTGCTTTCGCCCCTAACAAGAGAGTCAGCCTGTCCTTTGAAGCTTTGCAGCCAGGCATTGACTTTTCTTCTCTAGCTATGAAAGTCCTATATGGCACCTTCTTCCAATATAAGGGTGTTTTGCCCACATTAGAAATTTATTTAGTGTGGCCACCTCCATCAGTGATCTTTGCCAGATGTTCTAGATAACTTGCTGCAGCTTCTACATCAGCACTTGCTGCTTCACCTTGCACTTTTATGTTACAGACATGGCTTCTTTTCTCAAACCTCATGAACCAACCTCTTCTAGCTTCCAAATTTTCTTCTGCATTTTCCTCACCTCTCTCAGCCTTCACAGAATTGAAGACACAATTAAAACAAAATCACCATCTTTTGGCTGGGTGCAGTGGCTCACGCCTGTATTCCTAGCACTTTGGAAGGCCGAGGCAGGCAGATCACCTAAGGTCAGGAGTTCGAGACCAGTCTGGCCAACATGGTGAAACCCCATCTCTACTAAAGATACAAAATTAGCTGGGTGTAATGGTGGGCACCTGTGATTCCCGCTACTCCGGAGGCTGAGGCAGGAGAATCACTTGAACCTGGGAGGCAGAGGTTGCTGTGAGCCAAGATCGTGCCATTGCACTCCAGCCTGGGCAACAACAAAAAAAAAGAATGAAACTCCATCTCAAAATATATATATATATATTTTAGGCAGACAGAGAGGAAAAGGGGTCCTTGGGAAGTTTTCATTTTTTAAAACATCTCCAGTAAAGTTTCTTGTAAAGCTCTGGCTCTTAGAGCAAGACCAGCAACCTTTGATATGCATATGCAGGCCATTAGAAACTGGGTCCACCCAACATGGCTGGGCTGGCAATCTTTAATATGCAAATACCAGCCATTAGAAACTGGGTCCACCCAACATGGCAATTCCTGTGGCCTTCTTGCCCTTGCCCCATATGTTTCTGGTGACATGGTGGCCCCAACATATCCCCATGTGCGTAAAACATCATGGCACCCTGCATTTGCATATTAAAAGGCTAGGATGGGAGGGCCATTTTCTTCACAGGCTACATGAATGACATGCCTGGTCAAGCCAATTCCCTGAGCCCTATGCAAATCAAACAGCGCCTCCTCCAGCCTCTTCATATACCTGGCTGGTATCCATGGCAGGTGGGGTTACCTCTCTCGGCTTTGGAGCCCCCTCTCTCTGTCTCTGTACAGGAGAGCTTCTTCCTTCTTTCTTCTCCCTTCTATCTTGCCTATTAAACTCTCTGCTCCTTAAAATAAAAAAAATTTTTAAAAAGTTCACCATCTGCAAAGTGCAATAAAATGAAACATACTTGGAATTGTATTCCCCTTGGAAAGGATTGGTAAAGAGTGAGCATGTGATGTAACTCTGACCCAGGAGACATAGGAGAGGTCTGTTCAGTGACTTCTGGAGAGTTTTTCCACACTCTCAAGAGAAAACACAAAGCAGGGACTTATTCCTTCCTGCCTTTGGGCATTGTCATGTGAAGATGTGATGCTGGGTGCTATCGTCTGATAGTATGAAACTATAAGGGGAAGATCAAGAAATTCATAGAGAACCTGAC
This sequence comes from Rhinopithecus bieti, assembly GCF_001698545.2. Taxonomy (NCBI): domain Eukaryota; kingdom Metazoa; phylum Chordata; class Mammalia; order Primates; family Cercopithecidae; genus Rhinopithecus; species Rhinopithecus bieti. Next base: position 49,653 of record NW_016803492.1, on the reverse strand, counting down.
CAAATGCTCTAACATCCTTGATCTCCTGAGTTAACTAACTCTGGAACTGCCCCTACCTCTGAGTTTCTTGTTATGTAAGAAAAGTAAAGCCCTGTAATCCAACATTTGAATTACTTGTGGCCAGAACCATCCTAACAGATTCAGGCTCAAACCTGAGGCTTTTGTTGCCACTCTTACAAAAGAACTTCCTCTGCTATTAGCATGACTACTCTGGTAGAACATGACCCCGCAGATCTCCCCAGCCTCCATAAGGGAGGCAGCAATGAGAAAATAAAACCAACAGAGAGGAAAACAGTGCCAAGAAATGGAAAAATACAAATTCCCAATGACATCATTTGAGAACCTAGATCTGATTGTGCAAGAAGCTACTCCCAACTTCTTTAGTTACATGAACCAAAACATTCCCTGTTTTGCTCTTGCTAGTTTGAGCTGCATCTCTTCCATTTGTGATTTAAAGAGAGTACACGTGCACTGGGAGGGAGGAAAAGAAAAAGAAAAACTGATTGTGATAGCATTTGGAAAACCCCTAGCACATAGACCTGGCACTCAGTATTACGGTGAAACCTACATTTAAGTTTTCTGTACCTCTCTTTTATCCTTCAGTCAAATCATCATCATCAAGAGTAACATTAAATGAGTATCAATATTCACCCAATTCTCTCCATCTCCCCAATCTGAAATGGTCCACAAGCTTGAAATGGAACTTATCCAAGCATCCATATTAGTCCCCAAAGCAAGTTAGAAGAAAAAACGTAAGTAAGGCAGTCAATAAATATGACCTTTTCTTATTTCCCTTCCTACTTTAAAGAAAGTTCTTTTAACGTATTAGGTTATTATACCTTATCTCCTGGGAGTGACTCCCAGCACTTTGTCAATTATAATCACATTCAGAGGTCACATCTGATTGAGTCCTCAGACATAGCACATTTGGTTTATATGCTAATATTTATTTAACCTCCAAGATTTGGAGTCCCTGAAGACTAAGAATAGTTTTCATTGAAAGCTCAGTATCTAATGCAGTATTTTACATACTGAAGGCACCCAATAATGTGTGCTGATTGAACAGGTGAATGAATTCAACCTTAAAGTCTCCCTTAATTTATTTGAAGAAATAGGATGTTATTTAAAGATGAGTCATACTGGAGAGCCCAACACACCAGATTATTTATCTATCGAGCGTAGATCTCAGTTGTAAGCAGCAAAAGCTAATGCTGACCGATGAACTGGAAAATTAGTTGATTTAAAACATACCGGGCCAGACACGGTTGCTCATTCCTGTAATCCCAGCACTTTGGAAGATCGAGTCAGGAGCACCACTTGAACCCAGGAGTTCAAGACCAGCCTGGGCAACATGGCGAAACCCTGTCTCGACAAAAAAATACAAAAATTAGCCAGGTGTGGTGGTGCATGTTAGTAATCTGAGCTACTGAGGAGGCTGAGCTAGGAGGATTGCTTGAGCCCAGAAGGTGGAGGTGGCAGTGAGCCGAGATCATGCCACTGCACTTCAGCCTGGGCAACAGAGCAAGAGCTTGTCTCAAAAAAAATAAAATTATATACACACACACACACACATATATATACACACACACACACACACATATATATATATGGTAGCACATAAGTTGCCCAGAAGACCAGGGAGCCAGACACAAGTCTTACCTTCTAAAAACAAAACTCAATTTCAAATCACAGAACTGGCCAAATGAGGAAATCCCCACCCCACTGAGCAGTGGAGGCATGGCCAAAAACGGAAGCTCACTTCCCAGCATGCTTTCTCATGTTCTTGACATCTGAATTGCAGCCTCACACGGATGCATCTGATTGGCAGAGTCTGGGTCCCATACTTGCATCCTAGCTGCATAAGATCCTGGAATTTGAGTTTACATCTATACAGAAAAGGAAAAATTCATCATAGGAAGACTTTTCCTAAATATATAAAGGTCATCCAAAAGATGATGAACAGTCATGAGTATGACACATGTTCAGAACTTTGGAACTTAAGAATGTTAGGGACAAAATCATCTGCATGAATGATTCTCTTATCATCTGGACCAACACCCCCAAAGGAGGCAACTACTGACTCCAGGTCCCTCAGCTGGCTCTGCAGGCTCTTCTGTAATCTGCTGTCTGGCATTGGACACCTAGGCTGAACCCTGGTGGGGTGGAGCAGAAACTAGAAGAAAATGTGAGAAAGTATCTAGATTTGGTGTAAAGAACTTGCCTCAAGTAATGATCAGTAAAAATGAATCCTAAGCAATTTGCATCCATTATGTCACAACCTTGTGAGGCAGGTGGTGTATTCACTCTACATCAGAGAAACTGAAGAGTAGAGAAGGATTTTCAACCTGTGAAGGACAGTACTAGGATTCGACACCACAGCTGCAGAAAAGCCATTGCACTCTGACATTTTTATTTTCAAGTCCTCTGGCACTGATGTATTTAAAACTTCTCAATTTAAATACAAATGATTTTTATTTCTGTATCCATCTTTCAATTTTCCAAGTGTTTATATTAGATTTTCCAAAAATGCTTCTTGAACGAAACGACATAGATTTTATAAAAGCTGAAATTGTCTACACTCTCTACCTTTATTGACCTTGAGTCCCATATATCACAATTGCTGGGAAAAATATCTGTGAAATAACTCAAACAAATAATTATAGCACTCCATATAATACATATAAATGCTCTTTAACTAGCATAGCAACATTTACCCTTGGAGGCACTCGTTTTCTGTAATTACTGCTTATATGAAAATAAACCTCAGCTGAAAGCTATGAGAAAAATCAATTCAAAATAGAACCTCCGACTTGCCAACACTGCGGAGATGTTTACCAATATGTACGTGCCATTTATGTGCACTGCCCACTGAAAAATCACCAACAGTTCACAAATTGCTCCAAGAATAAATCTTATTGACAAGGCAACAAAATGGAACTGAAAAATACAGTCAACTCAGTGATTTGTTGACAAATTATTCATGATAATCAGTAATTACTGATTTCATGACTTCTAACAGCATCCACTTTAGTGAGTGCTAGGTGTATTTTGTTGATCTCTTACAGTGAAGACATTGTTCATTATCGTTACCTTATGTCTTTTAATGGAAGGCAGCTGTTGTCATGGCAAGACACAGGTATGAATCCTTGCTCTGTTTTGTGCTATCTCTTGGACTTTGGGTAAATTATTTTACCTCTCTAAGCCTCTGTTTTCCCATCTTAGAACTCGTATATCTCAGGATTGTGAGAGGGCCAAACTAAAGGTGTTAATAAGCAAGAATTTAATAAATATTAATATATATTAACATATTCACAGTATATATTTCTACTAGAATTCTATGATAGGAATAAATATTACTTGCCAGATGAACGGATGTGCTTCCTTTAATTTGGGCTAACATGTTTTATAACAGATCACAAGGAGACTGGATCAAGATTGCAAACTAAGAACATGCTAAAACCTCTCCTCCATCTCAAATTCCCATAAATAACAAGAAAAGGAAGTAATTGAAAACAGCACTTGGCCGGGTGTGGTGCCTCATGCCTGTAATCTTAGCACTTTGGGAGGCCAAGCTGGGCAGATCACTTGAGGTCAGGAGTTTGAGACCAGCCTTGCCAACATGGCGAAACTGTGTCTCTACTAAAAATACAAATATTAGCAGGGTGTGGTGGCAGGTGCCTGCAATCCCAGCTACTCAGGAGGCTGAGGCAGGAGAATCGGTTGAACCTAGGAGGCAGAGGTTGCAGTGAGCCGAGATCGTGTTACACACTCCAGCCTGGGCTACAGAGTGAGCCTCCGTCAAAACAAGGAAGGAAGGACGGAAGGAAGGAAGGAAGGAAGGAAGGAAGGAAGGGAGGGAGGGAGGGAGGGAGGAGGGAAGGGAGAGGGAAGAAAGAGAGAAGAAAGAAAGAAAGAAAGAAAGAAAGAAAGAAAGAAAGAAGAAAGAAAGAAAGAAAGAAAAAAGAAAGAAGAAAGAAGAAAGGGGAGGAGGGAAGGAGGAAAAGAATGAGAAAGAAAGAAAGAGAAAGAAAGAAAGAAAAAAGAAAGAAAGAAAGAGAAAGAAGAGGGAGGGAAGGAGGGAGGAGGAAGGAAGGAAGGAAAATAGCACAAAAAAAGACTTGAGTGCTCTCAGTGGATCAGAAATTATAGAAATTCCTAAAAAAGTTAAAGACACTATATATCCCATGAATATATGCAATTTATTTTGTGTCGATTAAAACAAGTTTTTTTTTTTTTTTTTTTTTTTTTTTTTTTTTTTTTTTTTTTGGAGACGGAGTCTCGCTCTGTGGCCCAGGCTGGAGTGCAGTGCTCCGGATCTCAGCTCACTGCAAGGCCCCGCCTCCTGGGTTTACGCCATTCTCCTCCTCAGCCTCCCGAGTAGCTGGGACTACAGGTGCCCGCCACTCTCGCCCGGCTTAGTTTTTTGTATTTTTTTAGTAAGTGACGAGGTTTCAACCACGATTAGTCAGGATGGTTCGATCTCCTGCCTCGTGATCCGCCCGTCTCGCCTCCCAAGTGGCTGGGATTACAGGCTTGAGCCACTGCGCCTGGCCAAGATTTATTTTAAGTATTAAAAAAATTAAAGGTAGATGAGTTTATAGTGAAGGAAGAAATAATAACCAAAACAGACACACAAGAGAACTGATAAAGAGGATAAAAGTGTCTTTAGGCTACAAGCTGAGAGGCAATAAATGAAAGGAATGAAAGAGGATCCAGGGTCAATCAGAAGAGTGGTTGGTGGAAGTAGAGGCATCCAGTAACTTTGAACCCTTTGTTCCTCTCCTTCTGGTGCCACATACGTTCAGCAGAGGCTTCTGCTCTGAGCAAGACAGGAGTAGTGCATATCCACGAACATGTCAGTCCTGGTCATCAGGACAGGGCTCACTGCCATCCGGAAGGAAGCAGAAGCCTCCATTGCCCACGAAGCCACAGGCACACCCCTGCGTGGAATCGGCTAACATAGGAGCTCAGATTCCAGAGGGGCATGCAACCAAACCCAGCAAATATTTAAGGAAAAGTAATCTTCTGGAAGAAGGCTCTATGCTCATTATATAGACAAACTCACATCCACAGAACCAAAGGTCATGGAACAAACTGAGGATTTTGATTTTTTTTTTTTAAAGTAGGATTTCGCCATGAGAGATGGCTTGCAGTGAGCCGAGACTGTACCACTGCACTCCAGCCTGGGCAACAGAGCAAGACTTCGTCTAAAATAAAAATGTAAGAGTGCCAGAATAAGTCCAATGTATAAGTAATCACGGTAAATGGGAAAGGGTAAAATGGTCTATTAAAAGACAGAGACTTTTTTTTTAATTTAGTCAAATGCTGTTCATAGTAAAGGGGCCCAAAATAACATGTCTCAGGACTGAAAATAAAGAGATAGGAAAAGACAGACATGGCAAATGTTAACATAAATAAAACAGAAGTATCAATATTAATCTCCAACAAAAGAAAGTTCAAGAAATAAAACTCTTTTCAAGACAGAAGAAACATGGAAGTAAGTTTCATTTTTCATTCAACAAATATCGATTACACACCTGAAATGTGCAGGCACCCTTCTAGGCTTGATGGAGGTAGCAGAGAGCCAGACAGACAAGACCCAGCTCACATGGAATCCAGTGGGATACAGACATTCACTTCTATCCCTTACATTTACAGAACTCAGGGCAAAAATACAAATTCAAGCCAAGTATTCTTTATGTCTAAATGATTAAAAGTTATAATTCAAACCAATGATAACAATTGACAAATTGTTAGATGAAATATTTTCTAGCCTCCTACTTTGATAGACACTCCTTCATAACAACTAAGCAGGCTTGGTTCAAAGTCAGAATTCTTCGATTCCTCAATTGTAGAAATCCACCCCTTAGTTGATACCCCCTTTTTCTTTCACCCCCAGTTCTGGCCACATAACAAGTGGCCTTAAGAACATATGTGTGGACTCCCCAGATTGTGTGTCCAAGTCCTATTGACATTTCCTGCAAACACCTCTTGGCTAGCCATCCCTCAGGCTTCAGAATACACACACTGATAGCACAGTCCACTCTTGGGAAGATGGACCTAGAAATGAGCTCCATACAGGTCCTAGAAGCTAGCTTGGGACAATATGCACAGGGAATTCGGGCCTATCAGTTTCCCTTACCACGGTCTGTAACTTGGAAGAAGGTAGTGCAGGCTCCAGGAAGGCATGTCCTTTTGCTCTGGTGGATCCCTGGATGTGCGGAATGGGTCAGAGTGTAATCCTCAAACAAAGGGCCCGGGGTAAGGGCACCTCCTGACAGGTTTAAGGCAGCGCTGCTGACAATACACAGAAAAACCAATAAATAAATAAACATGAAAAGTGCTAAGCAAAGATTGAATACAGGGTGACAGAAAAACAAGATACTAGGTGGCATTTTTTATAAAATAGCCAAAAGCAGTCTGAAGCAGGTGCAGATCAGTTCAGCCAATATTAGAATTTTCAAAAAGAAAGCTGGACATTCTAATCAGAGGGAAGAGTATTCTAAACAGAAGGTTAGTCATTCACACAAAGTCTCTGGGCAGAAATGAGCTTGATATGTTTCAGGAACTGAAAAGAGGTCCGAATACAGCGGGGAAGGAGGAGAGTGGCAGATGAGTTCACCAAGGTAGGCACACAGCAGATCATGTGGAGTTTTGTACGTGAAAGTAAGGAGTTTGGGTTTTGTTCTCAGCAGGAGGTGGATCACCTGAGGTCAGGAGTTCAAGACCAGCCTGGGCAACATGGTGAAATGCCGCCTCTACTAAAAATACAAAAATTAGCCGGGCGTGGTGGCACATGCCTGTAGTCCCAGCTACTCAGGAGGCTGAGGCTGGAGAATCGCTTGAACCCAGGAGGCGGAAATTGCAGTGAGCCGAGATCGCACTGCTGCACTCCAACCTGGATGACAGAGTGAGACTCTGTCTCAAAAAAAAGAAGAAGATTTTAAGCAGAGAGCTAACATAATTGAACTTATGTATCTTAGAGTTGACTCTGGCTGCTGGGCAATATGGGGTAAAGCAAGAATGAAGGGAGAAACCAGTTACAAGGCCACAGCAGTAGCCCAGGTATGACATGATAATGGATAGGGAGGTAGTACCAATGAGAGCAAGAAAACAGACACATTTTGGATATGCTTTGAAAGTAGAGTTAATATGACTTGAGAATGAATGGGGTAGGGGTTGGGGGAGAGGCTTAGATAAAAGAAAGAAATCAAGGAAACTCTTGGCCATCTGGCTTAAGTGGTGCTATTTACTGAGATAGAAAAAACTGAGGGCAGAAATCCAGAGTACTAATTAGAAATATGGTCATGCATCACTTAACGATGGGGACACGTTCTGAGAAATGTATTGTTAAGCTCTATTTTTCCTTGTGCCAACATCACGGAGTATACTTACACAAAAATAGATGGTACAGCCTACCTCAAACCTAGGCTACAAACCTGTACAGCATGTTACTGTACCGAATACTGTAGGCAATGGTAACACAATAATATTTGTGTATCTAAACATGTCTAAACGTAGAAAAGGTTCAGTAAAAATGTGGCACCTTTTCTACGTTTAGATAATCTTATGGGACCACCATCATATATGCGATCCATTGTTGATAGAAACGTTATGCAGCGCATTACTGTATAAGCAGTTTCCGCCCTGCTTAAGATATAGAAAGGGGCAAAGAGCATCACTCCTATCCTAACACTAAGAGAAATGCATTAAATCTACAAAATAATAACTTTCTTAAGTGTGTCAGCAAGCTGAGAACACAAAACAACCAAGTTAACCAAATGCTAAAGAAGGACAGGTTCCTCCAAGGAAAGACAGTATCCATTAACTGCCTCCCGTCCGGCCAAGCAGAGGAGATAGAGGGGACCACCATGCAAACAGATGAGAAAACAAACCAGCTAAACCTTTAATGAATTTTTAAAGGCCATATGTGGGGTAGCGTAGCATTTTGGAATAGCTTAGCCCCATGACACAAGGGAATTTTGCATTTACTCCCAAGCGCTTCTCCATGGGCCTCTACTAACAGCTCATAAGGAAGATTAGAGGCAGGGCAGGAGACCACAGAGAGCCCCCTACAGGTAAGCAGAGCCCCCTACAGATAGGCAGCTTCAGGGGGACGCACATCTAAGTCCACATATCCACAAACACACACGAACCCACGTCTCAACAAGTCACCGTCAACTGCTGACACCAAATGAGTAAGAGAAAAACCTTGAATGTAACCAGAGAAAAAAGAAATTATAATTAGAGGAACAAAGGTAAAAATTGTAGCGGACTTCTCATCAGAAATGATGCAAGCTAGAAGACAGTGCAGTGCCATCCTTAAAGAGCTAAAATAAAAAACTATAAATGCAGAATTTTATACCCAGTGATAATGTCTTTTTTTTTTTTTTTTTTT
>NW_016803492.1:36833-39983 GCF_001698545.2 Rhinopithecus bieti | reverse complement strand
GAAGGAAGGAAGGAAGGAAGGAAGGAAGGAAGGAAGGAAGGAAGGCGGGAAGGAGAAAAAAAGAAAATTTGAAAGTCAGAGAAAATATTTTTGACAAGCTGAGACAATTCTTTATATTATCTTATTCTTTCTAAGACACATATGCATCCATTTGTTTTTATAAAATTAAGAATATGAAGTGTCATACAGTCATTTAAAATTTTCACTTAGTAATAGAGCATGTTTCTTGTCCCCATATCCTGAAGAATCCTCTATAACATCGTTTTCCATGGCTAAATTGTGGTCCATCTTAGGATGAACTATAGTTTATTTAAATTATGCAATTCCAGAAGTTTTCAACTAATCATTAATTGGTATTAACGGGTTAATTATCAATTTATTGGTTTTAAGAATTTCTGACCAGTGGGTCACGCCTATAATCCCAGCACTTTGGGAGGCCAAGGCGGGAGGATTGCTTCAGTCTAGGAGTTCCAGACCAGCCTGGGCAACAATGTGAGACCCCATCTCAAAAACAACAAAAAAATTTTGTTGATAATTAGCCAGGTGTAGTGGCACATGTCTGTAGTCTCAGCTACTCAGGAGGATGAAGTGGGAAGATGGCTTGAGCTTGAGAGTGGAGGCTGTAGTAAGCCATGATCGTGCCACTGCACCACTGCGCTCTAGCCTGGGTGATGGAGCAAGACCATCTCAAAAAAAAAAAAAAAAGAATTTCTGGAATTTTATCAGTTAATCAATCAATATGTACAAGACATTGCTGATTGCTGCAATGAAAAATAAAGAAATATCAGTTTATTATTTACTTTCTATATTTGCTATGTTTAAGAGAGCAAATCTTTTATGTTATAAGAAATTGATTTCTTTACAGCATGGAGATAAATTTTCAGGGAAAATAAAAGAAAACAGGAGATAATAACATACCCAGAGAGGTTTCTAATTCCTCTGGAGACAGGATCCCACAAAATAATTTCATTATTTTTTTGAAGTTAATTCTGAGAATATGGGTCATACCCTATACATACATGATTAATGCAAACATAAAAGGTAAGTAACGTCTCATAGAAAGTTTTAAATTGTTTTACATTTTTTTACTTCTCTAGTAAAGTCCAATAGTAAATAATTGACAGCAATCTACCGTCAATTTGCATGCAGAGCATTCACCTATAAACTCTTTAAAAGTTGCACTTCTTGTTCTGTAAAAATAGGATGAAAGGAACAGAAAAATTTCACCAGTATTAGCATCTACATGCATGTCCAGAGTCAGCTTAAACATTCATGGGCCTGAAGGATCTTTTCCCAGTTCAGGAACACATCCATTATTTCATAAACTCCAGGAGGCAAATGATCCAAAATAAATCTTTTTGCCATCTATAAATATAATTTTAAGTATTGACAAGCTCCAGAGACTTTGGTTGAATTTGCCTCAAAGATAAATGTATTATTCTTTTCCTGTGAAAAATCAATCAGAAATCTTCGGAGATTTAACTTTTGGTTTCTTAATTACCCACTGACTCAGATACTAAATATTTGGCATCTAAATTGCTGGAAAGCAGGCCAGGCATGATGGCTCATGCCTGTAATCCCAGCACTATGAGAGGCCGAGGCAGGTGGATCACTTGAGGTCAGGAGTTCCAGACCAGCCTGGCCAACATGGTGAAACCCCCTCTCTACTAAAAATACAAGAAATTAGCCGGGTGTGATTGCAGGTGCTTGTAATCCCAGCTACTTGGGAGGCTGAGGCACAAGAATCCTTTGAACCCGGGAAGCGGAGGTTGCAGTGAGCCAAGATGGTGCCACTACACTCCTGCCCAAGTGACAGAGTGAGACTTTGTCTCACAAAAAAAAAAAAAAAAAGAAAGAAAGAAAAGAAATTCAGAAATTGCTGGAAAGCTTAAGTGAGCTCAAAAACATTTCCTTTAATTCAAGCAACAAAGGAAGATTTATTTTCCTGGAGATTTGGGCTGTAACAGTGTTTATTCCAGTTTATACTGTCATTGTTGGATAGAAGTGCAATGAAGCAATCTTTAGCAAATTTTGCCACAAACAACGCATCAGGAACATTCTAACTGTTTATTCCATAAACCCTTAGAGACACTGGAGTTTTTCAAGAAGTTTTTTAAAAAACTTCAAAAAATGTTTATTTTCAGTATATGGAAGCTACAAATAACAGTCACATTCCTTTTGCTCATTCTTGCCCAAAGGTCTCCCAGTTTTCACCCTGTAATTTAACCTTGCTTTCCATCCTGAAAGCTTGTAAGTTGACTTGTAAACGCCTTAATGTAAAACTAAGTTGTTTATTTAATTATAGCTATATGCAGCTCTATAGAGCTCCAAGTATACCCTTGGAAAGCAATTTAAAAGTTAAAAGTAGAGAGATCATTGATACAGTAACAAGAATTGCCATTCTATTTAGTAAAATAAAAATAAAAGCAGTGCAATGGCATAAATGACAGTGATGAATTCTGTTGTTGCCTTTAACAAGGGTATTAAGGATAGCCACCTTTGATTCGAGATTATTCTCCTTTTCTTTCGCTTCCTATCCTGTAACTAAGTATTTATGTCAAGGCTGGTGGTTTGATAAGACACTAGATAGATAGACTGACTCTGTGGCCATGTCTTTGCATAGCACCTATTAAGGCTATTTGTAATTTTAGGCTTACTAAATAGTTCTAGATGATGACTGAAGAAGATGATGCTTGTTTGGCCACTGTACCCCATAGTGCACATTTGATCACTGTTTTAGTTTTGAAAACAGAAATTCTGATTTAGGTCTGGCGCAGAGACTCACACTTGTAATTGCAACACTTTGGGAGGCCATGGCAGGTGGTTCTCTTGAGTCCTGGGGTTTGAGACCAGCCTGGACATAATGGTGAAACTCCATCTCTACAAAAAATATAGGTGCCCATGGCTCCAGCTACTGGAGACTGTGGCGGGGGTGGGGGTGCTGAGGTGGGAGGGTCACTTGAGCCTGAAAGGTGAAGGTTGCAGTGAGCCAAGACTGTACCACTGCACTCCAGCCTGGGTGACAGAGGGAGACCCTGTCTCAAAAAAAAAAAAAGAAAAGGAAAAAGAAAGGAAGATAAAAGAACAAAAGAAAGGAACAAGAAGAAGAAGAAGAGAAAGAGGAGGGAGGGAGGGAGGGAAGGAAGGAAG
>NW_016803492.1:34985-36489 GCF_001698545.2 Rhinopithecus bieti | reverse complement strand
AGGAAGGAAGGAAGGAAGGAAGGAAGGAAGGAAGGGAGGGCGGGTGGGCAACAGAGTGAATCTTTGTCACACACACAAAAAAATGGTCATTATACTGATTTTTTTCAGGAATAGTACTAAAGTTTGGACAACCTTAGCAGGGCTGAACATCTTTGCATTTTAGAACCATGTGATTCTCTAGAGGGTAAAGGGATAAAAAATGGTTGATTGGCAAAATAATTCAATCTCTGCTTCTCTCTTATTGACAGACAATATAACCAACCTTTAACCCTCAAGGAACTCAACCCCAATCCCACAGAATTTGAAGCCCTGCTCCATGGTTAAACAGCATCTGCATTTTCTCAGAATGCTTGCTGAAAGCTCAAATCCTGTTATATTGGTCAGTGTCTCCTTCACACTTCCTTTGCAAACTTAATCATCTTTACCTTCTCTGCTGGTAACCCAATGTTCCTCTGTGTGCCCCTAGGGCCAGTTACTATTGTGTTCCCCAGTCCACGAAACTTATCCAGGCATGGAGTAGTCTTTGAAATCAAAGGCACGCCATGCTCAGACCTGCTGTAAACACTGCATGAGTTTCTGATCCAAACGTTTGATCTGCCATTTGTTCTCCAGTCCCTTCTCTCCCAGGATCCTGGCCCAGATGGCACTTTTTGTTGGTGGTATGCCCTACTCCTGTCACAGAACAACAAACGTTTTAATTTCTAAATATGGGAGAAATGTTTCAGAACTGATGGTGTTTCTCTAAGTAAGGTAATACATTTCTCAACCTATTTCAAAGATATGGATATCTGGTACTATCACTTTGACCATTCTTCAAGATTGTATATTTTGATTAAACTATAAAAATTTTAGCAATTGGCCAGGCGCGGTGGCTCACACCTGTAATCCCAGCACTTTGGGAGGCTGAGGCGGGTGGATCACGTGGTCAGGAGTTCAAGATCAGCCTGGCCAACATGGTGAAACCCCATCTCTACTAAAAACACAAAAATTATCTGGGCTTTGTGGTGCATGCCTGTAATCCCAGCTACTCAGGAGGCTGAGGCAGGAGAATTGCTTGAACCAGGACCCAGGAGGCGGAGGTAGCAGTGAGTGAGATCGTGCCACTGCACTCCAGCCTAGGCTACAGAGTGAGATTCTGTCTCAAAAAAAAAAAAAAAAAAAAATTAGCAATTCATTTATTCATGTTTTAAAGACTCCATGCGGCAGGGCATGGTGGTTTATGCCTATAATCCCAGCACTTTGGGAGGCTGAGGTGGACGGATCACGAGGTTAGAGTTTGAGACCAGCCTGGACAACACGGTGAAACCCAGTCTCTACTAAAGCTACAAAAATAGCCAGGCGTGTTGGCGCATGCCTGTAGTCCCAGCTACTCAGGAGGCTGAGGCAGAAGAATTGCTTGAATCTGGGAGGCAGAGGTTGCAGTGAGCCGAGATCATGCCACTGCACTCCAGGCTGGATGACAGAGCAAGACTCTGTCTCAAAGAATAAAAAAAAAAAAAAAAAG
>NW_016803492.1:0-34594 GCF_001698545.2 Rhinopithecus bieti | reverse complement strand
AAATGCCATTCACTTACAAAAACACAATGCTCATTATCTGTAGAATATTTCATATAGTTTAGGCAAGATACTTTTACATGTACCACAAAGGGAATACAAAAAGGTTAACAGATGGGGTATATTTGCATTAGTATCTTACTCATAGAAGTGAGGAGGTGAAACCTTTTTTCTTAGGAAGTTACTTAGCAAAGAACACAAATAGGTTAGAAATTTGAATAATGAGAATCAAATAGCAGACTAGAAGCCAATTTTCATTTAGGTGCCCCCATGCAATCTCCTTGCATGGACTCTATGCTGTACCAGAGAGACGGAGAAAGAGAGAGGAGGATCTAAACAAGTCACATGTGAAATTTATTGAGGAGGATGCCTGATTTTTAAAAAAATAAATTAGTAGTTTAGAAGCCTAGTAGAAAAATGCTGTGAACCTACGTGATAAACAACACAATATGTAACATTTCCAATTAAAATTCTAAAACAAAAAATGCATATAATCTGCTATTGTAAGAGACTGTGAAAGGCACCAGAAGGAAAACAAAGATGAGTCTCTTTATTTAAAGAGATAAGACAATTCCTCTGTCTTATCTTATTCCTCTGCCTAGGAATTCAGTAACTTCCTCTACAAGGTTCGAGACCCCCTGATTAGGACCCCAGGGGTCCTTTTTTTTTTTTTCTGAGACAGTCTCACTCTTGTCGCCCAGGCTGGAGTGCAGTGGTGCAATCTCGGCTCACTGTGACCTCTACCTCCCAGGTTCAAGCCATTCTTCTGCCTCAGACTCCAGAGTAGCTGGGACTACAGGTGTGAGCCATCACGCCCAGCTAGTTTTTGGATTTTTAGTAGTGGCGTGGTTTCACCATGTTGGCCAGGCTGGTCTCAAACTCCTGATCTCAGGTGATCTGCCCGCCTTGGCTTCCTAAAGTGCTAGGATTACAGGTGTGAGTCACTGTGCCCAAATGTGATTTTACTCATTCCCCCCCCCCCTTTTTTTTTTTAGATGGAGTTTCACTCTGTCACCAGGCTAGAGTGTGGTGACACGATCTCAGCTCACTGCAACCTGCGACTCCCTGGTTCAAGCGATTCTCCTGCCTCAGCCTCCTGAGTAGCTGGGATTACAGGCATGCAATACCACACCCAGCTAATTTTTGTATTTTTAGTAAAGACGGGATTTCACCATGTTGGCCAGGATGATCTCGATCTTCTGACCTCGTGATCCTCCCACCTTGGCCTCCCAAAGAGCTGGGATCACAGGAGTGAGCCACCGCGCCCAGCCGATTTTACTTTTTTTAAATTTTTGCACATGATGTTCCATGGCTTGTCCACCCAGTTATGTGTTCCTCGTGCTTCAAAACCTGACTCAGTGATCTGTTCTTCTGTAAGAGAATTTTCAGGAGTTATCTTCCATTGGCACTGCAAATGAGACTTCAGCAAGCCATGCACTCTTATGCCAACAATGATTCTCCATTTGAAATGCAGTTTCTGGCTTGTTTCCAAGTCCTGGTAGGGACTGAATGCCAGACATGAGGCATCAGGTAACCTGAGCTGCTTATCATGAACTGGGTTTTGATCATAAAAGGTGGTCATTACATTGATATTTTCAGGAATAATACTAAAGTATTAAAAGGTGCTAGCCTACAGGATTCAGTATAATGCATTAAAAGTATAAAGTGTCTGATCCACCAAGTCATAAAACTGTGCACTGTAAGTTATGAACAGCATGATACAGAGGCGCCAGAGCATGCTGGGAAGGCACAAGCAGGAAGCTCGAATTTTCACAGTGCCTGCTCCAGTGTTTCACTGTCTCTCCCTCAATCTACCTGTGCTGTCCTAGGGAGCTCCCTGTGGCCAGCTAAGGGAGGAGGAAAATACCTGGGTCTGGTAGCAGGTGGATCTGCATGGTATGTCTTCCGGGCCGTCCCTGAAAGATAGTGGTTAATGTAAGTCCTCCCCAAGGCAGAACTTTGGGAGGTATATCTGGTTGTCCACCTCATGAGAAAGGCAAAATGGTTGATCTACACTAACTCATGGGCAGAGACTAACAGTGTTGGCTGGATGGTCATGGACTTGACAAAAACAAAATTGAAAAGTTGATGACAAGAGTGAGTGGGGAAGAGATTTGTAGATGAATTATTCGAATGGACCAAGTATGAAAATATTCATTAGAAAGATGACTTTCGGGGAGGCTCTCAACAATCAGGTGGGTAAAATGACTGATTCAGCATCCTTAAGCCTCTTTCCTCAGCCTCCTCAGTGTTTGCTCAATGGGGCTTGTAAAAGGGGGCCATGGTAGCAGGGATGAAGGGTGCACCTAGCTACCACACCTGCTGAGTCCCCAACCTGCCAACAGTAGAGGCCAACACTGAACCCCTGACATGATACAATTTCTCAGGGGCCCAGTCAGCTGGAGTCAGGTAAGTTACAGTGGACTCTTCCTCCATCATAGAAAGTGTGTCAATTTGTCCTCACATATTTGACTTATTTTCTGGGGGACAGACTTGTCTTCTCTGCCTAAAGTGCTTTCCTTACACGGAGTTGCAGAAAGCTTTACTTTTGCCATTGGTGTCCTACACAAGTTCCCCATCCAGGGGAATTTTTTTTTTTTTTTTTTTTTTTTTTTTTTTTTGAGACAGAGTCTCCCTCTGTCGCCAGGCTGGAATGCAGTGGCACAATCTTGGCTCACTGCAACCTCCGCCTCCCGGATTCCAAGCAATTCTCCTGCCTCAGCCTCCCAAGTAGCTGGGATTACAGGCATGCGCCCCAAGGCCCAGCTAATTTTTGTATTTTTAGTAGAGACGGGGTTCCACCATGTTGGCCAGGATGGTGTCGATCTCCTGACCTCGTGATGCGCCCGTCTCGGCCTCCCAAAGTGCTGGGATTACAGGCGTGAGTCACCACGCCTGGCCTCAGGGGAAATACTTTAAGGCAAAAGAAGAATGGCAATGAGCTCATATCCATGTCCTTCATTGATCTTCTCCTGGTTTCATGTAAAGTTAGAATAGCCTTCTAAAATACCAGCTACGGTACCAGTTGGGGGACTACATACTGGAAATTGGGGTGCTATCCTACAGGATGCAGTACATGTCTTAAGCCAGTTTCCACTATGTGGTCCTGTCTCCTCCAGAGCTAGAACGCATGGGTCCAGAAACCAGAGCAAGAAGGTAGAAGTACTCCTTCTCACTATTATATCTAGTGAATTTTCTCATCTTGTTCCCACAACTCAAAGAAATGTTGTTTACTCTCAATGTGACTTTGAGCTTAGTGGGTTTAGATGTCTTCATGCCCAAAAGAAGCATGCTTCTACCAGGAAACACAGTCACTATTCTGATGGATCCTGAGGCTGCCCTCTGGCCTTCTTGAAATTCTCATGGCTATAAATTAACAGACAGAGGAAAAAGGTCATTCTACTGGTCAGGGTGATTGATCTGAATTACCAGGAGGAAACTAGATTGCTGCTGCATAATGGAAGCATGAAGCACTCTGTTTGAAACGCAGGGATTCACTAGGGCACCTCTTAGTAGATGTGCACAATAAGTGATGGTCAATGGAAAACTACAGCAACTCAAACTGGAATCCAAAGACTCAGATCCCATAGGAATGAAGGTTTGGGTCACCTCACCAGGTAAAGCACTCTTAACTCAGCTGCTATAACAGAGTACTATAAACTGGGTATCTTATAAACAATGGAAATTTATTTCCCATAGTTTTGGAGGCTGGAAGTCTGAAATCAGGTGAGGACCCTCTTTCAGATAGACTTCCAATTTCTTATTGTATCGTCAGGTGGCAGAAAACAGAGAGCTGAAGTAAGCTCTCTCATCGCTCACAAAGGCACTAATCCCATTGAGGAAGGTCCACCCTCATGACTCATCTAATTTTAATTATTTCCCAAAGAGCCCACTGAATACCATAGCATTTGGGGTAGAGTTTCAACCTATGAATTTGAGGGGGGACACAAACATTCAGTCCATAGCACCAGACAGCATGTGAGCACAGAACGAGGGAAACAGCTGTGGGACAAAGACAGCCATCATTACCAGTTAAGCCCTGTGACGAGCTATAGAGGTAGACAAGGTAGCAGCTATATTTTATGTTAATAGGTTGTCCCCCACACCCTCATTACTTTATATGAAGAACACTGGTGATTCTTGACATTTTAATTTTCAGCTGGGAGTATGACGAGATTGATGATATCAATGTCAGTGATGTGGAAACTGATAGGATTTTGTATGTTTCCTGTATTGGAACACAAACTTTTAGCTATTAAAGGACAGGAGTGGATAGAGAGAAGCAAGAGGAATGGATCATGGTGGATATCTTCTGTTTTCTCCTACAGACTCACTCTCCACCCTCCTTAACGTCTGTTCTCTGCACCCCAAAGGCTGAACTCTAAAGAATACATCAATCAGCAACCTACTTCTGCTCAAGTTCAGCCAATGAAGAACACCTTTAAGCAATGAGGAGATGAGAGGACAGTAGAGTGAGGATGGGTTGTTTATTCCCTCCACCCACCTCCCTCATTGCAAAGCCCCCAGGTCCCTGCCTGTAACCCTCCTCCTAAGTTTAGCTCTGGCCAGGGACCCTCTCCAGCCAGCACTCTCTCTCTCTGGGTTCTGGTAACTGCTTCCCCCAATCCACCATTTTAACGATGCCTTGCTAGCCCCTAGATCCTACACTATCCCTTGTAAGTTCCCTACACCCTGTCCTGTGAATAATCTCTTTATTACATTCTCTTTAACTTATCCTATGACTGTGCCATCTGTTTGCTGCTGGGATACTGATTGACAGTATCCTTCACCCCGACTAAAACATGAGTTCCTTGAGGGCAGGGTCCAGGTCTTATTTATAAATCTTTGAATTCTCCAGAGCTTCATTAATGCCTGGTATGTAATGAGCGCTCATTAAACATTTGTCGAGTGAATAAATTAGTAAATGGTAAAATATAAATATCTGTCATACAGGACAAACTATAAGTAGCATAAGAACAAGTCACCACACACAAGGAAAGATAAGCGGGGCTGAAATCCAGTCTGCACAGAGCTGGCACAGAGCTACCTTAACCCAGACCCAGAGCAAGGGCTACCTTTTTGTAATTGATCTAATCAGCAGGGTTCCTTTTTGTAGTATGTACAAAGAAGTGGTATATTCTAGCAGATGGTCTTGCATAACAAAAAGATATGACTTAAGTACTTTAGGCAGCAAGATTTAAAAGAGAAAGTTCGGCCGGGCGCGGTGGCTCAAGCCTGTAATCCCAGCACTTTGGGAGGCCGAGACGGGCGGATCACGAGGTCAGGAGATCGAGACCATCCTGGCTAACACGGTGAAACCCCGTCTCTACTAAAAAAAAAAATACAAAACTAGCCGGGCGAGGTGGCGCGCGCCTGTAGTCCCAGCTACTCGGGAGGCTGAGGCAAGAGAATGGCGTAAACCCAGGAGGCGGAGCTTGCAGTGAGCTGAGATCTGGCCACTGCACTCCACTACGGCCGCCAGATCGAGACTCCGCCTCCAAAAAATAAATAAATCAATAACAAACCCAGAAGGGCATGTGATGAATGGCAAAACAAAACAGAGTGAAAGAAAACAGAGTTGGGGAGAGGCCTGAAGTTGTGGGGTGGTGAGGAAGATTTCACGGGGGCAGGGGCTTCANCACTTTGGGAGGCCGAGACGGGCGGATCACGAGGTCAGGAGATCGAGACCATCCTGGCTAACACGGTGAAACCCCGTCTCTACTAAAAAAAAAAAATACAAAAACTAGCCGGGCGAGGTGGCGGGCGCCTGTAGTCCCAGCTACTCGGGAGGCTGAGGCAAGAGAATGGCGTAAACCCAGGAGGCGGAGCTTGCAGTGAGCTGAGATCTGGCCACTGCACTCCAGTCCGGGCGACAGAGCGAGACTCCGCCTCAAAAAAATAAATAAATAAATAAATAAATAAATAAATAAATAAAAGAGAAAGTTCGTATTAGCTTGGAGATGGCAAAGACTTCAGCTAGTAGAGGTCTTCTGATTACACTTATCATGAGATAAACGCATTGCTATTCAGTTGTTTACTTACATCATCTTTACCGTTTTTTAATTTTCTATAAGGATGTGGCAGGGTATTTTTAGCCAAGCCTACATAACCTCAGACAGATCACAATAGGATTATTTTCAACCCTGATCCAATTCATTGAGGGCTAACTTAGTCTACACAAGCAGTAATGGGAGATGCTTCCAAATTCTTAGTACATGACTCAGCTGTGTAAACAAGTGGTGGCAAATGAAGCTGACCAAATTTTTCAGGTGTTCTGGTTTGGTCGCCTGAAGTGTACAAGGACTCATACAAAGCTTGAGCCCCTTCTATTTAAAATAATAATAATAATAATAAAAAGTCCAAGACCAGTAAATATTTTTCCAGGTTGCTAAACCAAGATCTAAATACTCTGAGATAAACAATTAAATAGATAAACAATTACATAAATAGCAATGTCATGTATGCTTCAATCCCATCTGTTAACCTTAAAAACCAGTGTAGATAAATAATGCCAAAAGCTTAAGTAAAAATTGCTGTCAATAAGACAAGTCGAGGATTAACTCCACTAAAATACTTTTCTTTATTTGGGAAATCCAGTTTCATTTCAATTACTTATAGGAAATGCTGAATCTGATTTTTTTTTCAATGATAATTT
This sequence comes from Rhinopithecus bieti, assembly GCF_001698545.2. Lineage (NCBI taxonomy): Eukaryota > Metazoa > Chordata > Mammalia > Primates > Cercopithecidae > Rhinopithecus > Rhinopithecus bieti. The sequence goes on along the minus strand of NW_016803492.1, from coordinate 27,942 downwards.
AAAACAAAATCTTTGTGATAGACTAAAATGCTCTGGTATCAGCATTTGTGAGACTCTCGGGTACTTAGTAAAAATTACAGGGTTTGGGGTTTAGTGAAAGGAGAATTAGTGAGCCTTCACATTCATAAAGAAGAGTTTATTTTAAGATTTCCATGGCAAAAGTGGATTACTCAATAGAGAACTCACACATTTTAATGATTATATCTGACCAGGCCTTTTAGCAACAAATAAGGCAGCTTTTCTTACTGTGCTTGGCTGGGTTAATTTAAACCACACCTGTTTAGAAGAGTGCCTAGAGAATTTCTGCAAGTTTTGACCCGCATCTCCTCATTTAGAGCTAATAAGAGTGTTTCTTTTTTTTTTTTTTTTTTTGAGATGGAGTCTCGCTTTGTCGCCCAGGCTGGAGTACGGTGGCCAGATCTCGGCTCACTGCAAGCTCCGTCTCCCAGGTTCACGCCATTCTCCTACCTCAGCCTCCCGAGTAGCTGGGACTACAGGTGCCGCCACCTCGCCCGGCTACTTTTTTTGTATTTTTTAGTAGAGACGGGGTTTCACCGTGTTAGCCAGGATGGTCTCGATCTCCTGACTTCGTGATCTGCCCACCTCGGCCTCCCAAAGTGCTGGGATTACAGGCTTGAGCCACTGCGCCCGGCCAAGAGTGTTTCTATATCATATCTATGTCTGGGGTTTCAGAACCCTCTAATGGGGATCAAAGCATATTTACCATTTTGTGGGTCACTTCCTGGAGAAAATGTCTCCTTTTACCTTCTCTCTGATGCTCAACCTTTTTTTCCCTTGCATAATGGAAAGAACATTGTTTTGAGTCAGGCTGTTTTGGATTCAGATTCCAATATTTCCATTTTTTTAAACTGTGCAAACTCTGAGGTCCTGTTTCCCCATTTATAAAATGGGCTAATAATAACTTTTACGGGACTGCTATCAGGTATATCAAAAATGCATACAAAGTGTCTATTTTAGTACCAAGCATTTAGTAAGTAGTAGTAACAACAGTAGTCATCAATATCCTTGCCATTATTATTATAATTACTCCTATCAGGACTTCTAAGATACCAATTTGATTTCAAGAACCTGCAGTGGTTAGGAAGTTAAATTATTCAAAGTTATTCAGGAAGGCAGGGTGAATCACTAGTGACTCAGTAGTATTTTATTCAATGATATGTAGACTAGTGATGGTAAGAGAGGCTTTCTGAAGCCATTTTACTATATAAAACATATGTATAATTAAACAGGATTCTTTCCCAACTGCAGGCAGAGAACTGCTACAGATCAGAATTTAAATGAGGCCTGTGAAACCTAAATCACCCTCAGAGCACTGCAGAAATGAGATTTTCATTTGTGAATGTTGATCCAGGTCTTAACATACTCTATGAGCAGCGGACAGCTCTCAACATTGCTTAAAAAATAAAATCTCCAGAAAACGAATTTTTGCCACTTTGGTTGCTGTCATTGTTGCCATTATTCTTTTAAATATCATTTATATATTTTCTGTCACATAAACAAAATGTCCAAATCACTTGAAACAGCTATATCCACGCACATCTTGGGTAAACATTGCAATAACAGAGATGGTTTAAGAGGCCTGTCCTATAAAGCCGTAAATCCCAACATTCCAGCCATATTATAATATCTGTGTTGGAATGAAGTCACATGAAGAATTAGAAAAGCTTTCACACAGTGATTAATACATTGCATTTTCTAACATTTCCTACCTTTCTTCTTCCCATGACTTTCTGAAACTGTTATCTAACAGCAAATAATTTGACCCATTCTTTCAAGATGTCAAATGCCATGTTTCTTTATTTGAATGATTTGATCTAAGAAAAGTGGCTTGGAAAAGCATTAGTAGTGTCAGGTTTTATAACAAACCATGTGGGTGGAAGGTTTTGTTGGATTGGATTTTTTTTTTTTTTTTTTTTTTTTTTTTTTTTTTTTTGGCTGACAGCAAACAAGTCTATCTGAAAACATACTAAGCTCCAGCAGGTGCCCAGAGCTAATTTGGTTTGGAACTATTTTTAAAAACCACCAGCTAAGTTTTATAACAAGTCATACCAAATGGCTATATTGTTTTTCTCTTTTCCTGCAATCCAAGAGCCAGTTTTTCAAACGTGACTCCAAACCTGAGGCCGCAAATTATCCCCGTACTAAGCAGATCTAAAATGCCCAGATTCTAGATTCTTAAGCCTTCTCATCGATCCCTAGAAACAAAACATTTAGAGCTTTACACTTAAGTTTCCACCGAACACATTCCTTCATGAGTTCTCTGCATTTCCTATCAATAGTTTTCATTTAAATCTAGTGAGTTTGAGCTCTTGCCGGCAAAGATGATGTGAAATGCTTCCTAGCAGCCAGATGCAGCTGAATTTGTGGATTCAGCTGCCTGCTGATGGCATGTGTTTTGGCTTCAGGCTATCACGATGGATGTTTACTGTCCCTATGGAATCTCATGGCAGTCCTGTCAATTGGCATTCTTCTCCTAACAATCCTGGATTAAACACCCACTTAGGTGTGGTGTCTGCAAAACCTTCAGCTTTGAATCTCTCTGAGATATCCATTTAGCCTGGACTTTCCTTTCTCAAATACAGAAGTGTTGTTTGGATTAAGATATAAATATTGAATTTTAAGGTTTGGTTTTTTGTTTTATCTCTGTACATACAAGTAGAGAAATCACTCATGTACTGCCTAGAGTCAAAGTATATATTTGTTTTAGGCGAGGTGCAGTGGCTCACACCTGTAATTCCAGCACTGTGGGAGGCCAAAGTAGATGGATCACTTGAGCTCAGGAGTTCAAGACCGGCCTGGGCTACATAGTGAAACCCCATCACTACAAAACTACAAAAAAAAAAAAATTAGCCATATGTTGGTGGCCTGTAGCCCTAGCTACTTGGGAGGCAGAGGCTGCAGTGAGCTGAGATCACACCACTGCACTCTGGGTGACAAAGACCCCCATCTCAGAAAAAAGAATATATATATGTATATAAATTATACACACAAATATATATAATTTGTTCTACTATTGAGGCAGCAGATGTCATACAAAGAACAAGAGTTCTGGAATCAGCCTGACCTGGATTTGAATTCCAGCCAGGTCAGTTGGCAGCGTGTAATCTTGGGTAAGTTACTTAACCTCTCTGAGAAAAATGAGGATAATAATGTCCACTTCACGGGATTCTTGTGAAGAGTGAATGTGATTACATATGTAACATGAAGTCAGGTTCATAACAAACCTCAATAAATTCTAGTTTCTTTCCGATTGCCTTTCTTTAACAACGAATCACCCCAACTCTACTTTTTGTTCCTTGTACCCTAGGGAGCTCGTCAGTTGATGGCACACCAAATATATCCTTCCATCCGACTCTCACAGCAGCCCTGTAACTTGATAGTGGCAGTGATTATTAACCCCCTTTTTCAAATTAGGAAACTGAGGTGCAAACAGGTGAAGTAACTTTTCCAAAGCCAACAAAACATAAGTAGAGAGCCCAGAGTAGAGCCTGGATGATTGAATCCTAAATCTAGTTCTTTCTCTCCAATTTCATCATTTGCCATTTGACTTTGTTCAATGCCATGCTGAATTATTTAAGTGAAAACCTTCTCTAGGTAGTCTCCGTTCTTGGCAGATTTAGTAAACAAGATTCTGAGCATACAACGGGGAGAATCATAAGACATCAGAGCCACGTCCACTCTGGCCCAGTGTCTGGTCCTCACAGTGCAGCCAAGAATCACACTGTGGGTGGACACGGTTGCCTTCCGTGCTGTTAACTTCAAAAGGCTAGGGTATTAGGGCCAGAGAGCACCATGAAGGGGAAGTGGTGGCCTAAAGCCAAGGTCAAGAAGTGATGAGTTCAATTTTGACATTTTGAGGTTGAAGAAACAATAGGATGGCTCACTTGTTCTCTTGCCCACTCCGCCCTCATTCAAAGGGTTTGCTCCGGAACATGCAGCCTTCTCAGCTGCCCTGGGAGGCACAGAGTGGATGTGCTTTCAGGCTTGTACCCCAGACTCCTGAAACTTAATTCCCATCTATGTGGTCTCAGAAAAGCTGCTTTGTGCTGTTGTAAATGCTTGTGGGGTTTTTTTCTTTAACTCATCCTTGGGATTTTCTTGTTTCACTTGACTCTCACAATCATACTGAGCTGTAGACAAAATTGGGGTTTTAATAAGGAGTTTGAGATTCAGACATGCTAACTGCTAGGAGGTAACAACAGAAATGGGGACCCAGGCCATTGACTTCCTCACCCTGAATTCTTTGTCCCACCTGGTGGCCTCCTGTGGTAGCCATGTGAACTCAGTCACTCTCCTTGTGGCCTTCTGCTATGAGACATAAAGGGAATTTGGTAAACATTCATTGCATGATGGTACAACAAAGGGATAATGAGGAGCCACATGTTCCAGTTTTCTACTTGTTCTCCCTCTCCTTTATTGTGAATGAAACTCCCAGGAAATTCAGCTGAAATAGTCAACTCATTTTTGTCCTGTTGTGCCAGTTTGTCACGTTGCCACAAGCCAAAGTAGTAACTGATCCAGGTCAAAGCACCCATAATACTCCTGAGAAAGATTCTAGATGGGAGAAGGCCTCAAGAAACAGTCTGCGAGAACAAAGTGAAAGCCACAAAAATAATGTAGCCCATCTGTGCTTGGTAGGCACTCCCAGTTTCTAGTATCTGTGCTGCTGACCTGTGAGAATTTGTAAATGTGATTTTAAAGCATGACTGTAATGAAATCATTTGCTCAGTTCAGTTAGAAGTCAGATTCATCATGCCTAAAATGTTGGAACATGAAAGCATTAAAGAAAGCAAAATTATGGGAGGCCTGGGAAAGCAAAAGAGAGAGAAAAATGGAGAAACAGAGGGGAAATTGACTCCAGGAATACTCCAATGATGACAAAAATACCACATGTTTTAGTTATTAATAATATGTCTGTCCAAACTCAATCAACAGAAACCCCTCAGCTCAAATACAATTCTCCTTCCTTAAGATTCTTTTGACTTGCTCACATTATTATTGTTTAAAACAGATTAATAAATCAGGTAGGCCAGGCTCTTCTTGGTCAAAACATTCTTAATGACTTAGAAGGTCAAGTAATAGGCTAGTTCTCCACAATTGCATTGTTGGTCACTCAAGCACTTGTTTATAAGGCTTCTTATTTCAATGTGGCAAGAAAGCCTTTCAAAACCAGACTTTCCTGTTATCTGATCACATTTCTGCTCCAGATTTTGATCTAAATTCAGGAACACCAAGGAGCAAAACCTTTAATGGAACGTTAAAGACATCTACAAATGTTGGGGGAGAAGTATATGGAAGAGCTAGAGCTTTGGTTTGAGTCCTTGAAAATGTCCCTTGTCTTCCTAGTCTTAACTGAAGGAGATATTAATCTTCGTATTCATCTCCATGAAGGGGTAAATATGGTGGATCAGGCCATTTGACATTGTTCTCTTAAACCTCAAATCAACATATTATGCATCCATGGAAATTAAAAAGTCTCTCATGCCCAAGACCTACAAGATGCAATAGAGAGGGCTAAAGCAAACAGGTGAACGACTAGAACATTACTCAGGGACACCAAGAAAAAACCAATATATGTGCTTTTTGTGTTTTTGTTGTTGTTGGCAAAGGAGAGGGGCACCAGTGGTCAGGAATCTGAGCGTGTGAGAGAGCTCAGAACATTGCTTCTCAACCAGTATTACCACCTCCAGGGGACATTTTTGGACATTTATGGGAGTTATTTTATTGTCTGGATGATTAGAGTATGCTAAAGACATCTAGTGGGTTCAAACCAGTGGTATCAGATGTCCTGAAATGAGGAGATTGGTGCCACACTCCAAAGAATTATCCACACCCTGTACAATTTGTCAAACGTCCTGCCCAGCATCCATGTAGATAAAAAATCTATCATTATCTAAATTTTATGTACATCTTAGATTTAAACTCAAATAATTTTTGCACTATTTTAATGTATACCAAATTCTGTGGGATTGTGAATATGGGGTAATTGAAGGAACATTTTGCACACTTTATTTCAAATTTTAGCAAATTGTTCATTGATTTCAAAAATCACATTACCAACACAATACCACTGGCTGACTCTGAGACATCAGCAGGCCACCTCTGCACATGTAGCTGTCCCCGAACCATGATTTCTCACATAGGGGCACACACCTGAATCCCAATGTATTCTCTTGTATAGAAGTGCCAAAGCATTTACATACCGAAATACACATTATTTTTTATTATACATTATCATCCTTTTGTTTCTCCTTTATATTACAGTCGAAGTTATAAATAGATAGATTACACCACCTATAAAATACATTCCAGAATAGTAAAAAAATGTTGCAGATTCTTTTTATAAAAATAGATTTCTGATTTTCTAACTTCATCATTCCTTCCACATTTATTTCTTGGCATGTTGGAGTTGGGAAATTATCAGTGGATGCTAACAAGTGCAGGAAAATTTAAAGACAAATAGGATGTTTACATAATTGTGAAGCATTTCCTCACAAATTTTTTACTATTTGCAAAGAGAAAAATAGTAACTACAGTGGAGAAGCCTGGCAAACACCACCTCAACCAAACGATCAAGATTTAGAAGAATATTATATACATTACATATAAGTATATTCGTGCTTGTGGAGAGAGTGAGAAAAGCAAAATAAAAATGGAATTAAAGGTTGAAAGACCTGACATAGCAATTTTTAAATCATCATCTGACTATTATATGTGTAAGTCTTTTGGGAGTCCATGCTGTATAAATAGCTTTTTTTTCTTATTGTTATTCCCTAAACCATACAGTGTGAAAACTACTTACATAGCATTTATTAGATCTTATAAGTAATCTAGAAACAATTTAAAGTATACAGAAGAATGTGAAAAGATTACATGCAAATACTACACCATTTTTAGATCAGGGACTTGAGCATTCGCAGGTTTGGTATCCTCGGGGGCCCTGTAACCAATCTCCCTTAGACATTCAGGGATGACTGTACAGTAATATATGTTCACATCCACATTTGCTTTAAAAAATTATGATTCTGATTGAATTTGTGCTGTTCTCTTTCTTTCAATATATGACCACTTCCCATTGTTACTATCTTAGATATTTCCAAGAGTCTGTCTACACGTATGAAATGGAAACTTCACAGTAATTATTTATACAGCATGAACTCCCAAAGACTTACACATATCACAATTTTTTCTCAATATTTTCAACCTGCAATTGGTTCAATCCACAGATGTAGAAACCGAAGATATGGAGGGCCAACTGTGTATATCTTTTTTCTGGTTTGCAAAACTGTTCTTTTATGAATACAGGGAGAAATATGAACATGAGAGAATCTGATAGAATTTTCATACCAAACAAACAAAACCAAAATCAAATACCTCACTCTAGTTCTACTCCAATCCAACATTATGGACCCTCCCAACATTCACTGACGACAGCTTCTGCCTGCTTCCTGCAGGGCAGCCTATAGTGTTTTCTTCCTAAGAAGCCATGCAATACAGCATGCTCTGTCCCCATCATCACATTCTCCCAAGTACGCAATGTTAAGTAAATGATTCACCTACTAAAGAATTTTGTAGAAAAACAGGCAGAGTATAGACTTCAAAAATTTCAAAATCTTTCATGAGGACCCCAAACCTGCCCAGATTCTACAAAGATGAACACAAGGTGGGGTGTCCCCTTTCCAAAACCATAGGACCCACTGCGCAGCCCACAGCTTCCCATCTCCCAGCTAGGAGCGTTGGATCTGAAGGCAGCCGAGCACGCAGGAAAGGGTTTTCTCCTTCACCCGCAGTTGTCTTTTTCCTGGCAAACAAGTCAGGTGCCAGAAACTTGACCCAGACTGGCAGGGACAGAGATTAGAGGAAGCAGAAGAGGGAGAGGCACTAATGAAGAAAATAGAAGCAGTAGGAAAAGTGAAAACGAGTGTCAAAAGGGTCCCGATTTGAAACAATTTCAGAAAAATTACCTATTTTCAAAACATTTAAAGCCTCTCAAAGTTCAGAAAAGGCATAAGCCTGCCTGGAAGTATATTGCCTCTGCAGGGTCAGCTCCTCTCAAGTGCAGAAAAACAGAAATATCTCTCACTCAAGAGCTGCAGAAGTATGCACGCTTGTGTGAGCACCGTTGACTGTTGGGTTTAATTCCTTTGTGCTGAACAGAAACCATTACCACCGGACCCCGGGGATGCCTGGCCAGCGTGCTTCCCAGCACGTATGTCACTGTGTGCTTTCCTGACACTGGTTCTTTCTATTCGTCTCTCATACAATCCTCTCCCCTTCACCTGAGCAATGGATGTACCTTCCCCCAGACAGTTAATTAACCCTTATTTTATCTTGCAGCTATCAGGAAAACACAAAGTCATTTGGGGTCATCTCTTCAAGGTTGAGAAGCCTGAGCCACCCACCTGCTCCTGCTTGTCAAAATGAAATCTGCCAAGTGCTGAGTTGCTCGAAAATGTCCCGTTAAGTCATTTAAAGACATAGTTCTTCATATATCTAGCACAGCATAACCTTAATTTGAGACATATTCCTTGGTGTTTTTCTTTACTAGAAAATAAAATGAGCTCCCATCTGAGAATGTTAGCATCCAGCTTTGTCATTCGTATTTCTCATTTCCTTAACAAATAGAGCACTCTTTCATGCATCCAACTATGTGATCTTGCCCACAGTAAGGGACATTTTAAAGTTAACTGATCACTCACATCTACAGCGCCTTATAACAGGTTTTTAACCTCTTCTTCAACAAGCGACTGGGAATACCAGAATCAGCATTTTAACAGTTTCAGGTCTAGGAACTAGACTGTCAATCTCTGCATCACATCACGGACATTTACATCACATCATGGACGTTTACTCTTCCATTGAGAACTGCTGATTTGCCAGTATATTCCCTGGGTATCTCCACCTCATCTATTTGACTTAAAAATTCACACTCCTGTCTGTCAAATATCTAGGGCATAATATTCTACAACCTAAGCCTTGAATAAATGCCATCGTAAGTTATACCCTTATCATGTTAGGATTGCTAAAATGTTTATGACATTCTTCAAAATGAACTGCAAAGAATCATCTGACGAAGTGAGTTTGACGTTATGTATAACATTCTTATTGTGTTTCTGGGAATTGTCCTGCACTTGTTCTGTCTGTTCCATCAGATGAGCTCACTGTGATTAGTTTCTGCAAAGAAAGAAACATTGCTAGCTGCCTCTTGCTATGGCATCTCAGCTTAGTGAAAAGGGACCCAGGCTCCCACTGTGGGGCCACTGGATTCACAGTAGATAAGTGAGTCACAATTTCTTTTGGCCTCATTTTCCTCATGTGATATTGGGGTGTTCATTATATGATCCTTCAACTCCCTGATAGGTCTAACTCCTACAGCTCTGTGACTATGACTGTGCCCGCACGAGGCACTCTAGATAACTCTCAAACCAGCTCAGAAGCTCAGAGACTTTGTAGCTTCCAGAACCCTCTCTTATAGCCTACCTTATGCAAGTTTCCTAACATGCCCATGGGGTAGGCAGCACCTCACCATTTTATTCTCATTTTGTTCATATTGATACTGAGCCCGAGAATGGCTCACCTAAGGTATCACAGCCAATAATCAGAAAGACTTGGACTCCAACCCAATTCTAGAGTTTTAAATGCCCAGTCTTGTGCCCTTTCTACTACACAGTAATGTTTCTCTCATAAAGTTTCAATAAACAATCACTAACAATTGTGTAGGAAATTCTCATTCCCCCTACATGCTGCTATGTAAATTAATCTGGAAGTAGATGTGCACATGTCATGGTTGGAGCATTTTGTCCTAGGAAAAGCTATTATTTCCCTTAGGAAATCTGTTCATTTATTTAAGACATTTTTGAGGACTACAAACATTGCAATATGCAAGGTTCTGTGATGAGTACTTTGTTGGCTCAAAGATTCTCCCGTCCAGGGGTCACAGTCTTGGTGAACCAATGGGATGCAATTAAATAAGCTATAATAGAAGGTGGAAAGTCTCAGGAAGAGGCAAAATGTCCCCTGGGAACTTTCCTCTGGGAGGATCAGAGAAGGCCTATTAGCTTTCTATGGCTGCCTTAACAAGTTACCACAAACTTGGTGGCATAAAACAACAGGAATTTATTCTCTCACAGTTTTGGAGGCCAAAAGTCCAAAATTAGTATCAACAGAGCCACACCACTTCTGAAGGCTCTAGAAGACAACTCTTGCCTGTTCCAGCTACCAGCATTCCTTGGCTTGTGGTAACATCCCTCCAGTCTCTGCCTCTGTCTTCACATGGCCATCTTTTTTGCATCTCTGGGTCATCTCCTCTTCTTATAAATATACGAGTTACTGGTCTTTAGGCCCTATTTCCAAATAAGGTCACATTCTAAGGTTCCAGGTCACCATGAATTTGGGAGAGACCTTATGCAACCCACTTCAGAAGGCTTCCCAGAAGAGATGTCATTTGAACAGAGCCATGAAAACCAACTGATACTTACAGCGGCAGTGGAGAGGAAAACCATCCTAAGAGGACTCAGGAGAAAGATATGGAAGTGGGCACATCCTGGGCATATAGAAAGAGACAAGCACCTTGTGGAAGCATAAGAAAAAAAATGCAAAGAGAATGCATTCATCTGCTTGGGCACCCATAATAAAATACCACAGGCCAGGTGGCTTAAAATGCAGACAGTTATTTTCTCACAGTTCTGAAGCCTGGAGTCCAAGATCAAAGTGGCATTAGGGTTGGTTTCTGGTGAGGCCTCTCTTCCTAACTTACAGACAATGCCTTTTCTCTGTATCTTCATGTAGCCTCATCTCTGTTTATGCAGAGAGAAAGAGAGTGAGTTCTAGTACCTCTTCTTATAAGGACACCAGTTGTTATGGTTAGGCTGTGTCCCCACCCAAATCTCATCTTGAATCGTAACTCCCACAATTTCCACGTCATGGGATGGGCCTGGTGGGAGGTAGTTGAATCATGGGGGTGGGCCTTTCCTATGCTGTTCTTGTGATAGTGAATAAGTCTTGTGAGATCTGATGGTTTTATAAAGGGGAGTTTCCCTGCACAAGTTCTGTTATTCTCTCTTGTCTGCCACCATGTAAGATGTGCTGTTTGCCTTCTGCATGATTGTGAAGCCTCCCCACTCACATGAAATTGTGAGTCCATTTTCTTTTTCTATAAACAGTCTTGGGTATGTCTTTATCAGCAGCATGAAAGCAGACTAATACACCAGTCCTATCAGATTGGGGCCCCACTCTCATGACCTCGTTTCACCTTAATTCCCTTCTTAAAGGCTCTACCTCCAAATATCATACCAATTTAAGAATGACAACTTTCATAAATTTAGAAAGAAGAGCTTTATTTCTCACGAAGAGTTTCAGCCTGCAGGGTGGCCATTCCCAGAGGCTGGGAAGTGTAGCCTCTGGTCAGAAGCCAAAAACAGATACTTCAAGGGAAGGGGAAAAGGGAACAGAAACATATGGTAAGTTGGGTGGTTAAGTGTACATATTCAACAGATTATAGGAGGAGTCATTAATATTTACAAAAGGAAAAACATGCACATGTACAGTTGAGCTTCGTGCCTCTTCATGTGTCCTGTGTACAAAAAATGGCAGTGTTAGCATAATCCCAGGGTGGAGTTTCAGGCCCTCTGGCATCAAAAGATAAAGCAGATGACATGAAAACCTTCACTGCACATTCTCTGTAGATTGGCCAGAACAACTCCATGGTCAATTGTCTCTCATCAGGAAGAAATGCTGGTCCGTTGTTGCACCGAAACTGCACAAGTGAGGGGCAGCATCAGATGGTTGGTTGATATCAGCAGCAGAGTCTTTTGAGAGGGCTGGTTTCTATTCAGCCTGTAGGGAAGAAGGCCTAATGGCTGTTAGTGAGGGAGCAGGTATAACAAGGTGTGTCCAACCTCTCATACCATCATGGCTGAGAACCATTTTCAAGGTTATTCTGGGGTTGCTATGGCCAAGAGAAGGTCTGTTCACTCAGTTGAGGGGCTTAGAATTTTACTTTTATTTCCCATTAGTTATATCAGGAGGTAGGGCTTCAACATGTAAATCTGTGGAAAGAACACAGACAAAATTCAGTCCATAAAAGATTATTTAAAGCCAAATAAAAATAGGTCAAGAATACCAACCAGGCCAAGGAAATGGACCTGTATTCCGCCAGTCATAGAAAGATGTTGAAAATCTTGATCGAGGTTATAAAAATGTTTTCAAGAGAGGCATCCTCCTTTTCATTTTCCTGTTCTATAAAGTAAGGACTATTTTCTAGGAGCCCTTTCAGACTGTTAGGGTATGATTGCTGGCTACATTTTAGAAAATTAATCTCTAAGAATTGCTAACTCTGTCTGAATCACGGGCTATGAAGCAATTATGTCACCAAAAGTTAGATAATTTGTAAGGGTCATTGTTTTTTATTCTAAAATGGCTAATAAATATAGACCAGTTGCTGTCAAGAGCAACAGAATCCTGCAAGTTCTTAGTATCATCAAATAAATACTAATACAGAATAAGATGGTCTGAGTGTGGTGGCTCACACCTGTAATCCCAGCACTTTGGGAGGCCAAGGTGGGTGGATCACTTGAGGTCAGGAGTTCGAGATCAGCCTGGCCAACATGGCAGTCTCTATTAAAAATACAAAATACTAGCCGGGCATGGTGGTGGGTTCTTGTAATCCAAATTTCTTAGGAGGCTGAGGCATGAGAATCACTTGAGCCCTAGAGGCGGAGGTTGCAGTGAGCCAAGATCACGCCAGTGTACCCCAGCTTGGGTGACAGAGTAAGACTCTGTCTCAAAAAAGAATATAAAAAGACATAATAAGATGAACCTGTGAGATTTTTTTAATTTGGACAATTCTGGCATGATTAGCTTGCATCATAAGGGACATTTGTAAATATTTTTCCAAGGCCTTACTTTTATACAGTTTCCAAAAGAAATCCTGGGTCTTCTTTAACTCCCTGCTCAGTAAAATGTGAATTGAAAGGCAGTATTTTATACCAAAGGGCCAGAGCTGGAAGGATACTTCTGAAATTACTCATTTCTGACTCTCACATCACAGACGAGTAAGCTGAAGCCCAGAGGTACATAGTGATTGGCCTGAGACAGCATCCCAGCTATTTATTGGAAAAGCTTGCCTGACGCAAACAAGAAATAAGCCTTATTTCAAGATTTTCAACATCTTTCTATGACCAGTTATGACTGGTGAAAAACCAGAACTGCTCTAAAATTTAACCAACATTATGTAGTACTTGCTATGTTCCAGGTACTGCTTAAGTCAGTTTCTCTCCTGGCCATAGAAAGTACCTAGGGATATTGTCAAAAGGCAGCTTCTGATTCAGCAGGGCTGGGCCAGGTCTGAGAGTCTGCATTTCTATTATAACAAGCCCCTAGGTATTGCTGATGATGCTGGTCTGAAGACAACACTTTGAGTAACAGGGGTCCAAGTACTTTATTTATTTATTTATCTATTTATCTATTTATTTATTTATTTATTTATTTATTTATTTATTTGAGACAGAGTCTTGGTCTGTGGCGCAGGCTGGAGTGCAGTGGCATGATTTCAGCTCACTGCAACCTCCGCCTGCCAGGTTCAAGTGATTCTCCTGCCTCAGCCTCCTGAGTAGCTGGGACTACAGGCATACATCACCACACCCAGCTAATTTTTGCATTTTTTAGTAGAGACGGGATTTCACCATGTTGGCCAGGCTGGTAACTCCTGACCTCAAGTGATCCACCCACTTGGACCTCCCAAAGTGCTGGGATTATAGGCAGGAGCCAACATGCCCCGCCCCAAGTACTTTATAAATATCAATTCTTCTATTCTCCAAAATAACCCTGCTACTGTTACCGATATAGGTACTGTTGCTATTCCAATTTTACGGAGAAGGAAAGTGAGTTGTCTAAGGGCACACAGGCAGAAAGGGCCAGAGTCAGGATTTGTACCCAGGCAGCCTAACTGTAACTGTGCTCTTAACTACATTACCTTCAGATTCTCGAAAGCAACCCATGATCATCTGCATGCATCTACATATCTGCTTTCAAGGCTGGGGCACTAACACTCTATTTTAGTATGCTGTCATTAAAATAATCACCATGAAAATTATTTTTAAAACTAAGAAATGCTCATGATATAATGTTAAGCAAAAATATCAGAATACAAAATACATCAGGCCAGGCCAGGCTCCCTGACCACCCACCTCCGTCACTCAAATAGGAACCACCCAAGTCATCCCTGCAACAGCAGGAAAGGTGTTCTCTCTTTTTCTCTCTCCCAGAAACTACCCCTGGGAAACTTCATTCTTGCTCCTGCTCCCCAACAAACACTTTAGGAAGTGAGGTCTCCCCCGATCAAAGACATGAGAGAAAAGCAGTCACGGCACCCTGTGAGCAAGCCAGCCACCCTAGCATCTATAGCTTTCTTTCATTCATTCAATAAACATCCACCGAGAACCTACTATGTGCCATAGGTGCTGGGATACAAAACAGACAGAGTCCCTGCCCCCATGAAGATTACATTCTAGTGGGAAGTGGCTGACAATTTTTAAAAACATAAAATAAGCATATTATATAGTATCTTACTAGACGATAATTGTTATAGAAAAGTAATAGAGCAGGGGAGTCAGCAGGGCTGGGGGGAGGGGGTTGCAATGGTACTTAGGGTTGTCAAGGTGACCTCAGCAAGAAAATGACATCAGAGAGAGGATTTGAAGTGAGGGAGTTCATGATGCACATGTCTGGGAAAGAACATTCCAGGCAGACAGAACCACAGGTGCAAAGGCCCTAAAATAGAAACACATCCAGAAAGTTAAAGGTGCAGCAAAGAGGCTGTGGTGTCTGAAATGGATGAGTGACAGGAAGAGGAGTCAGAGAGAGAATGGTTAGGGGAAGGGACAGATCATGCAGAGCTTCATTGGCCTTAATGAGGGCCTTGGCCTTTACTTTGAGAGTAATGAGGAGAATCAACCTCGGAGAACAAGGATAGAAGCTTGAAGACCAGCTAAAAGGCAACTGCAAGAATCCACGCAAGGGATGTTTGTGGATCAGACCAAAGTGGTTGCAGTGGAGATAGTGAGAAGTGGTAATGAGATTCCAGATATCGGGGTTTTTTGAAAAATTAGATGTGAAATGTGAGCAAAAGAGAGGAGTCAGGGATGCTTCCAAGGCAATTAACTCGGGCACTTAAACACATGAAGCAGTCCTTAACTGAGATATGAAAGAAGGTAAGGAAAGCCAACTTGGAAGAAAGATCTAGAGTTCAGTTTCAGACACGTGAAGGTGTAAATGCAGAGACATGGAATAGATGGTTGTCTCTGTGAGTCTGGAATTCAGGGATAGGTGTGGGCTGGAGGTGCTCGTGTGGGAGTTTGCAGCACAGACAGCCATGAGACCAAATGAGATTTCCAAGAGCGTGTGGAAAGCAAGAAAAAGGAGCGATCTAAGATCTGAGCCCTGGATGTGTCAATGAAAAGAGAAGGAAGCAACAAACATCTGGGGAGATGTATCCAGCAGCAGAAGAGGTAGGAAGGGAAGTGCAGAGTCTTGGAAGTCAAGAGAAGAAAATGTTTGCTGGAGGAGACAGTGAGCAGCTGTGTCAGCTGCTGCTACAAGGTGAGGTGGGATGAAGACTGAGAACCAAGCTTTGGATGCAGCAAGGCAGAGGCCATGTTGACCTTCACGAGCAGTTTCATGGAAGTAAGAAGAGGAACATTTTTCCCCACAGGAAGGATAGAAAACTTCAATGATAAAAATGGGAAAGGGGCACCATGGCTGGCATTAAACCTATAGGGAGGGATGGAGGAAGAAGCAACAATGCCTAGGGCCCTTAAAGAACAGATCTGTGTCGTCCAAGCTGAAATGCTTCTGTGAGTGTAGGAAAAGGCTTTATGTTCTCATGACTCAACAGATTATGCCGCTAATTTACTGACTCTTTGTTCTCTCTTCAGCTGTGCCCTGAATAAAGCTTAATCTCTTAAGCAGAAGAAAAAAATGAAAGGTCATTGACCAGCAATTAAGCTATCACTCAAATGAAACCTGGATCCAGTTCATTACATGAAAGGGATACTTGCAACATTCTTCCTCAATTTGAGATTTGTGGCTCCAACAATGGAGTTTTGGCTTTGATATTGCTGCCACACCTTTGGAACAACAATATTGGGACATTCACACTGTCCTTTCTCTGTATTCGGCCCACAGAAGCCAGATTTCTGCGTTCAAGGCCAAACCTGCTCTTTCTATCAACTCTGTAAAATCATCTCCTATCACCAGCATTCCTGCCAAGTTACCCATTTAGAACTGTCTCTTTCTTTTTCACACAAAGCCATATGTGAATGCAGAAGAGATGATATACTTAAACCCATCAGAATCATTCCTTTTTTATCCCAAAAATGGAAGATCTGCCTTAAAATTCCTGAACAGTACCTTCTAACTCATTAGCAATTACCAATTGCTTGTTTCCCTAGTTAAACCAGACTATAAAATATATTTCTAGGAAAGCACCTAAGACATTATACTCACACAGATGATCATCTGTTTTGTTTCAACCTGATGGGAAGAACTATCATTATTACTCCCATGGCTAGGAAATAAGACAATTGCAATCAAACCTCATCATTTCAGATCCTGCTACTCTGACAATAACAGTAATTCAACCTTGATTGAAGATTACCTTTGTAGCACATTTGAAAAGAAGGCATTGCAAAGAAAATTAATAACACGAATAATGTCCAGGGAAGATATTTAAACTACTTAGAACATAAAGAGTTTCAAATATCATCAATTTGTTAAAGGAGAGCTATCTTCAACAATACTAGCACAGAAAGACAGGATGCATGTGCAATTATGATAGGTATCTACTCATGGGTTCATCATGTCCCACCTTTTCCCAAATCTTAGGAGGTTTTGTTGTAATTGCTGAGCTACACACACGCGCACATACACACACCCACTACCTCACCCACAGTCATGCAAGTATCTTCAAACAACTTGCCAACCCACACATTTTATTTGACAACACCCACACTCCACCCACAATTAGGTTTCCCAGATTCAAAAAGTAAATTGCTGGTCCTTTCTTTTGGTGCACAATAAGAAAGTAACAGCGATACACTTGAGTCATAAATGGACTCCTCCCCAAACTGCTTTCTCATAATTATATAATTATAATTTTAGCAGTATAAAATTAAAAGAAAAAATATTATTTCTTGCTTGACTAAGAAATAACCTATGAAAGAGATTTGCCTCTTCTCCATGCCTATAGATTTCATCATAGAGCAGAAATAATTGGAATCTGTGCTTAACAACAAAAAAAATACACCAAGATTCATTTACGAAATTCAAAATAAATAATATGCTATCTCAAATTATTATTTTTAGATGTCGAGTTGTATAAGCAACATGCAGAGGATGAAATTTGAAGGCAGCTCCTCACAAGATGTAAGCATGAGAGAGGCATATATAAAGAATCTTACCAGCCCAGGACCAGCAGATGATGAAATCTGACAGATTGGCTGGCATTATCTCCCCCATTCCGGGTGCTTGTCTCATGCAATCTGCTCCCACGGGGCTGAGCCATTGCCTCACTCTAAAAACATCAACCACACACACACCACCTCCGATCCTGGAAACTGAAGAACTCTACACTGTGGTAAACATTTGTTCTCTGAAGTTTTCTTCACTAAACTTTTAGGATTCATATTTACCAAATGTTAAGAATGTACCAAATGCACAACATTCAGAAAATTTCCTCCATCGCAATCCACAATAGTTCAAAAATATTTGTTCAACAAACCTCTGTTGAACACCTGCTATGTGCCAGGCACTGCAGTGGCTATTAAAGATATAAAGCTGAATCAGAGACTGGTCCCCTCCTAAAGGAGATCAGCATGCATGTAGAAAACAGTGTCACAAATATGACGTGAACAGTGCAACGGTAGAAAGGAAGGCAGTGTGATTCATGCCTTCTAAGAGATTGAGGAAAGCAATGTTGCAGAGGTTGTATTTGAGCTCAGCTTGCAGAAGGAGTTCACTGAAGGGGAAGGACAGAAAGAGCATCCAGACACAGCAAAGCCCTGAGACCTGTTTGGGAAACTGAAAATCCAGAATGACAAGGGAAAGAGCAGACTACAGTGATGGACTGGGCAGGAAAGGTTTTGAATGCCATGCCTTTATTTTATACTAAAACAATAAGAAACCATGAATGACTTTTAACCAAGGAAGAACAATCAAATCAAATTATATGGTATAATTACATAATTGTGGCAGTTCAGAGGATGGATTGAAACAGGGAGAGAAAATCAGGACTTAAAGTGGAGCTGTGGCAATACAGAGAGGAGGAGGAGGCAAGAGCTATTCCAGACATAAGATGAACAGGATTCAGGGACCTTCGGATGCCAGAAGTGAAGAAGACGGAGCAGCACGGGATGAATTCAATGATCTCAGTGACAATGACAAGTGAGATGAACTTTCATGAGCCAGTCATGGGAAAGCAGGAGGAGGTGAAAGTTTGGGTGAAGCAGTGAGTTCAGTGTTAGCTATTTAATGGGTTGCCTAGGAGGAGTGGAAGAAAGGGATGGAGGAGGTCAAGAAACTCTACGTCCAAGTGTTGTCAGTGCTGAAGTTAAAGCCAGCCAGATGATAACAGGAGATGAAGTCAGGAGAGAAATGGCAGCCCGGGAGTCAGTGGATGTAACGGAGTGACCCAGATGTTGATAGGTTATGGCAACTTGTGTAGAAGAGCATAATCTGGCTGGATTGAGTGTCCCTCTGGGGCCAATGTTCTTGGATGACTGACTTAAGGAGCCATTCCCAAACCCTTTCTCCCTAAAGCCACATACTCGTTTTCCCTGTTTTCCTTTTAGCTAAAGGGGGCAATGTGGGGATACTGGAACTCTGCTGGGAGCCTCCAGAAAAACTTATGCTTCTCTGATAAAATGAACAGACTTAGTTGGTGCTTCCCCCACCATCTTCCTTGAATGCAGAAATAATGTCCAAAAGTTCTTTGAGCCAGCTTGTCACCCATGAGGTGACAAAAAGCCAATATATGAATGATAGCCAGGTAAGAAGACAGGAAGTCCCACTTTCTAGCTCTAGATTATAGGGAGCTTAGGCAAGGCCCAAAGCAAAGCAGTATCATAGAAGGAAAATCAGGCTTTAAATGAGTCAAAAGGAAGGAGGCTTATTCTAAGGAAAGGCTGAGGACAGAAAGTGTGTCCTGCTGTTTCCCCAGCACCCAGCATGATGCCTGAGATCCAGGAGCTACACACCATGCATTTGCTGAATCAACAAATAGTAAGTGGATGGAAGGACTTCAAGGAAGGCTTGAGGGAGGAAGTGCAAGTCAAAGAGTTTGAAGGAAAAACTCTGTCAAAGAAATGGGGACATGCTGGCTGGTCAGTTAGAGCCTTTGCCCCTTGGACAGAGGTCTCAGATCACAGCAAGGAGGGAAGCAGGTGCTGGTTGAAGGACAGTTTCAGGCATCAAGTCCCAGAAAAGAAAAGGCAGAAATAGTGCTCAGAGAGAAAACCATCTGAAACAACAGTATATTGGCCTGTGTCCCTTTTACAGGTCCGCTAGCAGAAGCAGTTCTCAAGGCCTTCCATTTCAGGAGAGCCATATCATTAACACCATGAAAGAATACAGTTTCATCCTCAGATGCCTATAGCTCTCAAGTCCACCCAAGGACTCCTGAGGGGGGACACAAGTCATCTTGTAGGGTGAGGTTTACTCTGCCTGACTCATAGGAAAGCCAGCCCAGAATCTTTGATCTTCCACTTCTTCAGGCCCGACAATGGCAGGATTTAATCCACAAGAACTAATTCTAACAGCAGAAAGTTGGGCATTGGACAAGAAAGATCTAGCCAGCTGCAGGGTTCCGAGAGATGCAATCTTGCAAGAGGTGGTACTGCTTCAAGAGCTTTCTGGGTGGAGAAAGATGGCCCAGCTGGTGGAGACAGCCCACAGCTGGAAGAAATTTGCTATCCAAAAAGTGTTCATAGAACGTTCCACACAACCTCACAGTCTCCCAAATATGACTGCAGCCTCACTTTCTCCTTGTATACCCCTCTCCCCATGCCACTCCTTTCTGTACCCACCTACACATTCTGTTCCCACCTACACATTCAATAAACAAAATAAATCTAATGATGCCTTATGTGGTCTTTTTACAAATAGCAGCCAAAATAGACATATATTGACAATACACACATATACCAGAATCACATGGAGAAAGAAAGAAAGTAAAATGTCATCAGGCATTGAGGGCATCTGCAGCATGTGGGCACAGCTCTGTTTCTAATACTGAGATGCATTTTCTATCATTTAAATATCTAAATGTTCCACGTAAGGGAGAATTGACATTTTCAAATGTTAGTTTCATACATATAATTCCAAGAGAGTCCTACCAAATTGCTGGAGAAACTAATCTAATTTTCAATAGACTCAGAATACACTCCAGATAAGACTGCATTTAACGTTTCGATCTACATTAGTAAGCCTCCTCTCACATTGCGTAGTTGGGGACGAAGCCCTAACAAGATATAGCACCACCTATTGACCCGATACTAAAAATACAGGCTGTCCATTTGAGCATATTCAGGCTCATAGACTATGTAGGGTTGAGACATGTAATTTATTTCATATCAAATGATCTTTAACATTTCAACAGATTTAATAGAAGCAAAGTGGGAATAAAAACTGTAAACATTGTCAAGGTATTCTGCCTCCATTCTTTTAATGTTATTTCTTATAGCTCTATTATAAGAACTTAATCTTATCTATTTGTCTTAATTATCTTATTATCCCAATCTTATCTATTTGTATTTGCTCCCTGGGTCCATTAAATACATATTTATTAAGCACCTATATATGCCAGATCTTGTGTGTGGCAATAGAACCACAGTAGTAAACAAGACCAACATGACCCCTCACCACCGAGAGCTTACAGTTTTCCTAGAATCTGACCAGTTTTCATCACCTCAACTATGAATGCCTTAGTCCAAAGCCACCCAGATGATTGCAGGAGTCTCCTCACTGGTCACCCTGCTTTCACAGTATGCCTCCACAATCTCTTATTGATGGAGCATAGAGGGAGTCCTTTAAAACCTAAGTCAGATCACAAACCTCCTCTGCTCTAAAATCTCCAAAGCTTCCATCTCATCCAAAATGAAAAATAATTACTGTATAAGACCTGGCCTCCCCTTTCCACCTCTCTCCATCCTCCCAGGCCCCAATCTTGCACACCAACCATCCTGTCCTCCCTACTCTTTCTCAAAGTCAGGAAGCCGCGGGAGTCTTTGCACTTGCTAACCCCTCTGCTTGGATACTCATCCTCAGATGCCTGTATGACACACTCCCTCGAGGTCTTTGCTCAAATAGCACACGATTCGTGAGGCCCTTCTTGACCACCTTTCCTGAATTCATAACAGCACTCCTTATGATGGCATTCCTATCTCCCCTGCCCCCCGTTTATCCATCATGCTTATCACTATCTGACCTACTATCTGCAGGCACTCTCCTGTTTGTCTGTGGTTGTCTTCTACAACTGGAGTACAAGCTCCATGAGGGCAGGGACTTTGTTTTGTTAACTTTGGAATCTCCAGAGCCGCAAACAGTGTCCATTATTCATCTGTCAGATAAAATCTCATCCACTTTCCCTGTGTATCTTTCTCATTCTCTAGACCCTGGTTCCCGAGGGCAGTGAAGGAGTCAGATATGGGAAAGTTTCATACCAAGTCTAGGACACAGGAGAGCTCGTCCTATGCATGTTTGGGGGCAGGGCTAGATTCATGGATGTGTTCCATGCTTAGAGGGGCCCTGTGCCAGGTTTAATGCTCTCAGTGACCAAACTGAAATCCTTCATAATTTTTGGAAAAAAGGACCTGCATTTTCCTCTTGCCCTGGGCTCCCATAAATTCTGTAGCCAGTCTTGTTTTGAGGATTTGGAATAAAACATGTGTGAGTAAATAGCCCACGGAGAACATCCATCGAAAGATAAACAGTTCTCTCAGTGCATGGCCCTTTTGCTAAGTCACAACCACCAGCTATTTCATCACTGATCATTCCAGGAAGGGAGCTTGACCCCTGAGGGTATGGGAGGTTTGCTCTCTTCAGCCTAGGACTAACCCTATCCTGCTAGGAAGTCAAGGGATTGTTCCCAGCAGTTCTTTCTTCTGCACCCTTCTCACCCCATCTCTGGCTCTCACCAGGCCACAGGCTGGAATTCCCCACCAGCAAGATCAATCCATGCCAAGAGAGAAGGAGTAACTTACATGGATACAATTGTTAAATTAACTCCTGCAAAGCTTACATTTAAAATAGGCAGGAGGGGTCAGGCGCAGTGGCTCATGCCTGTAATCCCAGCACTTAGGGAGACCAAGGCAGGTGGATCACTAGAGGCCAGGGGTTGGAGACTAGCCTGACCAACACGGTGAAACCCCATGTCTACTAAAAATACAAAAATTAGCTGGGTATAGCGATGGGTACCTGTAATCCCAGCTACTCGGGAGGCTGAGGCACGAGAACCGCTTGAACCCGGGAGGCAGAGGTTGCAGTGAGCCGAGATCGTGCCACTGCACACCAGCCTGGGTGACAGAGCAAGACTCTCCCAATAAATAAATAAATAAATACTCAGGAGGGTTCCCAGTGGGAAAGGGTCACAGTGTGCAGTTTTAGCTTAGAGGTTGAGGGGAGGGAATAGATGGGACTGGGCCCAGAAGGGTGGATGCTTGGGGGTATGTGGTGTAAAAGAGGGAGCAGAGCAGAAAGGTAAGAAAGGGACATAAAACATCTCAGAAGACTTAGCAACTGCTTTGTCTTGGCTCAGGACACCAACAAATGGCTCCTTGTGTTTTCCTGGACATAGACAAAGAGGTGGAAAAAGGGGAAAGAACCATGGGTGCTCCACTGCCCTCTGCTGGCCCTTGCA
This sequence comes from Rhinopithecus bieti, assembly GCF_001698545.2. Lineage (NCBI taxonomy): Eukaryota > Metazoa > Chordata > Mammalia > Primates > Cercopithecidae > Rhinopithecus > Rhinopithecus bieti. The sequence continues at coordinate 5,012 of NW_016803492.1, read as the reverse complement.
AGAAGTGTCCTGTGTGCTGGCAAAGTGTCATGGGGTTTTCACTTGAATGATGGCTGCACACAAAACATTCGTGAGTCCTGAGAGCAGGGGAATAGTAAGATATGGGTAAGCAAAATTCTTCTATTCTATTCTATTCTATTCTACTCAGTGAAGTACTAAACAGTATGGTACAACAGCTTTGGGAATTCAAGCCAGGAAAAAAGCCTTAGGTAGATGGGTGGTTAGTGGATAAAGACAAACTTGAATTTGTCCTTGAAGTATAGGAAGGATTCAGACAAGAGAAAGAAGAAGAAAGAGAGATTAGAGGTGAAAGGAAAAGCTTTCAGAGAAAGACCCATAAAGACAAGAACAGACACGGAAGAGAGATGGTTAAGCCCAACTCATACTTTGAATATTAAACAATGTTTACAGCAAGATGAGGACAGACTATGCCTTTCCTCAGGCAAGAAATAGGGCAACATCTGAAAGAACAAAGGAGGTTCTTGCCACTAGAAAGCTTGGCGATGTCTCTCATTAGACTTGTTACGAAGTCTCACTTTTCACACCCCTGTGAAATAGAAAGTAGGCAGGCCAGAAGCAAAAATTCCCCAAGCAAAGTGGTGACATGTTAGAGGCACTTGAAGGCAAAATAGTGAGCCTTGGCCACCCAGAGGTTTGTAACACTCTCCAAGTGTAGACCACGCCGAGGCTGATGCTGTCTCTCAGGTGGGGCCCTGAGATTCCAAAGCTGACCGGAGCCTGAGTGCTGACGGCTTTGTTTTGGTGGCTTTTCTAGGGTTCCTCGGGATAAGTAGGTTGTAATAAAATACAATTTCCTTTCTTAACGACACTGGTTCTCAAACTTTGGGGAACATACAATAAAACACAACCGGGTACTTGTCAAAATATAGAACGGCGGGCTCCATCTCCCAAGATATCGACGCAGGAGGTCTGACTGCAGTTTATTAATCTGCATTTTAAATAAGTCTCATGCACTCCCCAGATGATTCCGATACAGGTAATTTTAGGACCATGTTTTGTACTGCCCTATAAACTGTTTCTCAAGTCACTGGTTAACTCTAATGCAAACCCTTGAGCTTCAGATCCAGTTTTGTAGGATCTCAGGAGCTATTGCCACCCAACTTCAGAAGAGTTTCTGCAAGACTTTCCATTCTGTCATGATCTTCTTTCACCCAGAGGTATTCAATATTCACACAAGAACGGAGAATTTGAAAGATGCCCTGATTTAGCCTGTACGGGCTGCTGCAACAAAATGCCACAATGTGGGTGGCTTGTAAACAACAGAAATTTATTTCTCACAGGCCTAAATGCTGGAAAGTCCAAGTTCAAGGTGCCTGCAGATTCAACGTCGAGCGAGGGCTGCACTTCTTGGTTGATAGATGGCCCCTATCTTGCTGTGTTCTTACATGGGGAAGGAGCAAGGAAGCTCACTGGCACCTCTTTTATAAGGGCACTCATCTGATTCAGCAGGGCTGTGCCTCCCAATGGCCCCACGTCTTAAAACCATCACATTGGTGATTAGGTTTCAACAGAAATTTGGGGACATAGGGTAGGGGAGGATTAACATCCAGACCAAGCTCAAGCAAACAGTATCAGTTAGAACAGGAATTACCTTAGACCTCAACCTAATACCTAACCAGAATTATATGTGACCATTTTTGTCAAGTTTTGGTTTATAAATGCAAAAGGCAGGAACCCCTGACTTTCACAGAAGGAAAAGCCATGGCAGTTCTTGTGATTAACTGGAACCAGCAGTGATGGATTTGGGATAGTGAGACAGGCCTCCATGTAGTCTTCAATGAGCAAAGGATGCCTGAGCTAATTCATTCATTCAGCAAAGGCTTCCTGAGTGCCCATCTCGTGCCAGGCACCAGAATCCTCGCAGTGAGCAAAACTGGTACATGTTCTCCCTATGGTTTGTAGAGAAAGACAGAAGATACTTTCAAATGGTAATAAGAGCTGGAAAAAAAATCGAGGATTGGGTAAGGAGTGGCTACTTTAGGTAGAAAGATCAGGGGAATGACTCTGATTCAGTAATATTTATGCTAAGATCTGAATGTCAATAAGCTGGTCATGGAAAGATCCAGGAAAAATCTCACTTATATGTGAGATCTAAAAAAGTTGAACCCATAGAAAACAGAGGATAGAATGTTGGTTGCCAGGGGCAGGGAGAAGGGTGGTTGGGGAGATGTTGGTCAAAGGGTACAAACTTTCAGTTATAAGATGAATATGTCCTAGGGATCTAATGTACCGCATGGTGACTCTAGTTAACAATGCTGTATTATGTATTTGAAATTTGCTGAGAGTAGAAACTAAATGTTCTTGCTACACACACACAAACACACACAAATGGTAACCAGGGTGAGGTGACAGATATGCTAACTAACTTGATTGTGGTAATGATGTCACAATATATATGTGTATCAAATCATCACATTGTACCTCTCAAACTTACACAGTTTTATTTGTCAATTATACCTCAATGAAGTTGGAAAAAAATAAATTTAAAAAAGATCCAGGAGAAGAACAGTAGATGCAAACCTCTGAAATAGAAAGGAGCTTGGCGTGCTTGAGGAACAGGAAAAAGGCCAGTGTGACTGGAACAAGTGAACAAGAGGAAGGAGGAGTTGGAAAAGCAGAAAGAAGCTGGCTGCGGCAAAGGCATCGCTATTGCTGCAGTGGCAGAGAACTATTTTCAACAATGACACCCCAGTGACAAATCTTTGGTTCCGTGGGTGATTGCCAGGCTTTTCCGTACACACTGACACAATGAGTAACTTGGGTCTGTCTAGTGGAAGATTTCAACCTTGTGAAGCCATCCTCTCCCCCAAAGCCTTTTCTCCTCGTTCAAGATATGAAATTATACAAAGAAGGCAGAACAAGATGTGATTCCTCTGTGATTCCAGAATAAGATGCCTGGCTTTGAAACGAGACAATCATATGTTTTAGTTTCGCCTCTGTCACCTTTTAGTTGGCAAGTTACTGAAACAACCTGAGCTTTGTTTCCACATCTGTGAAATGGGGATAACATAGAAGACCTTACTCACAGGGTTGTTGTAGGCATTGTGTGAGACAACACACATAAATCATTTACTGCCGCAGCTGGCATATAATAGTAAGTGCATACAAATGTTATTCTTCTCCAAGAAGCTTCATTTCTCTAATTTAAGATGTTGATGGAAGTTAAACAGAAAGCCTGTCTGGAGTAATCACACTGTAACCTGTTATTTGTCATTTGTACCTTAGTGTGAATGAGTCTGCAATTCTTTCTCCAAAGCTCTACAAAGTTGGATTCAAGAGAAAGAGGGGGCTGGGTGCAGTGACTCACGCCTGTAATCCCAGCACTTTGGGAGGTCGAGGCAGGCGGATCACTTGAGGTCAGGAGTTTGAGACCAGCCTGGTCAACATGGTGAAACCCCATCTCTACTAAAAATACAAAAAATTAGCCAGGCATGGTGGCAGGAGCCTGTAATCCCAGCTACTCGGGAGGCTGAGGCAGGAGAATCGCTTGAACCCATGAGGCGGAGGTTGCAGTGAGCCGAGATAGTACCACTGTACTCCAGCCTGGGCAACAGAGGGAGACTCCATCTCAAAAAAAAAAAAAAAAAAAAAAAATAGAGAGAGAGAGATTGAAAGAGAGAGCGAGATTCTAGATTACAGAGGGGCCAGAGGAAAGAGGAGAAAACTATTTGGGGAAAAGGGGGTACAATCTCTGAAGTCTTCAGTGTTTAAATTCCTTAAAAACTATTAATAAAGGGAAAGAAGCCGGCATGAATTCTGACTTTCCTGTACAAACTGCACCTCAGAGTAACCAAATGCTGATGAAAGAAGTTTCTCTTCCAGACCAGTATTCTGGCTAAGGCATAGGAAGCAACAACAGAACTGGAGTATTACCACTGAGCAACCTCTTATGAGCTAAGGAGCTGAGTTAATCTGTACATCAGGATAGCTCATGTCACAGAAGCAGAGAGAACCCAGCATTTTGTGTCTCCAGATAGAAATACACACACCACCCCCATGAGATATTTCTGCCCTACACTCAAGCCTAAAGTTTTAGGTCTAACTATCAGTTTGATGGCAATACAGAGACCAGAGGAACAGGTTAAGCATTACAAGGAAGCAATCAGCAAAATCCAGACTACGGGAAACTCTATTGGAGAAATCACTCAGTTTCTTCAACAAATAAATTGCAATGAAAAAAAAAAAAAAAGAACATGAGGGGAAACCTGTAGGTTAGAAAAGATTTGGCTGGGCACAGTGGCTCACGCCTGCAATCTCAGCACTTTGGGAGGCCAAGGTGGAAGAATCACTTGAGCCCAGGAATTCCAGACCAGCCTCGGCAACACAGTGAGACCCCATCTCAAAAAAAAAAAAAAAACTAGCCAGGCATAGGGGCACATGTCTGTGGTCCCAGTTACTCAGGAGGCTGAGGCAGGAGGATCACTTCAGCCCGAGAGGTCAAGGCTGCAGTGAGCAGTGGTTTTGCCACTGCACTTCAGCCTGGATGACAGAGTAAGACCCTGTCTCAAAAACAAAGAAAGAAAGAAAAGATTTAAGAGGCATCCCAACCAATTACAACATAGGAACCTATCAAAAATCCTGATGCAGACAAACCAACTATAAAAGTAAAAGCTTATAATAAAATCAGTGAAATGTGACTGGATATCTGACAATATTAAGGAATTGCCAATAATTTTTTAGGTGTGGTCATGATATTATGGTTACTTTTTAAAGAGTCCTGGCTCATGCCTGTAATCTCAGCACTTCGGGAGGCCAAGGCAGGTGGATCAGGAGGTCAGGAGTTCAAGACCAGCCTGGCCAACATGATGAAACCCCATCTCTACTAAAAATACAAAAAATTACCCAAGCATGGTGGCAGGCGCCTGTAATCTCAGCTACTCGGAGCGCCGAGGCAGGAGAATTGCTTAACCCCGCGAGGTGGAGGTTGCAGTGAGCTGAGACCGTGCCACTGCACTCCAGCCTGGGTAACAGAACAAGACTCCATCTCAAAA